>NW_017728918.1:102820293-102876408 GCF_001723895.1 Crocodylus porosus | reverse complement strand
TGCCGCTGCCGCCGCTGCCTCGGGTCAAAAGTTAGTTATGGGGCACACGTGCGTGCGGGACACACGTGTGCCTAACTCCTCTCCTTCCCGCTGCTGCTTCCCGAGTGAGGGAACTACGTCACCCTGCTGCTTTGAACCTGTGGTTTGAATTACCCGCCCCCGCTCTAACGGCCAATCAGGCGCCACGGTCTACCCGGAAGTGCCTGCCGGCAGTTCCGCCCCCTACGCTCCCCCGCTGGGGGGATCCACTGGGGGCATGGAGGGGAGCATGCAGGCTGCCTGCTGTGGGCTCTGGGCTCTCTGCCATAGTGCCATCTTCCCAGGAGCCTATGCCAGATGTGCCACCATGGTGAGGTGCCTGTCCTGCTATCCCTGCTGCTTCCAGGCAGGCAGGGGGTACCTTGCCATGGCCATGTGGAAAATTCAGCAGCGGCAGAACTGAGCCTCTCCTCCAGAGCCCCCAGGGGGAAGGCATCAGGCCAAGGAACCCTGAGCCTGCAGCAGGCAGCCCGCATCCTCCCCTGCCCCACGCATAAATTACGGGGGGCCACATGTCACCATTTCCCCCCTCTCCTGGAGTGCACACAGCAGTGGGGTGACAGCTCCTCCACCATCCTCCAGACAAGCCACCCATGTCTTTGTCCCACTCCCTGGCTGGACCCTGTGGCCATGCATTCCCACCCTGGCTCTAAGCCCTGCTTGCTGCCCCAACTGGGCAGTGCTCCCATCCCCAGCCCCTGCTCCACTCCCTCCCTCACCATGGGAGCCTCAATCTGCACCCCTCCAACCCTTTTTTGCCCCCTCCCCCCATTGACTTACCTTCAGGGAGCTGCTCTCCACCACTGCCAAGCTGTATTGCTAGCCACGTGCATGTATCCACAGACATATGTGCACATTTCACCCCCACGCCCTGCTCCCCCCAGCCCCAAGCAGCCCCTAGCAGGCTGGAACTCTGCCCACCTGCAAGTGGACACTTGTAGTTTCTCACATTTTTCCATGGTGAATAGAAAATCTGGATCCCTGCATTATACTGGAAACCTGGAACAAATGCTGTCCCAGAGTCATTCAGCCCAGGACTTGATGTTCCTGTTTTGGGACTGTCCCACCCAATTAGGGACAGGTGGTCACCCGAGGCCCACAGCACCCGGGGACCTGCCCACAGATAGAACATCAAGGCATGACAGCTGAGGGAGGTGGGGAAACTGGGAATGAGAGAAGGACTGACTTGGTATGGGGACCACAAGGCCAGTAGAAGTGGGCAGTGGTGAATAGTCACACTGGTCAAGGCCAGAAGTGCCTTAGCTTGTCAAGGACTAAGTAGCTTGATTCCAATTTTAACCAAAGCCCAAATGAGATCCAGAATAGGCAGTCCTCAGCCTCTGTTCCCTGAGAGGTTTGATCTAGCAGGCATTCTCAGAGCATGTCTAACAAGCTGGGTAGAGCACGTCTAACAGGCTGGGTTCTGTTCAAGATGCAGTGGCAGCTGCCCTTGTCATTTGGGGCTTAGCTAAAGGAGGATGACGAGGAACAAACAATGGTGATGCCTGCACTAAGGACTGTTTCAGCATATTACATTACTGGAGAGAATGCTTCAACATCTCTGGGACCAGGGGGCAGAACCCAGGACCCACCCCCCCCACCGATAACTCTGCTAGCTAAGTCTCCCTGTTCAGCCTTTTGAGATTAGATGTCTGACTTCCAAGCTGTGAATTGTTTCTGGAAGGAAATGTCTCCCAGTTGAGATGAGTAAAGCATCTAAGGCTATGAGAGGATGAGATTGACTCAGCCCTGCCCTCAGTATTCACTGTTGGCTGGCTCTGTGCAGTTCTTCACTAAGCATAATGGGCACCTGCATACATGCCTGATGCCTGCTCCAATGTGCTAATTAGCACATCAGAGTACTCTCAATTAATCAAGTCTGCTGGAGCATGATAATTAACACACTCCAGTAGCCTCAGCCTCACATATATTCAGCATTCCCATGCTTCAAATGGTGGTGGGGGCTCTTTTACTGAAGCTTGTTGAACAAGATTTAGCTAAAGCGCAACCACTGCCCCTTTGAAGTGCTGGAAACAGAATACATGAGATGCTGAAGGCACTGTAATTTGAGTGGTTCCCAAGAGCCACCCTATTTAAAGCACCCCACCCAACCCCATGTGTAAAGATGTCCAGTGATATTTGGCTGCTCCCTACTCAGCATGCTACCTTTTGTAGATCCCAGTCTAAGACAACTAACTTTCTCCATATATATATAGGGAGCTGAGCTGACACAGGACTCTGGATTTACTGTGGGGAATCTCAGAGTTAGGCCTTGTACTGTAGTGCATCCAGAAATAGAGGGGAAAGCAAGTGCAACACCCCCCACGCACATACTTTGACTGTTCCACATATGCACAGTGTGCTCTAAGCTCACAGCCTGGTCAGCACAGGCTCCTCTGGAATTGCACATGAGCAGCGAGCTCTGAACATGCCAGAGAATGGGAGCAGGGTCTAACTGGAATCCCTTCCCTTCTCCAATAAATTTAGCATCAGGGAAACGGAGGGGAAAAGCAGAGATGGCAGGAATTCTCCTGTGGACTTCAGGGCCACACAGAGCAGACCCTGGGCCAAGAGTGCACACATGATGCTACCAAAGGGAGGTGTGACCATGCTGCTACATCCCCTCTGGTTTCACCCCGGTCTTGAATGATAGTATCATGGAATCAATGAGTCGGAAGGGACCTAGACAGATCATCTAGTCCGACCCCCCCGCCATGGGCAGGAATGACACTGGGGATGGGAGGGGTCATAAGACCCCAGCCAGGTGCCTATCCAGTCTCCTCTTGAAGATTTCCAGAGAAGGTGAGAGCATCACCTCTCTGGGAAGCCCATTCCAGGCTCTGGCCACCCTTACAGTGAAGTAGTTCTTCATAATATCTAACCTAAACCTATCCTCCCTCAGCTTGTGGCCATTGTTCCTGGTGACTCCAAGGGGGGCCCTGGTGAACAAACTTTCCCCGAGTCCCTGCTGGTGGCCCCTGATAAGGTTGTAGGCAGCCACAAGATCCCCCCTCAGTCTCCTGTTGCGGAGACTGAAGAGATTCAAGTTCCTCAGCCTCTCCTCATAGGGCTGGCCATGGAGGCCGTCAGCCATATGAGTGGCCCTCCTCTGGACCCTCTCCAGGTTCCCCACGTCCCTCCTGAAGTGTGGCGCTCAGAACTGGACACAGTACTCCAGCTATGGCCTGACTAGCGACGCATAGAGGGGGAGCAAGACCTCTCTGGACCTGTTAGTGATACTCCTGTTGATGCATGACAGGATGCAGTTGGCTCTGCCTATTGCTTCATTGCATTGGCGACTCATATTCATGTAATACTCAAGGCTTCTCTGCACCAG
Organism: Crocodylus porosus; assembly: GCF_001723895.1. NCBI lineage: Eukaryota > Metazoa > Chordata > Crocodylia > Crocodylidae > Crocodylus > Crocodylus porosus. The sequence continues at coordinate 102,873,032 of NW_017728918.1, read as the reverse complement.
TGGGGACCAACCTTTTTGACATTTGTGCCACAAATTATTCCCACACCCTACTCAAGTGCCACTCCAATCCCCTTCCTCCGTCCAATCTGATGTTCTGCTTTCTGATTCCTGCCCTGTGCTCCCTGCAGAGGCTACTTGTGACACCTGTGGCATGCATCACACAAAGTAGCCACCCTTGCCTGCTCTTTGCCAAACCTGGGAGCAGTGCCGTGAAGCATACCTTGCCTGCTCTCTCCTGCACTAAATGCTTCAAATTCCAGAAATGAAGCAATATAGTTTCCTTGAAACAGCCCTGAGCCTGGGACCCCACACTACTGTGAGGTCCATTTCTTAAGCATGCTTATTAATCTACACTCAGAGCTGCTTTAAGGTGGCAACATTGACTCATTTTTGGCATTTGGTATACATAAAGCAGAAGTGAGCGGGATTCACACTGATACAGAGGTGATGCAGACAAGGCCTCAGTGTTGCTGTGCCTAATTCCCTTCTTGAATCTAATGCCCCCTATGTAAGTCCATAACAATTTACATGACCCTGTCTCTCATGTGAATGCCATTGTGATTGTAAGCTATACCATGCACTTTACACTTGCACTGTATTTTTCATCTATCTCTGGAGAAATCCCTGGAGAAATCCCTATTGCAAAGTAATTCAGCAAAGTATGTATTAGCAGCACTGATAGGTATGATGAACAAGATTGTTAGGTACCCTGATATCATTTTGTTTCTGTTGCTGACTCGTTTTAGCATGGCATAGTTGTGTGATCAACACCTGGGTCCTTGTTATCAAGCCCTGAAGGTTTTGTGGAAGCTTGTCAGCACTGGCAGTGCATTCCTCATTGTAAAATTCTCACTATAAACCACTTAGCTTTTACATTTATTCCACTGGTAACTCATTTAACAAGGAGCAATATTACTGTAGTTATGCATTATTTCTATAGTTGGGAAATATTTGTGCAAATGAGCAGGTTGTTTCTTAAACAAGCTTGTTGTTTCACTTTGTATATCAGCAGACACCGAGTGAAAAGCTTTGAACCAGTATGTAGGTTAAATAATATATCTCTTTCTATAGCCTAATTCAGCTCCCCACTGAAGTCCACAAGAATTTTGCCAATCACTAGTAGAAGCACTGTAAGCGATAGGAACAAGCATTACAAAATTTGTGAAGAAAATACATCTGAAAGTCAGACTTAAAAAAAAGTCTCCAAAAAGTAAACAAGCAACTATACTTATAATGTATCTGGAACTGGCTAAATTCTTTTTAACTGAGTGAGTGCTTGTGATCATAGGCACCAACTTTGGTTTTTGCTGGTGTGTGCTTGCAGATGTAAAAAACCCACCCCAAAATGGTGAATTCCCATGCATGCTGAGAAGGGGTAGCATATTACTTCAGCCTGGCTTGCCTGACATCTGTAAAGATCAGGCACTTTAGTGGGGCTTTCTTGGAGCTTTTATCTAATAGCTGATTGACTTGGCTTTAGCTAAAACTGCCAAAAAGCCCTGCTGAAGTACCAGACCTTTACAGACACTGCAAAGGCAGACTGAAGTAATGTGCTGTCTTTCGGTAATGCACTTTTTTTAAGGTCTAGAAGCAGCCCAATGGGAGCTGAGCACCTGATAAATTTTTCGGTGGGTGCCTGAGCCCCGAAGCACCCATGGAGTCAGCACCTATGCTTGTGATACATTATGTTATACAATACATTAAACAAAATATAGAAGTGCAGTATACTCAGGAGCTATATACTTAGGTCTCAATCTAGTGAGGTACTGAGGATCCTGTTCTTGCTTTAGCAAAGCATGCATATACATGGATCATCTTGGTAGGGTGCTAAATTAAGCCTTTAGAAATCTAAACCCATCAAAAAAACACTTTTAACAATACTCTAAAGAAAATAGAGCAAGCAGTCAAAATCTAATTATCATTAATAACACATTATTTACAAAACTGCATTAACATACTGCTTATTATTATAATTTAACATTTATATTGAAATAGCACCCAGAGACCTGAACCAGGATCAACAGCAAGCATTGAAAAACATGAAGGGAAACACTCCCCCAACTCAAGGAGCTATTGTATAATGAATTCCTTTATTCATTTTTTGTCTGTCTATCTCAATGAAATACAGGAGACCCTCACCATTTGCGGGGGATATGATGTTCTAGAGATCCCTGTGAATGGGGAAATCTGTGAATACTAGGATCAACAGTAGGAGCATGGCAGTGGCTGCAGGAATGCAGTGGTGGTAAGCTGGGAGCTCCCGCAGTTGCTGGTGGCACCGTTGGTGGCGGGGGAAGGAGGGTGGAGGCAGACTTTTTTCTTAATGTATCGCACAGTGGACTCGTTAATGCTGCACAGCAGAGCACCACCATGACACCGAGGACAGAAGGGATGGAGAAGGAGGGGAGCTGAGGCCTCCACTGCTGGCCTCGCCCCCTGCCAACCCTGCTCCCTGGAGTCAATGGTAGTACAGGGTGCTGGCCAAGGGGGATGGAGGCAGCAGCACTATTGGGGGGGGTGGGGAACGAGGTCATACCTGCCACGGTGGAGAGAGGCCGAGGGGGAATGGGGTTGGGTCCGCTGTGTCGGGGGGGAACAAGGTCAGACCTGCTGCACTGTGGGGGAAACCGGGTCAGGCCACTGCAGTCAGGGGGGAAATCAGGTCGGGGTTTGTAGCAGGTGGGGGAATGGGGATGGGTCTGCCTCACCAGGAGGTGAGAATGGGGTTGGGCCTGCCATGTTGAGGGGGAACCGGGTCAGGCCACCGGCGGGGGATGGGTTTGGGCCCACTGTGCCAAGGGCAGGAACAGGGGTGGGTCTGCTGCGCCAGAGGGGGGAATGGGGTTGGGCCTCTGTGGTGGGGGGAGCAGGGAACTGGGTCAGGCCATGCTGCTGTTGGGGGACGGGGAATGGGGTTGGGCCTGCAGCAGTGGGTAGGAAGGGACAGAGGGAAGTGGACCCAGACCCAGACTGCTCGGAGGGAATGGGATCAGGCCCGAAGCAATGGGGGTGGGACTGGATGAACTTGGGGGGAGCAGGGGTGGAGGACCAGAGGCTGGGCTCTATCCCTGCCAGATCCCCAACATGCTTGATGGGCAATTTGCTAGTCTATATTTATATCTAGATAGATAGATGACTATATATATATCTATATAGATCTCTCTCTCTATCTATCTATCTATTTATCTATAGAGAGAGAGAGAGAGAATTAATGCTTCTCCAAACACTATGGCATATGTATTGCACCAAAAAGAATTACATGTCCTGGTCTTTTTCTACCTATAGGCAGACAAATAACTAAGAAACACCTTGATCCACAGTGACATTAAATTTGTTTCAAAGGAGTTCTGAGAGCTAACAAGTTCAAGAGATCAGCAGTATGTTATGCCTTAATGACTAAATCATATAGGATGGTATTGAGCATGCCATGTGTCACCACCTCCTAACAGTGTGATTGACATATTTACTCTGGTGATATTATTCTCTGGTGATATTATTTACCCATGGAGACATGAGCACTGCACATACATCCAGAGTTCATAGAGCCAATAAATACTTATTATTTATTGCTATGCTATGGCACTGATACATTGTAATACTTGACACTTGCATGGCATTTTAGATTTTTGAAGTACTGTAAAAATGTTAAGGACATGTTACTTAATGTGCGTGAGCACGTGTGCTGATTTAAGGCACTTTAGCCATTTTTAAGGTACATTAAGGGCATGGATTTACATGTGTGTGCCCTTAATGTGCCTGTAGCAAGGCACTAGGGTGCCTGCTACTGAATGGTAGTGAATGGGCTCAGCTGCCACTCAGCAGGGCAGCAGGTGAGAGTTACCATGGTAACAGAGTGGGTCAGCTGACCACCAGGGGGCAGGGCCTTTATAAGCAGAGAAGGCTAAGGCCAGAGGCAGTTCCCTCCTGGCAGCTGCAGGAGTAGGAGCTCGACGGGAGAGCTTGTCAGACAGAGTCCAGGGTTACAGCCTGGCTACCCTGACTGGCCACATGATGAGATGGGTTCTGGTGAAGAGCTGAGTGAGTGCGGACTTTGGGTTACAAGCCAGGAGGCTTCTTGTGTTTGTGTTATAGCCGTTTGGCTCATGGTTTAGTTATGGTTATACCGGAGGACCGGATGAGGCTGTAGGGGTGTGAGGAGGCCTCACGAGGGCAACCCAGTAGTTTGGGGGTTCCTGGTGCCCATTAGGGGCACAGCAAGCGGTGTCAGGGTGGCACGGTGTTTGGTGCCACAGTGGGCACGGCGGGAGAGCGCCGGAGAAGTGCTCGGTGTGTGTGCTTGGGACCCCAGCCCACAAGGGCGGTTGCCCAGTAGGGCGCACGACCCAGAGGAAGGGCCAGGGGGCCAGGCACGGCTATGGGCCACCTGAGCCCTGAGCACGAGAGGCGCAGTGCAGTGCGGGAAGCACGGCATAGGCCCTGAGAGGGCGAGGGAGCGCAAGAGGCGTTATATAGGCCCGAGAGGGCGAGAAGTGCGAGAAGCGCGGCATAGGCCCCGAGAGGGCGAGGGAGCGTGGGAAGCGCGGCACAAGCATGAGAAGTGCGACACAGGCCTCAGAGGGGGCGAGAAGTGCAGGAAGCGCGGTGCAGGCCCAGAGGGCGCGTGGCACAAGCGCGAGAGGAGCAGCATAGGCCCAGAGGGGGCGAGAGGCCCCAGAGAGGGCAAGACAGGGCCCAGTGGGGGGGCGCTGCCAGGTGCATGACCAGCCCAGAGGCACCGGTAAAGGGGCGCAGGTTGCGTGGCAAGCCCAGAGGCGCCGGAAAGGGGCACCAACGAGGAGCCCCGGAGCCAGGGGGCAGCGAGGAGCCCCGGAGTTAGGGGGGCAGTGAGGAGCTCAGGATGAGGAGGGCCATGAGGAGCCCCGAGATGGAGAAGGGGTGGCAAGAGACCCCGAAGGCAGACAACGGGCCGTGTCATAATAACATGGCCCAGGATAGATTACATCAGCACCTTTGGTGAGGCTTGGGCTGCGGTGCGGGGGGGAAAAGGACCCGCAGACAGCACCCCCCGTCATCGGGTCGCACACAAATGGGCAGCTTCCCGCTAATTCCAATTATCCATCGTTTATAAATAAGATCAAGGCATGGCAGACGAGAGTAGGCGGGCGATTGGCCCATTACGGGGGGGTGGAGCCACATGTCTGGAGAGGCTCTGAAAGTGGCACCCTGTCACAGTGCCTTAAAAATGGTGATTTTTAGCCTAATCATGCCTAAATTTTATACCAGCATAAAGCAGATATCAAATTTAGGCATGAATAGTTAAGGCATCTTAAGGGGCGTATAGATGTCTTAAGGCACTGCTGTGTCGACTGAGTGGGCTGGAGCCAAGCCTATGAGGCCCTGTGGTGCAACTGGGCACCACCAAGAAGAAGCGGCGGTTGCTATTCTCTGAGGTACACATGCTAGAGCTGGAGGTTCTGACAGCAGTGGTACCTGTTGGTGTGCTGACTGACTTGGGTGCTGCCCAGGGCAGGCTGTAAACACATTCACACAGTTAACGGCTTTAAGGCACCTTAAGGTGTGCATGTGTAGACATGTGCTTAAATTGCCTTAATGCACCTTAGGGTAATGTGCATTAAGTTTAGACACATATAAATTCATGTGTAGAAGTGCCCAATGAATATTAGCTGATATGAAAATATCTGTTGTATGACAGTGTGTGCATTGCAATATTCAGCACTCATAACTGTGTAACTATTACCAAGAGTTCTCTATAGCAAAAAATCAGTTTCTGGCTCTACAGTATGGCTGCACTAGCACAAAATCTGATTCTGGTCCCAAAAGTATGTAGATACTATAGAATATAGGCTCCAGATGTTGCAATGACCCCCAGGGTAGCATGGATCAGGGAGTTGCAGCACTTCCATACATTTTCCACTTTAAAACATGGCATACCAACGTGCTAGTCCCCTATTGCTCAAAAGGAAACATACACGTTTTTTATTTAATCCTGCTAGCACTCTGCTAGGACATATTGACAGGCCCTAGTTTATGATGGTTACAGGTCAATGCTGTAGTTGATATGCTCTTATCCAAAGGCTGACAATCCCTAGGAGGCAAATGACCTTTTTCCATCTTTGACTCCTCTTTATGCTTTTTACTCTCAGAATCCCACCTTTTTTCTCTTTATTTTTCTTCGCTTTACCCTGTAGTGAATAAAGGAGTTAGGATAAAGGCAAGATCAGTATTTAGAGATTTGTCACTTTGAGGTTTCTTTTGTCTTCATGTACCACTAGTTACCATAGGCAACCATCACACAGATGGTCATGTTTTCCTGTAACATTAAATATATTCCAGTCTACCAACAAGTGGGCCTCACAGAATGTCAGTAATGCCAGGTGATCTGCAATAATTAGATATCTAGAAAGTGCTATGCAAAGGAATATATAAAAATCATCAACATCCTCATTTCACTCACTGAGTTACAGCTTCTGTATGTTTCCAATTTACGACTGGTCTCTGAATGTAGGTGATTTTTTTTTTCTTTTCATGCTTGAGCCAATTCCTTCAAACCATTTTAGAAGAAAGACTAAAATTCTGACTATAGCTTTATAAGGGGGGTTATGGAGACAATGGTTGAAGATTGAAAATACACTGTGGAAGCAGGGGAACCGGAGAGTAGGAGCTCCTAGAAATTTCCCCCCAGGACCTGCCTGTTAAGGGCTGGAGAGTCTTTCTGCATCCTTACAGGGATGGTGGCAGTGGCTGAATGACAGGAAAACCAGGAGCCATTTGTAAGCTGTTGCTCTATCCATATTGGAGAACACCCAGGAGCCAGCTATATAACCAGGCAAAGGGAGGAGAGAGAGTGATGGGAAGATGGCACATAGGTTCACACAGCTGTAAGAATCAGGCAAATTCCAATAGAACTGACAAGGGAAGAACCTCCATGGTCCAGGAGTTTGAAGGAATACCCGACAGCAGTTACCCAAGCCCTTAGAGAAGTGGTGGGGAGAGGAAGCCCCAAAACGCCCTCACTGGAATCATATTAATAACATACAGTGAGCTAACATCAGAGTTGTACCATTTTGTGGGAAGGACATTAAGCAACTTCTTTATGCTTGGTTGGCATGTGGAAGAGGTAGAAAGGGAGGTGGAGCCCCATGCAGTGCCCTCATATGCAATCAACACAAACTCCAACTGTTGACCAGAAACCTTCACAGCAGTATCCAAGATCAAGGCGTGGCAGATGAAAGGAAGGTCAATTTCAGTGAGTGAGACATGCTGAGGGTCAAGGTGTCCAATCTGAAGAGCTGGCACTTCAGAGGCCTGAGCTCCCATTCATTGCAGCACAGATCATACCTGCAACACCACTCACATACATGCTTGGCGTAGACATGTTCCTCTCTAATAACTAATGCACTTACTTGATTTTTGATTCATCAAAATAGTGAGCATTTGAAAACTGAAGACCGAGCACATTTTGCAGAGGATTACTTTACAAATGCACATCTAAAAAGTATTCATTGGATGGCATAGGCTAACAGCCTCAGTTAAACTGCAAGGGACACAGGCTGCAGGCTGTAACAGCCTGGGAATCAGGGCACCTGGGTTCTCTTATCTCTGCCACTGATTTACAGGCAGTCCTCAACTTACAGGCTTTCTTAACTCATTCGTGCAATTGTGAACACATTGTTAAATATATGTTTTAGTAAGTACACTAGTGTTTGTCTCTAAGTGGCAAGAAATAAAAACATTTAGGGAATTTAGCAAATAAAGAGCATTTCTGAAAGAATCTAATCAATCCAAATGAGTCACAAAGCAACAAAGGCTTTATTGTGGGTGCCAGTTTTTTATGTGAGTGTTTCATTCTTAATATATGTTACATATTTCCATCTTGACAAAGACATTTTTAGGGCAGATGCCACTAGATGAGTCTTTTCTCCTTGTAGATGTGGCTTTGTGCCCAGCTCTGCAGTTTCCCCTCCAGAAACATAATGAACCTGCAGACCTAAAAGGAGTGTGTCTGAAATATATGTAAAGAGGAAAAAAAGTCTGTGCTTTGGCCTAACACTTTCATATTTAGCCATTACAAGAAAGTAGAAAAACACATGCCAGTTAAATATTGTGAATATTGAAATGTGGTTCATAATTGGTCATTTAGCTTATCCTAATGCATTTCAATTGCACGAAAGAACATAGATAAATTGATATACCTAGGTCTTGATTCAAGTGCTCCAGTTATAAAGCCTCCTCACCTAAGTCATTACAGTAGGTTTGTGGCAACACAACATGGCACTGTGCCTGTGATCCAGATACCATTTGACATGACAAGTGCATAAAATTGAGAGAAACCCAGAAGAGACAATAACCAGGAGTGATGCCATGGCAGTATACTTGGACCTGGGAAGGGAGAGCAGCTTGTAATGCTGTCCAGCAAATCTCTTTTAGCTAATGATTTAAGTAGCTTGATATGTCCTCGGGGAGGTTTAGAGAGACAGTTACTATAACACAGAGCCTTTCATAGAGATGTGGGGGTAACCAAGAATTAAGGTCCCAATTCTGCAAAGCATTTAAGCACATGATTAACTGCTTGAAGTTATACATTGTACTTAAGTGCTTTGCTGAATGGAGGCCAAAGAGTGGAACACGTGATGTCAGAAAACCTCTCAACCAAAAAGTTTGCACAGTGCTAGAAACAGTTAAGAAACCTTCTAAGTCCCTCAGCTTAGAAAGTGTTTTCTGTTAGAGCTGTGCAAAGCTCCGGTCACTGATTTGATTTGGCAGAGATTTGGCCTGACTCAGTGGCTGAATCTCTAAATCCAAATAGAATCAGGGCACCCTTTAATCTCTCTGAATCAAATTGGAACCCTCTGAATCAATTCGGAGAGATTGTGAAAGATTTGATGATTCGGACATAGACACAGCTTTAAATGTTTTTTCTTCATACCTGAAGGTACCAGGTGGCTCATGAATGCTGTGATGGTGGGGCGGATAAAGCATCCTATGGGAATGTGGAGGGGTCTCCAGCGCACTCAACAGCAGACCTGGAAGAGGACCAGAAGCACTTCCAGTGCCAGGGAGTGCTCAGGGGACCTCCGCCCACCCCCCAGCTTGGCCACTGGTGCCTCCTGGGTCTGGGGGAGCACCTGGGGTCCCCCCCACACAGCCAATTGCCAAACTGGAGGGGCATGGGGGGGGTCCACTTCTGGGTTTGCCGCCAAACATGCATGGAGCCCCCATCACACTCCTGTGGGACCCCCACCACCACTGCAGCATTCACGAGTCATGTCTGGTACCTTGAGCTATATAAAAAAAATAATTAAAGTTGTGTCTATGGCCAAAGTGCTGATTTGCTGAATCAGCATCAGATCTTCAGATTAGGAAACAGCTGAATTGAATCAGGACAGTGATCCGAATCAACAAATCAAATCACGGTCCCCAATTTGAGCTGAATCCAAATTGAATATGGCCAATTTTGCATGCCCCTATTTTCTGTTACTTCACCTGTGCTGTAACATGCCTGTGTCCTAAAGGAATGTGATTTACTTTACAGGTGTCTGCATTTGGGTGGGAATCCTTGAGGTAACCTTCAGCCCATGGTGCTGTGTAAAAAGATATTCATCTATTTGTAGTGCTGTCTCAGAAATTTGGAATCTGATACTCATTTACAGTAAAACAGTTCTGGCTGCAAAACACCCTGAAATATCATGTAGACCCACTGTAAGGCCTTTTTGCATTGCCAGTACAAATGAGAATTAGACCCCATGGCCACATCCAGATGTGCAGAGGTGCGTGCTTGCAGCAGCAAAAATACTTTTTGCTGCAGTGCATGTCCCTACATGTGCACTTTATATAGAGACAAACTGTCCTGCTTTGAGCAAACTGCCCTTGACCAGCTTCTTCCTGCTCCTGGGATGCTGGAGGAGCTGGGGCACAACTGAAGGGGTGGAGATGATCTGGCCAGCAGACAGAGCATCTCTCTGAATGACCATGCCTCCATGTTTTCGGAGGCATGCTTCGGTTGCATGCACTGTGCCACATTTTTTCCTGGAGCTTTTTTTTGGCTACCAGGTTTTCCTGGTAGCAGTTTTTGGCCCCACACTTTAACATCCCTTGTGTGTGGTCTGTGGCACCACAAAGAGGTTTGTGGTGCCACAGACCACACATTCCTGCTCATCTGGACATGGCCCATGTGTTCCAGTCTGCAGGTCAGACACATTGCTCAGTTTTACCTGTTAGGCAGACCAGGCACAGGCATTATTGCCCCAGTGTTCTCCATCACATCTGTGACCAGGGCCAGTCTCTGATGTGCTGTGTTTTTGCCTTCCCACTAACTGGAGTTTTCACTGTAGGTTTTCAATGATCATGTTGCATTATGAGCTTCTGGCTGTGAGGAGGGCTCCAGGGCCAAGGAAAAAGAATGAGTCAGAGCAAAGCATGCATATTGTTTCTGAGTCATAGAGAGAAGTATAACAGGCTTGCTGTCTATGCATGCTTGTGGGAGGAGGAATTAGACAATGCACACATTCCCACAGCAAATATATTGGAAGGAAAGGAATGGAGGATTTTTTTAAAAATAAAGTAGTAGATTAAAGATACTGGTTGTCATTGACTTGTTGGCCTGGACCTGTCCTACTCCAGGGTGAGCTCAGTGAGGGACTGCACCGATATGGAGCAGCCTGTATAGAGGAAATGAGATTGTGGCCACAATTTCTTCCTGCCTTGTTTGAAGCAATATTCAGTTGAGGATTCATCAGAGGAGCAGTTCCTGTGCAGAGACTTCAGTTATCTCTGGGGTCATGGCCAACTAGACCTCAAACCATGTTAGAGCATGTCTTGAGCAAAAACAGATGTAATAATCTTACATTGGATCCAAGCCTGTAATAATTGATACTAAAGGCAAAACTTCCATTGGGTTCAATAGGAACATGATTGAGTCCCTATCAGGAAGGAAACTTTTCACAGTGCACAAACCCATGTGAAAAAGACAAGGATAATTGTTATCTCTTTGGAAGGCAACAGAACAGGATTTGTCAGTTGAACTGCTGGCTGACTGGTGTCCTAAGCAAACAGGCGAACAAGCACTAGAACTTGAGCAGAGGCTCAGATCATGCAGGGAGGCAGCCAAAGTTGGACACTGTTCCAGATGCTGCCGCTGATATAAAACATAGTCCAATTGGCATACATGTTACTGCAGCTGCCAAACATATCCCAGGTGGGGCTAAGGGTGGTCTCCGATGCTGGAGCAGCGAAGGGAAAAATTCAATAGTGGCAGCAACCCCAGGAAAAATTGCCAAGTTAGGACAAAAATAACCTGTGTATGCCAGTTTGCTTTATAGTTTTCTTTCTTTGTAGAGCAAGATACATGGTGCTGTAAGAAAGCAAACACACAGACATCCATACATGGACAGACACTGCTCTCATGAGCACCACTATGTATCTGGAGCAGCTCCAGTGACCTTAACTGAGTTATTCTAAATTTATTGCTGGTCTAACTGGAAGGATATGTTGGCCTACAGCATGGGAGTCAACGATCCAGCCTGAAGGCCAGATCCAGCCTGCCAAGCCACATTATCTAGCTTTCAGTTCTGGCCTTGGGTCTCCCGGTGACCCACATACAGTGTATGAAGGGCCTAGGACACAGCTTATGTAGTGCCCACTCCAGGACCTGTGTTACACACAGCACATGAGCAGGACCAGTCTGATATTTCCCTGCATTTGGATCCAGTGCCCACTTTGGCTGGTCTGGGACTATGCCACATGCAGTAACCACTCTGGCTAATCTGAGATGCAAGCCTCATGTGATGCCCACTCCAGCTGGGCACCATGTGCACCGTAGGTTCTGGAGTGGGTGCTACATGCAGTGCAGCCCCGGACCAACCAGAGCAGGTACTGGATCCAGATTGCAGAAAGTGAGATCTTTGGATCCACCTGTGTGCTGGATCCAGTGCCTGCTCTGGTCAGTTTAGGGCTGCACTGCATGCACTACTCACTCCAGAAGGTTGGGGACCAGCACTGCATGTGGCACCTGCCCTAGACTGGCTGGAGTGGATGCCATGTGCAGCTTATATCCTGATCTGGCCAAAGTAAGCACCATGGGCACTGGATACGGCATGTGGGAGGGGGAGGGGAAGAGGTCCATGGGCCCAATCTGGCTTGTGAGCCAGTCCCACTTCATTCATCTGGCCCAGGGACCTATTCTGCACCACGTGTCTGGCTCACAGGGCCAGGTGCATTTGACATCCCTGGCCTATAGTATTTCTCCCAGCTGTAGTTTTACTAGGCTGTTGCTCGGTGGCAAAGTAACACTTTATTTGGGTGTTCATCCTTTATCCTCCTAATAATCTAGGATCCCAGCCTTCATAGCCAAAGAGCTACAATTCATTCAAAGAAAAAGCTGTGATCTGTCTCAACATTATGTCATCACACAATTATAAAGTCCTAGTTGTTAAATGACATAGTGTTGTCTAATAAAACAATTGTATAAATATTAAAATATTTGTGAAAAATCTACTTTTTGATCGTCAACAAAACCCCCAGGGTGTTTCATTATGAATTTGGGACAGAACATTTAAAGCATGTTTCAGGACAAAATAATGTTACTTCCTTAGACTTTCTTGGTTTGGTTCATGAATGGGAGGAGGTGACCAAGGTGTTGAAAGAAAAGACCCAGAGTTAGTCAACATGCAAGATCTTTCAGGATTATTTACATTAAAGGCAAAATTAGTAACATGCATCAAGTACAGTTTCTGGTGTAATCCTGTTTATTTATCAAAAACGTGCAAATCCCTGTTACCCTGAACACTGTAGAAATAACAGGAGACAGTTTCCTTGTTCAGAAGTTCCCAAGTCTGCCACTCCAGCAAGCTCTGATCCCATGAATCCCAGTCTTTGTGCTGCTTCTTAGAGCCACATAACATTCTTTCCTGGTTTTCTCTCTCTCACACACAGCCTTTAACACATATTTTAGCCTTTATGCTTGCAAGCAATGAAATTACTCAGTATGGCTTAACTCTCAGTCATCATGCAGCTGGTTGCTTTCACTGGTTGCACCCATCACATGTTTTTACTATATAAAGGGAGCATCTACACAAGCCATTTAATGCAGAGCTGACTAATTACCTCCATAGTCAAGTCTCAGCATCTACGTGTGCAATACTATTAAGCCAGAGTAAATGCAAATACTGTCCTGCAGCAGATTACTTTACTCCACAGCAATGCACATGTAAACACTTGATAGGGCTGGCTAGGGCATGAGGGTGCTTTAGTGTGGAGCTGCCTGCTAACTAGCCCCACACGGGAGCACTCTTGTGCCCTAGCTAGCCCCTCTGCAGCACGTTGAGTTGGGGCGGATCAGCCCTTGGCTGGCAAGCTGACCCCCTGGGCCCCTACCAGCTGGGGCTGCTCCAGTCTGACTCAATGTGCCGCAGTCCCAGGTGCACATGTAAACATGGTGTCCAGGAGCAATAAACTCTGGCATGATATGTTACAGATTTATAATTATACCTTCTGAACTGGGAAACATGCTTGGCATGCCCATTGGCTATGGTCTGTGATGGTCTTTGGATCCAAGACTCACCTAATGCATTATCACTTTTCTGCACAATAGTACATTTTTCTAGGGATAGCTTCACTCCTTTGAAAGGGTCAGAACATTTGTTGAGAGTTTTAAGATTTGTTTGCAAATGGATCTACAGAGAGTAGCAATGACATAAGACCACCATCTAAACATGGTTCTAGCTGGTAAGAGTCAGATCCAAAAAGGCCCTGAAAACAGGAGTTGGATGAATGTTAGGTGTCAATGTCCTTCCTTCTGCCCCTCAACAGCTGCCTCAATTTGTCCTTAAACTTCTGTAGACCCCTCACAAAATGCCACTCTGGCTGCTTTCTTTCAAAGTGCCTGGCAGAGGCACTGCTGCCACTTTTTGTATACTTGTAAAGTTCCCGTGGCTGTAGCACTTAGAAGTAGGATATATTAGCCTGCGCTGAGCACCACATTAACATGATTATGTTGATCCTGACTGCCAAACTAGCTCACTCAAACTTAATGCAGGTGCTACAGCACAATGCAGTGTCATGCAGAGGTACCTAAAGAACAAGGTAAAAAAATATGAAAAATGTTGTTTGTCTGTGAATTAACTATTGATTCAGATCGTTCCAGGGCTGGGGATATATGGCATATATTTGTTTCAGTTTTTAGAGGGAGGAATCTAAGTGTGTGTGTGTGTGTGTGTGTGTGTGTGTGTGTGTGTGTCACATACCTCTGCTGACGTGAAGGAAAGAGAGAAACAACTTCTCTATTGAAGCATGTCTTCTCAACCAAGTCCATTGTATGTATTTTCAGTTTTTGATTCAGTTTTTGAAAAATGAAAATAATCAAAATAGAAAAGTGAAACGGGGCCCCTGCCCCATTACTGAGAAGAAGGAGCAAACTCTAGGGCCTGCTGGCCAGCCAAGTCCCCGGTACAGGTTTGAGTGAACACTCACCACAGAGCTGGTGGTGGCAGCAGCACCAGGGGCTGGAGGCTTGCACAGAATTAATGAGAATTAATTCTTTAGTGTCTGTACAGCACTTGGAAGGCATGTGTAAAGTATTATTTTTGGACTGAGTATACAGAAAAGGGAGGTTGAATGGAATGCAGTGCCCTCTAGTGTTGGGCTAATAACTGAGAAGTTCAAAAAGCTCCTATTAGGTGTGTACCTCTTGCCACTTTTCCAGATCTGATACTGAAATGTATTCGTTGGAACAGGTGACTTCCTGTAATCCAGCAGTATTATTTTCACCTAAAACAAGTGTCTTGCAGAACATTGGAGTCTACTCTGTTCTGTTCCTGCTGGTGTTGACAGCTTCTCCACAGTGCAGAACAAAGGTGGAAATAATACCAACATCAAAATGATCAGACTTACATACTCCATGTTACAAGTATGGCAGGAGTATGATTTAGCCCAGTGATTTTCCATCAGCAAGCTGCAGCATGCTGGGTTGCCTTGAGATCTTTCAAGGGTGCTGCACAGTGCCACGCAATGTTAGCTGGGATGTTGGGAGGGATTTTAGGGATCCAGGGATAGGAGGACAGAAAAGGTATGTCCTAGAAAGGAGAAGAGAGAAAGAAGGGGAGGAAGTGACTGAATCTACAGGAAGAAAAACACAGATACAGAGATGGGGAGAATTAGATGAGGAGGGAAAGGAGGACAGGGGTCTGTGACAACAAATGGCCAGATGGCAAGCTATTCAGGGAAATAAGTCAAAGGGTAGTGATAGTTTGGGGGCACCAGATGCACTGGAGACAAGCAAGATTGAAGAGAGAGAAATAGTGACAGGGAAACGCGAAGTATGAAGAAGGACAAGACACAGGGGAAGAAAAACCAGGGAATAAGGGAATAATAGAAGTGCAGAGACAGGAATAAGAGGAAATTGCTTACAGGCCAGAAGTGTGGGAGGGAAGAAGAGAGAGATAAAGAATGAAAAAGAAAATGCACACAGCTTTTTGAGGTTAGATTATATGCTTACTCATATTACCACATGCTCTCAGGAGCAGTGGTGCTCTGCATAAGACCAACCTACTCCTAGGAAAGTTTCCTCCAATAATAATGAAACAAAATGCTTGAAAAATGGTGTGTTTCCTGGAACACATGGCAGATGCGTGGAAAGGATAATAATGGACTTGTCCACAACTGCACTAACTACAACCACATGTCCATATCATTGTCAATGCCATTTTTTAAAAACACTTTCTACTATGTTTTTAATAACTGTCAGTGGGGCAGAAGAGGCATTTACTATAGTAATGAGCTGGTTATTGTGTATTTATATTTTTGCCCTCTACTAGCTGGCATTGAAACTCTCAGAGACCCTACACTACTAATATCAAATTAAGATGTTTCCTTTATGTGAAGTGGGGCATAGGTCAATGTATTTAGGGCCGAAACCAAAGCTTAATATCAAAGCTATTTTGGACCAGGCCCTTGGAGCTAGACAATCTCTTTTTCAACTTCAGTCTTTGTGACATTACAAGTGACCAGAAGCACTGATAGTTTTTCTTATATATGCAGGTGTTTATTAAACTTTGATACCAAAGTTTCAAAAAAATGAAGATAGAAAAAGCTAAATTGCAATGTATTATGGTAGAGAGAAGCAAGTGTGCCTTGTCACAAATATGGTAACAAACACCTGTACTTTATCAACTGGGCCTGTGGTTCACTTTGAATCAAACTAAAGTGCATTCTCCGTAAGAACAAAACATATGGTGAGTTCAGCAACCTGACCAACTGGATTAGCAGGGACAGCTGCCCAACAATTGTTGGTAGGGGAAGGCAGAATTGTATTTATGAGAGAGTGTGACAGGATATGTGAAATGAATCACTGAAGTGATTCAATGACAAGAATGCTCCAGTGAGGCATTATGGGAAGATTCTGGGAGTCAGGGCCTCTGACTAATATTTGTATGCAGGCTTTTTCCAAATGAATGGTCAGATTGGTGAAACAGAGCATGGTCCTCCTCTGTGTTCTGCACTGCGGTGCGATACAGGAACATCCTTGTTGTCAGTGCAGCTGACTGTAAAAATTTAAATCTAGATATTCTCCAACAAAAGCTAGCATTTTTTTATTAAATTGTTTGCACCAGGCACAGTTGTCAGCATCAGTTTTCCACGCCCCAAAAGCTCTTTCTCTTACCTACTGCCTTCTCCTCCCTAGCCCCTCTGTTGAATGCTTCCTGGACCAGTTTCCCATTGGGCTGATAGCCTCATGTTTCCCAGTGACTCCCTTTCTGCCAGCATCCTAACCCCCTTGCATGTGGATGCTCTATGTCACTTCCTTCTATATCCCCAGCCAAACAGCCTGTTCCAGTCACCTCCCTGAAGGTGATGATGGGGAAAGAGATGGTTCTTAGGGGGAAAAAGGTGGGGGGCAGGGGGAGTGAGCTGGGTGAGACTTGCACTGTCTGCATTAAAGACATGACCCGTCTTGCCTCGCAGTGGCTAGAAACTGCTGCTTCTACCCTCTTTGCCAGGGAGAGTCCAACTTCCATTTGTACATAAACTAATCTACTTCTAGGTGACATCCACTAGGGACTTATCAGTTTCCAAAATGCTAAGACTCCTATTTGGCTCCTCCTAACTCAGAAGTCTGAATAAAATAAGGGACTTTAGAATTCAAGGCAACCAAGTTACTCTGTTGCCTTTTGAGGTATTGTAAGAGTCTCAAGGAACAGGCTCTGATGACATTACATTCAGGAAGTTATAAGAACTAAACATAATGGGGAAACTGAGATTGGAAATGGAAACTTCCTTTTGAATGTTCTTGCTTGTGTGGGTTTTACAAGTTCCGGTAATGCCATTTTGTCTTTGGTTTTAATCTTTAACATGGTTTAAGCTCTGGGCATTTAATCTTCAAAAGATTAATTCATAATTTAGCCTGTGAATGGAGCAGGAAAAAGAAAGGTCAAATAAAAGAGAGAGGCTCATTTGTGGCACTTTCTATGGAGGATTAGTTCAGTTCCTCAGACACTCCCTACAGAAATACTTAGCTGAAATTCATAGGAAAATGTTGAAATGGAATAGAAAATATCAGTTTGTGTAATATTATTATACATATAACAAAAAACAGATGACACGGTTGTTTGATCACAATGCAGGCAAAACCCGCCTCATCCTGGTACATTCAGAACCATTTGTCCTAATCATTGTATTGAATGTTTCCTAATGGTAAACAAAGAGGCATACTGCTAGCAATACCAATCATATTTTAGGGCTGCTGGGCATAGGCTGTTTATGATGCCCCAGAATAAATGAAGTCAACAGATGGTAGAGTCAGCTGACTTCTGTCACATGGCGCAAATTGCTCACAGGCATCAGTCCAGCAAACTGGGCTCTACTGCTAAGGAACTGTTGTTCTATATTAAAAGTGCATTGAAACGATAGCATTCACAGATTTAGCAGATAATTCCTGTTCAGCATTTAGAGCATGCTGTTGACTTGATACTATAGCTACAATACTGAGATTCATGTCTTAATGACACAGCTAAACCTCATTGGCCTATATTTAGCAAGGTATAGAACCAGTGTGCACTTGTATTGGTCTCTAAACAGTGTACTGGCTATAGTTGCAGACTGTAGAAGACCAGACCTATAGCAAAACCCGTTTAAAAAGAATTGAATCAATAATGGAAGAGTAGCAAAATTAGTAAGTGGGGAGGGGGAAGCAGAGGGAAGAACTTCAGTTTCTGAGCAATGAAATCTGTGTGTGTTTGGATCTTCTAAATCCCTTCTGTTTAATGATTGAAAAATAGTGTTGCTTATTTAATAACAATGTTATTAGGCCTTAAATTAACCTGCCAATAGTATCATCCATTCTTTTAGGTCTTCCCTTAATAATTTAAGCAATGATGAGAAACAATCTGGTTATAGCACTGCATTAAAAATAACACTACTGACAGCATACTGACCGTACACAAACATTAGCATGCACATGCTGTAATCTCTCTTCACAGATCCAGATCCTGATGGTAGTATGCATAGGCCAACAGATGTACATCAATACAGGGTGAAAGAGTTGCCTGGTTTTCAGAGATGCTAAGTACTTGCAACCAACTTTAATAAGATTCCTGCCTGCTGAGTACCTCTGGACATGAAGAAAATAATGTAAATCAATGAAAGATCAGTCAACCTTACCACTTGAGCTTTCACCTTACCAGACCTGATTTCAGATTCAATGGTCTTGACGTCATTATGTTGTGAAATAAGTAAACCTGCTGTGTTCTGCATAGGTGTGTGTTTTTCTAGTCTGGTAACTGTGGCTGAGAACAGATGTTCACTTACCCTGGTTCAATTTACAGTGGTTTTCTTCACCAATATATTATAATGGGCTGAGCAAACAGACAAGGAGCTATCCTGGGGTAGCTACTTGCAGAAGGGGGCTATTGCTGTAACCCACCAGTAGGGGGCAGGAGAGGAATACATATCTTATTTGCCTTGAGGCCCCAGAAGAATGCAGGCTGATATCTAAACCAGGAAAACTTACATTAGTCAAGTTTTACCCTGTTCCTTTTAGGGGTATTTGCCACAGGTCAAATTTACCTCTGTTCAGGGAGTGTCTTCTCTCTACTTTATTCTTATACCTCTGTAATTCCAATAACAGCACCGTAAGTATATTATGCATCTAAGTCCTAAGTTCATTTGGTTATTTTTCAGCAACCGTTTGTATTATGATAGTGAGGTATCATAGAATTTCCCAGTTTCTAATATTCCTTAGCCTTCTTCCAACTTTCTTACTTTCAAGCACTTCCAGTTGTGATATAGAATTTGTCAAGGCAAAAAAATGTGGCAGCATTCCACTGCTACAACTTCTCCAGATGCACCATACAGACATGAATGGATCACCAATGGGTTTAACATCATAGGTGTTTTCATTTTTTGCTGGACTGGGGTTTAGGCCTGCCACTATCCCAGACTTTTTCTTAGGCTTTTACTACTCCTGAATTAGCACAGAGCTTGTTTAGCCCATAGCATCCATAGGCTAAACCAATTGCTTACGTTGAGGTTCGGATAATATCATATAAATCAGGCAAATTACACTTTTCACACAGAGACCTGGCTTGCACTATGGAAATGAATCATACTAGAGTATGGAACTATTCTGCATCTGTCCGGGGTGTTGGACAAAGTGACCCTTGAGGTCCCTCCAAACCCTGTGTTTGTGTGATTGCCAGCTCTCTTTTGTCTGAGATGGAGTAAGAGGATACCATAGTTTCATAGTTAGTAGGAAATGCTCATAGCCTTTTAAGCTTTCAATGTTGGCAAGGGAAAAAAGTATAAAGCTAGAGAAATAAGATGGGCTCCACATGCCTGGTAGCAACTGTACTAAAGAAGCTGGTGGAAAGGGTGTGGAGAAGCAGAAACCCTTTTAGCAAGGCCATTTACTTTCTTCTTAGCTTTATGCTTCATTGTAGAATCAAAGGAGTGTAAATAATATATCAGAAACATTCATGGATAAGGAAATGAGAAGGGAGGATTGCAAACTCTGTATGCCTGGCTTGCTTTTCTTGGACTATTTTGAAACCATACTCAAAAGTATTTTGACTGTAATAGATGTGTTGGGATATCTGAAACAGCTGGAAACAATTTAAGGCTAACCCAGTCTTAAGCACAGTTGATTGCAACACACACATTGTTTTATTTTAAAATAGAGCAGGATTCCATCATTTCTGTGGAAAGGTGTGTATGCATCCTCCTTGGATTCATCACTATTATTAAAGGGGATTTTTTAAATAACTCTACATGCTGAGCAATCTGAAAATAATGAATGAGATGAAGCCCCACCTATCCCCAGCTCCTAAATATTTACTATATTTTCTTTCCTTTAAAAACAATCTGTAAGTTGCTTTTTGTTATGTCTTTAAACTACAAACCATTTTCCAGGACTCACAAGTGGTGCCGTCTCTGAACTCCTCTTCTGCAATATCTAATTCACCTATATTAGGCTTGGTACTCTGCTGATATTATTGGGGTTTGGTGCATTGGTGCGCTGGGAAACAGTAACAGATTTCTGAATGCTGGAAGAATTATGGGATTTTGCAGGGGACATCACAAAAGAGTTAAGAGACTGATCTCCCCTAACACAACCCCCTGGTGCACATAATGGCCATGAACAATTATCCACAATACACTGCTATTTAGAAAGGTGCCAAGAATTCTGGGATGTTTGCCCAGAGGTCATTGCTGCTAAAACAGTTGAGTGCAGGGGCATAATACCTAGGCCTATTAAACGTGCATATGAATATCGTGTGTGTTAACTGGAAGAGAACTTAACACATGATAAGCAAAATCCATGTAAGTCTGCAGTATGGACATGCACTCTCATTAAAAAAAATGAAAGGGAAATTAACAAGGGCCAAAAGGATGAAATGGGAATTACTTTTCTGCACCATGTTTTTTGTACACTCTTTTGGGTTTCAGCCTGTTCTTGAGATGCAACAGCTGAAAAAGCAATGAGTGTATTCAAAGTTGTGGTAGTGGAAGGTCTTTAATTTCATGTCTAACTGCTTTGGTTTTTTCTGTACTTTGTTCTCAGCTGTTTTATTTAGATCCATGCATAGCCAGGTTTGAAGGAGAGTAGGGAAGTGGAGTAGAAGGCAATGCAGAAGTTAAGCAGGGAATGAATAGGAAAAGCACATCTGTCAATATGTGAGAGAAAGAGAGGAAGAGTGCATGGGAAAAGAGGATTAAACCTTATGATGGGTGAGTAATAATGCTGAGGGAATGGTTGTCTCATCTTTCCACCTGTTCTGGGGCATCAGTAGAGGGCTTGTTTGGGTGGCTGGAAAGCTGGAGACATGGGCAACTGGTGCTGCCTTAATCAGGGGTAGGGTGGCACATACCCCCTCACCCCAGTGACCAGGCAGCAACGGGGGGGGTGGTCCCCTGTGGCCAAATGCACCAACCCGGGGGGGGGGGGTGTCCAGGAAAAAATAATGTGCACCAAATACAAAAGGCCACAAATGGCAGGAGAAAATTAAATGTGTAAGTCCTCATGATTGCATTCAGTCAATCTTTTCAGTCAATCTTTTCCATGGGCTTGGAAACAGGGCCCCTAAAAAACAACTAGAATTAGCGGGGGGAAGAAACACTCAATTCTCTTCCAAAAAAGTACATGGCAGTATTCTTTGAGAGGACTTTGCCTTTACAATAATTTGAGGTGCCTGTGAAATTATTTGGCATGCTATTGTCAGGGTGTTTTTTGTCCTTGATTTTGTAGATTGAACCATAAAGCAGGCCAAGTGAAAAAGAACAGCTGAACACATCAATAAAATAAAAATAGAATAGGTAGCAGCTTTAGGGGGTACAAGGCATAAAAAAACAACCAGTCTGTTTCATCAGAGCTTTGAGTTCAGAAATCACAGAACCTAGAGATAGGGAGGGTTATAGGCAGAAAATATCTATTAAGTTGTTTACTTCTCCCATGGGCAATGACGCATTTTCTATAGTGTTCTTCTATGCTGTGCTCAGCTTGATTTAAAATTTAAGACCATTAAATTTTCCTCATGTCCTTTAGGAACTAAAATAAAAGACCCAGCAACATCTAGTTCTGGATCCATAGATTGTAAAAGCTTGAATTCAATGCAGGATTTTTTATCTGAATTCCAATCACAGAGTGGATTTTCATTTTAACTGCAGTAACTGTAATGGTTCCTCTGGCCCCAGGTAGAGTGCAACCAGGAAAATAGATCTGTATGTCAAGCAGCCTATTAAATCTCAGAAAATCCTTGTGTGATGTGGTGGTCAAAAACTCCTTAAAGAAGCAATAAAAGAGTATTGGAGGCCCCAAGGGAGGTCTGGAAAAAGGTGGTATCACACTCACCACTCAGCTCTTCCCTGCTCTTTGTACTTATACTTAGATGATGGAAATAGTGTGTGTGAAAAAGATCAGTGGTGGCTGGTGGCCCTGACTGGGGTCTTATTTCCAAGCCCTGGAAGTGGATCTGAGTCTTTCCACGTGTTTGAATTACTTGGAACAAATATTGCAATATGAATATGGTATTCTTGATCCCAACACCATAACATCTGATGCTTTCAGTTTGAAGTCCCAGGAACAACAGACCTGATGGTCAGGAAATCTTTCCTAAGTGTAGGCCTGAATTTTCCTCTTCTTAACTTCCTCTAATTGCTCCTCCTTGTATTTTAACAGAGTTACATGTTGCATCACCTTTCTGATAAGGGAGGCCAGATGATTCCTTTCTGCTATGTCATGTATAAAACAGCTGGAGACACTGGCCATGTCTAGATTGCCTCCCACCAAACCTAGGATTACCATTGACATAATTAGCCCCTTCCACTCACTAAAGCTTTGGACATGCCTCCGTTTGGCAATTAAGTAGGTTTTATGGCTTATGCCATCCTGAGCACGGTCTCTGTTGTTGCTCCCAGGAAAAACCTAAGTCTGTCTTTATAGCCTGCACACTCTACACAACTCTGCCATTCATGTTGCTCCACCCTTGGACCTGGATATATACAGAGCAGGAGCAAATAAGCATAGCTAATTTCCTTGGCAATGTTTTCGAAGTAGCAGGGAGGCAACATACATGGTTACAAAAGCCCAGACATTCAAAGATATTAAGGTACCTAACTCCCCTCGATTTCAGTGAAATATAGGTATCTAAATAGAAGGGTGTAGATGAAATATTTTTGAGCAAAGTGGAGCATGTTATCTGTGTTTATACAGTTCTGTTTCAGTCTTTCTGCAGACTGAGTGTGCTTTGCTAGGCCTGCAGATTATAAAGTGGCTTTATTGTTTAACAGTATATGAGCTCTGAGCAGTACACCTAGGTCAAAATGGGCAATGTCAATAAGATAAAAAATTGAAAGAGAGGGCTAGAAGGGCACTAATTGAAATCAGGTGTCTGTGTTATTTTGTTTTTCATAACAGCTCTGGGACTATTGCTGCACTTTTCTTCTGCACACAGCCAGAAAGGCCATGAATGTAGTTGCTAGGGTCCTTAAAAAATCATGACTTTATGAAGGAAAACCAGAGAAGTGTAGAGAAACACAAAAGTGATACTTAGTGTCACTTTTTGCATCCCCAAATAGGAACGTACCTAAAGTTGTGCACTCAGAAATATAGTAGCACACACAGAACTGTGGAGTTGTGTCAACAATAACCTATTTGAACACTTGGCAGGATATAATTTTTATAGCGCTACCTATTTATATGTGTGCACACATATGTTATATTAGCAAACAACTGTGTAAAAATATTTTCTCTCTTAAACTGGGAAAATTTCTGATCTAGTTACCATTTCACTAGAAGATCAAATTTGAGCATAACCTGCTAAAGAAAGTCTTATTAGTAATTTACAGGCATTTGTTTTTCCCATATGGGTAAGTATGCAGAATAAAACAAGATAATGAATTTAATGAACAGTGGGATGCTTCATTATAGTCTCTGTATATATAGGTACTCTCCCAAAGCTAGCCTTCTTTCCACAGAAAAAAATCTATTTGTTTAAGGTATCAAAACAGAACATCATTCACAAGATGTTATAATTCTGAGTAACGTGAGATACCCACATTTTTCCTATTCCTTTGTTTTTAATGCAGTGACATTAGCTCACCACTGTTCTTCTATGTTCTTCCGTACTTTGATCATCAGTGAGAGAGTTAAGCACACTGACACTTAGTCCATGCAGCATTTGCAACCATGTAGCAGTTCTTACAATTATTGTTTCAGGCTGATGAGATGTAAGTAGACATCACCACACTGGCTTACACAGTTCCCTGTTTTGAATGTTAGGTCCTTGCAAGCTGAATGCTGGAGACATAATTATTTTCTTAAATGACAGCTGAGGTCCTAGATTACAACACAGTAATCTCCTAAATCAGGGGTGCTCACCCCTGGAGCTGTGGGCTAGATCCAGTTCCTGGTGCAGAGTCATAGAATCATAGAAAATTTGGGTTGGAAAGGACCTCAGGAGGTCATGTAGTCTAACTCCCTGCTCAAAGCAGGTCTATCCCCCACTAGATCATTCCAGCCAGGGCTTTGTTGAGCCAGGCCTTAAAAACCTCCAAGGATGGAGATTCCACCACCTCTCTGGGTAACCTGTTCCAGTGATTCACCATGCTCCTAATGAGAGAGTTTTTCCTAATATCCAATCTAAACTTGCCTTGGTTTAACTTGAGACCATTGCTCCTTGTTCTGTTGACTGCCACCGCCAAGAACAGTCTAGCTCCACTCTCTTTTGAACTCCGTTTCAGGCAGTTGAAGGCTGCTATTAAATCCCCCCTCAGTCTTCTCTTCTCTAGACTAAATAAACCCAGTTCCCACAGCCTCTCTTCATAAGTAAGTCATGTGCCCCAGCCCCCTAACCATTTTCATTACTCTCTGCTGGCCTCTCCAACTTGTCCACAGCCTTTTTGTAGTAAGGAGAGGAGGAGGGGGCAAAAGTAGACACAGTACTTTGATTTGGAGTACCGGACCTGTACTCATGAGTACTGATGAATACTCACAGTACTTATTTAGTCCTTGAGCCACCTCTCAATGGGCTGTGGCCCTGTGCAATAGATCAGGTGCACTGGGTGGTGCAGGGTCTAATCCCAGCACACAGGGATGGATGGAGGTGGTGCGGGTCCCCATGGCCCCAGTCTCAGCACATGAGGTTGGATGGAGGTGGCATGGGGTCCCAGAGACTGATCCTGGCACACAGGACCAAGTGGGGGCAGCCTAAGGTCCCAAAGCCCAATTCTAGCATGTGGGGCCAGGTGGCGGTGGCACGGGGTCCCAGGACTCATTCCTGGTGTGCAGGGATGGGATGGCGCTTGATTTGGATGTTCAGGCCCAATCCTAGTGGTTGGGGTCCAGTACAGTTTGCAGACTGGTCTGGCAGCATTTATTTGGCCCCAGTAGCCAAAGGTTGAGCACCACTGCCCTAAATAAAATACTTTTACTTCCTTGATCTGGCCTAGTGAATCCCATGCTAATCTGTTAAAGTCTATAGCAGGTCTGTCCAACTTCTCACTGGCCAGGGACCATGCATCCTGTGGGTCACAACATTGGGCCCCATGTGCTGTGCAGGATGCACCAGAACAAGTCACAGGGCCCCAAGGTGCTTTCAGCTTCATGGCACCATGCACATGGGCACTTACCCCCTTGCTGTACTGTGCACATGCCTAGGTGCCAGGGCCCTACCTTTAGCTCCCCATTCATGGGCTTTTCCCCACTGCACCACAGTGAACAGCTGTCCCTTGTTTTGATGGCCATCGGTAGTATAGCCCTGGTATATAGCATCACAGAAAGGAAGACATTTCTACATACTTTCCAAAAAGACAGTCAGAAACTCCAATTCAATTAAAAGACAAGTAAAGTAAGTTTGATTATCACCCTTCCTCTTGAGAAGATGTCCACAGCACATGGATATAAGTAGTTTGGTCTTCCTGTGGGATGCTGCTGCCCCTCTATTGATTGGAATCAGTTTTTTTCTTGGTGTGAACAGGCAGCTTATAACTGAGAAGATGGATCAAGCTTTCTTCCAGTGCTTTAGGACTTACTTCCAATCGGGCTTGAATATGCAATTGAAAAATGCAAGCAGATTCAAACTGATGCAGTTAGTATGACCTCTATCTATTCCGGGGGCATACCTGATACTCACACAAGGAGGAATGAAAGACTCCAGAGCAGTACCACTGAAGGTGCTTTTGTGAGCCTTCCCTGATTAATTTTAAACTGTTCATCTTTCGATAATTTTGCATTGCCAGTGGAGAGCACGTAGAGAAGAAAGGATTCGGCTTTGACAACATCTCCTTTCTGGAAGGCAGCACGCTTTCCTCACAGAGCTAACTAAAACAGGAGCAAGCTGAGTGCATCGTTTTCTCCACTTCCTTGTGTGACCACAGTATATAAATAATAGTATTTACTCCTGGCAGTTGACATTTAAGTTGTCTAAAGTAAATGACCTTGTAGGACAGAGTCATCCTGGAGTGTGAAGTTTGTAAAGTGATAGTGAGCTGTGTGCTCCACTGGGTAAGCACATAAAAATAGGGTGGACCCTGGGAAGGGAAAGATGAAAGCTTGAGGAAGCTATGACAGTTTAATGATATATCTGTGTTTCATCACACCAAAACACTGCTTCTTTTCTTTAATGGCAAGAGTACTTCCATTGGTAGCATTTATGTTCAAACAGGCAGCCTGCAAAACAATTGCACAACATCAGATATTCATATTGACTGAGCACCCCAGCTTCACCTAAGTGCTCTGTGAGTTATGTTTTATTTCCTTGCCTTGTAGACCAAGCCACAACCTCCACTTCCCACACTAATTCATTTCACCATCATGTGGGTGTTTTCTTTAATCTGCTAGTGGTATATACCACAATTTCCTTCTTAGCCAAATTTACCAGACTCGCCAAATGTAAAATAATTTAGCAAACATCTGGGGACAGATTTTTCTGAATACATAAATTGGTGCAGCATAAATCCAACAAAGGATCTGGTCTCCTGCTGGCAGGTAGTAGATAATGGAAGGGGAACCTGCCCACCCACCGCTGTCTGTGTCTGAGCTTAGCATCATACGCAGATGTTCCCTGCTGTCTAGCTGGAAAGAGGCAAGAGTGGCTTCTCTGGGTATCTGCATCGGGCCAGGAAAGCAGTGATTGTAGGGGGGAGGTTTTCCTTTTCCTGTGTTTGCTTCTGTGTAGTATGCAACATGGGAGGGGGCTGCAGAAGGGAGCAGGTGTTGGAAGAAGAAACCTGCCTGCTGCTGCTCTTGTCCCTGGCTGAGCACAGCACCCAGTAACTCACGTAGCCAGAGCCCATCACTGGAGCAGGGCAGGAGCAGCGCTGGGGTTCCCCCTGCACCCAGGGTAGCCAGGGATAGCCACAGTAGTGGACAGGCCCATGCTTTCTGTGCCTGCTCCCTTCCCCATCCTCCCCCACATCTTCCTCACCAGCCCTGGGATTCCAGCTTCCGGGAGAAGCTGTGAAGGTTGCTGAATTCAGCTGGAGACAGCACTTCACTGGATCAGCCCCTGAAAGCACATGGTCTTCCTTAGGCTGTACATAGTTAAGCTGTAAATACAATGAAGGATAACAGTAATACTAGAAGCCATGAAAATAATGTCAAAAGACCCCTAACCAAACATCATGTATATCTTTGGCATAACACTAGCTTAAAATATCTGTCTCTTTTAACATATGTTTTCTGCCTTCTACCCCCTCCTTTTTTTTCTCTCCTTCTTCCTAGCTTCTGCATCTCTCTCACATTTCTGGTGTTTAACAATCTAAATGAAAACTGTACTGAAATTCTAATATATTATAGGCTTTGGGGGATGCTCTTTTCTCACGTAATTTGCTTTAATTCACATAAAGATATATGAATACTAACAGGGTTAGAAGCTGATATTTTTGATAAGTCGAGTGTGGCCTTTTGCTGAATAACTAACAGTCTACCAGCTGGCTGCATTATGTCTTGACTGTTGCCTAAAGCCATTTCCTAACTCATATTAAAAAGAGATTGATGGCTTAAAGAGACTCACACCCACATTCTCTTTCTACATCCTAGAAGAATGCCATAATGATAGAGCTATAGAATAGGCTGAGCAGGGAGTATGTGCTACCTCTCCTAGTTTCATAGTTTCATAGATGTTAGAGTAAGAAGGGACCTATTAGATCATTGAGTCCGACCCTCTGCCCTGGGCAGGAGTGAGTGCTGGGGTCAGATGACCCCAGCCAGGTGCCTGTCCAATCCCCTTTTAAACACCTCCAAGGAAGGGGACAGCACCACCTCCCTTGGAAGCTTATTCCGTATTTTGGCAGCCCTCACTGTAAAGAATTGTTTCCTGATGTCCAGTCTAAATTTGCTTTCTTCCAGTTTGTTGCCATTATTTCTAGTTACCCCAGCAGGCACCCTGGTAAACACTGTATCCTCTATTTCTTGCTGCCCACCCCCTCCCAATATGTTTGTAGGCAGCCCCAAGATCACCTCTCAGTCTCCCTTTGTGGAGGCTGAAAAGGTTCAGGTCTCCCAATCAGTCCACATAGGCCTTTAACCAGTTCAGTGGCTCTCCTCTGAACCCTCTCCAGGCCATCCATACCCCTCCTGAAGTGTGGTGCCCAAAACTGGACACAGTACTCCAGCTGCAGCCTGACCAATGCTGCATAGAGGGGAAGTATCACCTCCCTAGACCTGCTCGTGATGCACCTACTCATGCAAGAAAGGGTGCAGTTGGCTTTACTTATTACCTCATCACACTGGTGACTCATGTTCATTTTGGAGTTGACTATGACTCCGAGATCCCTTTTCATAGTTGTGCTGCTTAGAGTGGTACCTCCCAGGCTATAGGAGTGTTGATGATTCTTCCTCCCCAGGTGCAACACATGACACTTATCCTTGTTAAACTGCATCCTATTCTGTTCGGCCCATTTCCCCAGCCTGTGCAAATCAGTCTGGATTTGCTCCCTGCTGTCTAGTTTGTGTACATCCCCACATAGTTTGGTGTCATCAGCAAACTTGGACACGGTGCTTTCTACTCCCTCGTCCAAGTCACTAATGAAGATATTGAACAGTACAGGTCCCAGGACAGAGACTTGGGGGACTCTGCTGCCCACATTCCTCCAGGTAGAAATTGACCCATCCACCACCACTCTATGGGTGCATCCCATAAGCCAATTTTCTACCTACTGGACTGTGTAATAATCTATGTTGCAACTGTTTAGTTTATTTATAAGAATTGGGTATGACGCTGTGTCAAAGTCCTTTTAAAATCTAAGCAAATAACATCCACCTCTATTCCTTCATCCAAGCATTTTGTGATCCGGTCGTAAAATGAAACCAGGTTAGTCAGGCAGGATCTGCCTGCTATGAGCCCATGCTGATTGCCTCTTAGCATCACTTAACCCGCTGGTCCCCCACAAATGTGATCCTTAACAATTTTCTCAAAGGTCTTGCCAAAGATAGAGGTGAGAGTAACTGGTCTATAGTTACCCAGTTCCTCCTTCCTCCCCTTCTTGAAAACAGGGACCACATTGGCCCTTTTCCAATCCTCCAGGACCTGTCCTGAGCACCACAAATGTTCCAACAGTTGTGCTACCGGCTCTGCTGTGACTCCAGCTAATTCCCTAAGTACCCTAGGATGAAGATCATCAGGTCCTGTTGACTTAAATACATTCAACCCCTCCAGATGCCCCTTTACTAGGTCAGCACAAACAGTTGGTGGATTGGTATCTAAGGTCCCAATGGGATGCCTATTTGTATTTGTGTCCATGAATGTGGATGCAAAGAAATCATTTAGAAGCTCCGCTTTGGCCATCCTATGTTACCAGTTGCCGTAGTTCATCGTGAAAGGGCCATAAGTTACCCTGCACTTTCTATTTGCTTTCTATATACTTAAAAAATAAAGACTTTTTGTTATCCTTAACTTTTGCTACCAGTCTAAACTCCATTTCCACTTTGGCTCTCCTCACTGTTTCCCTGCAAGCTCGACCAAAGCAAGTATACTCCTCCTTGGTGGCAGCCCCCTGCTTCCATAGCCTGTAGGCCTCTTTTTTCCCTATGGGCTCTCCTGGATTTTTCTGCTCCACCAAGAGAGTTTCTTTGCTTTTTTGCCCCCTTTTATGTGTATTGGGATGGTCCTTTTCTGTACCTGCAGGATTAATCCCTTGAGAAATGCCCACCCTTCCTTGACTCCCATCTCTCCAAGGCTTTTAACAGTCAGTCCCTCCCTAACTAATCTCCTGAGCTTGTTGAAGTTGGTCTTCCTAAAGTCTAGTACTTCTGCTAGTTGTCTTCCCCACCTTTCTCTAGATAGTGAACCCTATCAATAGGTGGTCACTATCCTCAGGTTACCTTGCACCTGCAGATCCCCCACCAAGTCATCCCCTGTGGCCAGTACCAAGTCTAGTAAGGCAGTTCTCCTGTTGAACTCAGGTTGCTGGGTAGCCAAGAGTACAAGATTCATTGGGCTAAATGAAGAATAAGCAAGAGGGAGAGTGACTTAGTAGCACTATGACAGACAGAGTTACTTTAAGTAGAAAAACTGCAGCTGGAGAGACCAGGCAGTGGCAAAACCTTGCTGCCCAGGCAAGTGGGAGGCCCAGGCAAGTAAAGGGTTGCATTTGCTGCCAGCCAGGGGCTCTCTGCCTAGATCGAGCTTGCTGTATGGTAATAGGCAGCTGGAGACCAAAGGCCATGACTGCCAGGCTTGGCAATCCATCATAAATTCACAGGGCGACACCTAGCTGGAACAGGAAGGAAGCTGCTTGGAGTAGGTGCAGATAGAAGTGACAGTTTTCAGCCAATCTGGTCACAGAAAGCAGTTTATAGCTGTGATCAAACACAAGTTCATGGCTGCAAACAGCTTCAAAAATGGCTGATTCATGGAAAATCTGACCCCTCATTGCATGAGGTATCAGATAGATATTTCAAAGTCTTTTGTAACTTGTGTCTGCAGAGCTTCCAGCCTATTGCTGTTTTCAGAATGGAAGGGGGGAAAGGGGACTTCAGTCTGAGGGATTTTCAGCCCGCCCCCCCCTCAAGGTGGAAAGGAGTTCCAATTTACCCACTGCACCCTTCAGCACCAGCTGGGGAGCACCAAGAACAGGCTCTGTCCACTGCCTTTCCCCCCCCTCCCATTCTGAAAAGAGTGAGCACTGGCAGAGGACCTTGACTGTTGATATGGGAACCTGAATGCACCCAGTAAAGGTGCAGAAAGACTCTCAGGCTGCAGCTAAATTCCCCTCCCCTCTGAAACCAACAGTGAACTTCTGTTTGGTCTGGGGTAACGCTGCAACTCAGAACACTTTGCAGTAACCATTCTGAGTTACAGCTGGGAGCTGCACCCTCTAAGTCACCATGGCAGCCCTGAGTCCTGAGGTGGAAGACCTGCAGGTGGTTAGGGAGCCACCTGACCAGAAGCGGGCTGGGTTTGGGGCATATAAGCCCAGGGCTGAGCTAGTCAGGCAGGCTTGCCTTGTAAGTGGCTGGATAAAGAGTTCCAGGCCAGAGAGTCTGCTAGGGAATGTCAGGCTGACTTCAGGGCCATAGGTGACTGGTAGGGGGAACATGGGGGGGAGCATGTGCCTGCCGCTGATGCCACTGGCTTCTTCTGCTGGTGCTTGCCAGCTCCATCCTCACTTCCAACACTGCCAGCAGCTTCTGTGGGTGCTTGCCAGCTCAGTCCCTGCTGCCAACAGCTTCTCCCGGTGCTTGCCAGCGCATCCCTACCACCAATGCTGCTGGCAACTTTTGTGAGTGCCCCTCCAGACTCAGGAGGCACCAGTTGGCCATGTTCAGGGCTGCTCTCAGAACTGGCAGCTGAGTATTGGCGCTTTGCAAAAGGAACACAAGCCCAGGTAAGGAGAAGCTGGGTTGCAAAACAGTTAGCTATTGCTGTCATTGGCTATACCTAGAGCAGGTGAAGTTTTTGTTACAGTTCATACTGGTGATTTGTGGAAGGGATTGTGAGGGGCTGGTCTTGGAGGTCTCATTAGTGCCCTAGGGCCACATGATCATCTTGAGACCTGCTAGAGGTAGGCTCAAGGTGCAGCTAGGGAGCCCAGTGCTTGGGGAACAGTAGGGCTTGGGGCTAGAAGCTGCATCTTGGTAGCTGCTGTTTTATGGAATAAGCTTCCAAGGAAGGTGGTGCTGTACCCTTCCTTGGAGGTATTTAAGAAGAGATTGGACAAACACCCGGCTGGGGTCTTCTGAAGCCAGCACTCTTTCCTGCCTAGGGCAGGGGGTTGGACACGGTCCCTTCCAACCATGAAATCTATGAGCGGAGGTCTGACTTGGGAAGCCCTGGGACAGCGTCCCTTTTTCTAAAAGGCAATAACATCAAAGGTATGGTGCGTGAACAGGAGAGCACCCAATAAAGGCAGACTAGGCAAGGGCTGAACAGCCAGCACGGGGTGTCATGGCCACCTCCTGGGATGAGCTCCTCTGTGTTGAGGAACCCATTCCCTTGGAATGGGGAGATCCTGGTCTTTGGTTATTAATTGCCTCTGTTCTGACCTATCCCCTGCTGCATCAAGCAGCATCCAAACCATGTATCACTGTCCATCTGAACATTAAAGGGCAAAATCTTCACATGCTTTTTTGATGAGCATTCTTGCAAGTAAAACTCAATCAGTTGAATGCTCATGGAAAGTGGGCCCTAAAGGGGCATAAGCACAGATGGAGTTAATTCATTTCTAAGTTCTAACATTCTTGTGGATAATTTTCGAAGCTCTAATGCCGTAGATGTGAAACATTTCAGACTTTCTTGAAGGTCTGGGCTACAAACACTCAGATGAGCTTAAATTCAGTGATACTCATTTGCCATCTCTTCTTTCAACTCATTAAGCCAGGGATGTCAAACATATGGCCTGCAGGCTGGGTCCAGTCCACAGAGCCAGGTTATCTTTAACCTGGTGACAACCAAGTGCCTGCTAGAGTGCAGACCTGTGCTTCTCGAGCCCCAGAAGCACCTTGGCTTGTTCCTCCTGTGGCAGCATCCAAGCCGCTGGGATGCCACACTTCCTCCCATGGTGCTGCTAGAGCTCCAATGGTACTGCTCTTACCTGGGAGCTTGGCAGCCAAGCTGGCAAGAGTCATGGCACTGAAGCCCAACTGCCCAGGAACACTGTGAAGAGAATCTCAGCACTGCGGTTTTTTCCTGCAGCCACAGCTAACGGTGGGGAATTTGGGACCTGTTCCCACCAGGTCCTGGACCAGCCAAGATGCTGTATACGCTTGATGCAGCATGTTGCGGGGTGGGGGAAGCTGAGGGCACAGTCAGCCTACTGGGCCAGTCCTGTATCACTCATCCAGCCCATGGACTGGCCCTGCACCACTCCTCTGGGCCATAGGGCCAGAGAAGTTTGAGACCCTTGCATTAAGTCATCATCTTGCATAAATGCAGGGGTGTACTAGGCTAATTTAAAGCAGTTCATGTTCAACATTTTCATTACACTAAATGACTTGAATGGCTGAGAAATCTAGAGGAACCCAAACTACCATTTCAGGCAAATACACTGTTTTATCAAGCTAACGACGTATCAGGAGGCTCTATATAAAATTTACAGTCTGTGGATTGCGTTAAACATTTTGGATCTTGCTGATGAACTTTTCTGGGGAAAAAAATCATAATAGTTTTAAATATTACAGTTAAATTTAGTATCAGATCCTAGAAAAGCTTCACTTACTAGGAAAGGTATGTCATTTCAAGTGATCTTGAAACATGTGGGTCTGATTCTCATTTGTTCTATGGCCCCTATACATTAGTAGAAGTATTTAAGGGTCTTAATTTAAATGAGAATCAGGCCCAAGGTGCCTATGGAAACTTTTACTAACCCTCTTCTCCCTGTTTACTCTGCTTCATTGACATCAGTAAAATGATTGTCAGAACTACAACTATGCAAAATGTTGGCAGTGAATGCTGAAACGTAGTTAAATGAATGCATTAGCACAGACTGAACTCAGACCATGTTCTGCAAAAGGAAACCTAGACATATATTTTTTAAAGAAACTCAGATTGGGCTTGAGTAAATTCATGCAGTTTTATGGTTTTGTATCAGAACTATTCAAATATTGTCAGTATGCCAGTTTGATAGAAAACTGGGTGTCATTTGAAAGTTTTGACTGAGTTCTCTTTTTTGAGAGTTGGGATTTATTTGGTTCCTGCCTTTCCCTTTTGCTCTCCAACTTCTAGCCAATGTATACATAGAAATATCATCTTGAATCAATTCAGTTTTAAACAAACACAGTGCTCTTGTAGGAATGCCCTAATACAAAGAGGAACATCGAACTGAAGGGGCCTCCTGGGCTGATGAGTTCAGTCCCCTGCATGCTCTGGCAATAGTTAACAAAATCACCACTTCAAACCCTCACCCATAACTGCAAGGAATGGTATTTGAAATGCTGAGAACACCTTAGCAAGGTTACACAGCAGGGGAGAGGAGGAATCCCAAATCATTTGTTCCTTCTCCTTCACGGTATATTTGTAGAGTGATCACAGAGTCTTGGCCTTCTCTACCCACTAGACAGGCTATACTAGGCAGACTAATAAAGGTTGGACAATTTTTGGGGAAGAGCCAGATTACAACCTATACTGTGGCTGCATGTTTCTGTCTCTGCCACCCCACAGTCTCCAGCAGTATCATAACTGTGACACTGGTAGCATCCCTTCTTGAGACTCCTCAAAACAGAAATCTGTGTGCAACTTCTGCAGACATAAACAGCTTCTATAAATTACATCCACACAGCATTAGGGACAGTGCCTAGAGGCTTGTGTACACAGGGTCTGGGGTGAGTTGTTGCAGTCTAACTACATCCAAGTTTGAAAATGGTGCAAGGCACTTTTTATGTTACACTAACTAAAGGCTTGCAATGGTGGAGCCTGAAAGACTATACAGAGGAGCTATGACAATGATTATAACACTATCATGTGTAAGAAATCCCTAGAATCTGTGGCTCCAAATGCTGCTAAGGCAAAGGTGTCAAACATACTGCCTGAGGGCTGAATCTAGCTCATGGAAACTCTCTATCCAGCTCAGTGAGCTATCAGTTGGCTACTGGAAGCTGGGGAGCGTGGCATTCTGCAGAATGCAGGGAACTTTGGCTCTGCTAGGCATGGCCACTGGGGGCAAGCATGGCTTGTTGCTGCTGCTGCCACTAGGCCTCATCTGCCACCTGACGGTGCCATGGTTAGACCCACTGCCACTGCTGCTACCACCACCACCACAGTAGCAGCTATTGTAGCAGTCCTCCTGTCTAGGAATCTGGCCTTCAAGAGGACCCATGGTCCAGATCTGGCCTGGGTTTCCAGATGAGTTTGACACCCCTGTCCTAAAGAATGATTCAGAAGGTTCTTCCCAGCTACAGATGTCTCATTTTGTCTTTATGAGCCACATTGCTTCCTAGCACTCCACTTGAAGCCGTTTAACTCCACACCCCCTCACCACAAAGAGCAGAGGAATTAACTGCTACAATTTTCACCTTAGACCAGATGTACTTTTTGGATGCATCTTCTCACATCATGCTTTGTTTACCCTGTTCCCTTGCCATTTTCTAAAAGTGGATTTATTTTAACTCAGCTGGGGCTTTTGACATTTGATACTCTCTAAATGCAAATAAGTAAATAAATAGATTAATTAATAAATAAAATAACCAACAGTAAAGCTACATGGGAAATTGTTCATCTACTAACTTGCAGCAGTATTGACAATGGATGCATTATTTATGGGTCATTACAGACAGCTTGGAAAGTTTATCAGGACTGTAGTTTATGATTTCAGAGGAACTACAAGTACTTCAAGTGTGGACTTTTGTGTCATTCATTTTGTGTT
The DNA here is from genome assembly GCF_001723895.1 of Crocodylus porosus. NCBI lineage: Eukaryota > Metazoa > Chordata > Crocodylia > Crocodylidae > Crocodylus > Crocodylus porosus. The sequence goes on along the minus strand of NW_017728918.1, from coordinate 102,837,266 downwards.
GTTACTCTAAAATTAAGCTTTTTCTCACCATGTTTCCTCCTTTGATGACCTGACATAAAGAATCTGTATCATAGGCACAGTTGTTTGTCTGTATTTATTGTTGCTGTTTCAGATTACATCACATCTTTGCTATGTATGCTTGAGGTTTTTTTTGGGTAGATGATCAAAAAGAAAATAGATTTCCTGGAGTGAGGAGGAGGGAATGTTCTTGTGTCACATGGCAGCAATTCTTTTTGCAAGGCTTGGTTCTTATTTCAGTCTGGCGTTTTTCAAGCTCCCTCCATATGTGGCATTTAGTGACACTTCAGTGACCTTGTTATACCAGCATTCAGCTGTCACAGTGGTATAATAACTATCATGGACAAAGTACAATAGATATATCCTTTATTTATCACTTGCATTGAAAGCAAAGTATGCATCCTCTCTTTAACTAGCTGTATTGATGCTCTGATCAATTAGTTACTATTCACTGGTATTTTTTACACAGTAGTGTCAGCATGGCAGGGAATGGGTCAGACCTGGCATCTCCACTTCATTTTGTTCTGTTTGGAGGGAGAAAGTTCAGATGAACAAAACATGCTTCTAATGAGAGGAAGAAAGACCCAAGGGCTGTTTCCAGCTTATTCCAATAAACCAAACTGGTATTTTTGCTTCTCACTTTGACAGGATAGCAGCTTCGCACTTAATTTCCACAGTAACTATTTGGTAAGGGATAGAATATTCCCTTCTCTAGATAACAGTGGGTGTGCCTACACAAGATGCCCACTGCCTGGTTGTTACTATGTAGTCATTTAGTACCTGGATAACCAAGTACTAAATGACTATGCAGTAACTGGCATTACTGCTCAGTAGCATCCCAGCATGGTTGCTTAGTGATGCTTATTGTGCAGTAGCTTATTACTACTGCACAGTAGATCATTACTACTGCACAATTGTAATGCATTGTGGTTCTTGCCCAGCAACACTACTGTGCAGTAGTAATGAGCTACTGCGCAGTAAGTGCCTCATGTAGACACAGCCAGTGAAAATGGCAATAGCTAATTCTATGCTGAGCAATTGCTAAGTACCTGCAACCTCAGCCCTTCCACAAATCTCTACTCAGTCTTTGGAACATCCTACTACTGCTTTAGGAACATTGGACTGGAAGGGGCCCCCAGTCAGTAAGCTACCTTTATGACCTTTTATACTGTGTCACCAACACAAAGCAGCTATATACTCTAAGCTGGGTTTATAGATGCTTTGCATTGCTGGAGCTCTCAAATCATTAATAGATTATATCTGTAGAGTTTGAGACGGGGATTTGCATGTTCAGTTCCATTAGGCAGCACTGAGAATTCTCGGACTAGGAGTGCAGATAAATGTTTGTAATGAAATGGTTGGGAATTTGGATTGTCCTTCACTTTTCTTGCCAAAATCAGACATCCAGCCACTATTCTTTGCATTCTCAATACTCAGTGCAGTCAAGGAAACCAAACTTCTGCCACAGCTTTAGGTGTTTGCAAAATAATTAACAGGAATCAAACTCATACCTTGTCAGGAAAAAAAAATCTATCAATCTATGTGAGCAAGAATAAATCAGCAATTAAATGTAGTCCAGTTCTCATCTTGGACCCAGTCTTGCATTCCTTGTGTACCTGAAATTCTTATGGACTTTTTGCAAGTTTTAGTTGCTCAATGAATGCATGATCTGGCACCCTTGGATTAATGAACAAGTTCTTTGGAAATGATTTACAGTATTATCTTTACAAGTTAACTGGATATAATAGTAGATAAAAATGATATGTATGTAGAATTTGGTGGGCATGGTAGTTATTGGGAGAAAAGTAACTTTGATTCAAGTAAATCATTCTAATGAATTTCTGACTTACTCACAAGCAGATCATTCCAACCCTGGGTAACATTGTATGCCTTTACTGAAAGGCCCTTTCTAGTCCTCTTGTATGTATGTTTAAATGCATTATTTTATTATCATAAGAAGGTGACAATATCCAGACCATCCATGTTCTGGGTGAATTCTCTAATTAAGCCCTGGACTGAATGCAGGCCCTACCACAGTACCCCATCTCAGATATGGAACCAGGTATTGTCAATCACGAGTGAATCGCTATGCCTAATTAACAACTTGAGCCAGGTGCCTGTGCTCCTGAGATGGAAGACAGTTCAGACAAACATGAATTAACATTTTTTTTGTTGGCCACTTCAGGGCTTTCTGAATAACTCATTACTGTGGTGTCTCATCTTTTATGTAGCATGTCTAAATCTGAATTGCTCATAGGCCTCTCTGAAATCTCTTCATTGACCCTTGGTACCTAATCCGGTCACACTGAATTACCCTCTGGAGCCAGGAGCTTCATACTTAGCAATGACCCACTGAGCTCAGTAGTATCTACTGAGCTACACTATAACTGTGCCCTCCATCTCTTTGGGCCTACCTCTTGACTGCCCTGACATTTAATTCAGTAGAAACAGACCTGCTGATGAGCCCACAAATATAATCCAGAGAGAAAAAACAGAAGACCTCTTTTTGTGCATAGTAGGATAACTTCTACTTTGTGTCAGTTGGTAGCTCCATAGCCTTTGCTAGAGTTTCATCAATGTCTTCTGTTGTATGTCATATTTTGTCCTTATTTTGCATATCATCACATGTATAACGGGCTTTCCCATCTCTTTATTCTCCTTTGTGACATATGCTCTGGCATATATAATTTGTTTTTCCCTTTATATTTTGTTACAACACTGATTAGCTACTTTCAGGTACTAATATGTTCCTGGATACTATTCTTTATTAATAATAACCATAATTACTTTACAGGAAACACTGAGACAGCAAGGAACTCCTCCACTAAATGTTTATTATCATCAAAGTTCAAGAACTGGCAACAGAGGAGTCTGAGGTGCTCTGTGTCTTTTGCTTCAGGAAGATGCAGCCAGCTGCACTGAGAATTCTACCATGCTCAACAGTAATTGAAGAACAAGGTTCTCTCTAAGCGGCACGTGTGCACGGCCGTGCACAATAAAAAGTCTTTCTGCGCACTAATATTTTAATGCTGTGCATTTGCCCAGAGAGGAGCTGGTCTGCGGCTTCCTGGAAGCTTTGGGCACTGCTCATGGAGCGCAGCTTGGAGCAGAGGCACTTGGTCCAGTGCAGGACACTTACTGGTGGTAAGTTACCTCGGCTGCATGGGGGGCCACTCTGCTCAGCTCCACGCCTCACCACACTGGCATCCCTACGGGGAGGGAGAGCAGTGCAGGGCAGGCAGCGGCTCCACCCCAAGGCAGGGGACTGGGCCAGAGCCGGGCACCGCGTGGGCTCTGCCAGTTCCAGAGAACTGCTCTGCTCCCCAACCCCTTTGGGCAAGCTTTGCCCTGAGCCCTGATGCCTTGTGCCTCTTCACTGCCACACTGCTTTCAAAGGCTGCATCAAGGGAATGTCGAAGTATGTGCAGAGACTGTTGAGGTGCAGTTGAGCATGAGAGGCTTCATGGTTGCACTATTTATGTGACTGAGGAGCACTGGACTTTATGGTGCGGCTTTAAGGAGACCCTAGAAGAGTCAAGATGTGTGGAGATGGGGGTCACAGCAAGAGTGGAGCAGAGGGCATTGATGCAGTGTGCAAATTTAAGGCAAGGTTTCTTTGGCTAGCCTGCAAATTTGGGAACAGATGTGACCCTGAATTTGCCAAGTACATGCTTGAGACCTATCCTTCCTCCAGGATTTCAGGGAGAACTGGGCACCAAGGTAAACATCTTCCCCAAGGGGCAGAAACTTGGAAGTTAACATTTATCTTCCCATTGCTTCCAAGTTCAAGATGATGGGAATGGGGTGGAAGATGGAAGGCCACCAGGTTGCCTTCACCTGTCTCTAGATATCCAGGGTGGGCACTGTAAGACTCAACAGGAGACCTGCCCACCCTCACCCCACACAAACATCAGGGGCCACCCATGTGCCCTCACTTAGCTATCTGGCATGCATTGGGAGGGGCCTGGGCTCTTCCCGGGGACGACTTCTAGTTATTGGCCTTGCAGCTGAATCCAAGTGTAATAATTGGTTTTTAGTTAATTTCTTTAAGTTAAAGAAATAACCATCTTTTGTTGTTATACTGTGTTATACTGCGGGGCAGACTGATGTGGTGCATGCCGAAAGGGGGAGGTGGGACTAATTCAGGAATGGATCAAAGCCATGCACTCACGGACCAAAACAACATGCTCACCGACCAAAGTGATGCACTCATGGATCACTACACCATAGAAAGAACATCATTGAAGAGATGTCTTTTTGTGAGAGGCAAGACAGTCTTGATGTTGGATTAGACATAGGTCATGTCTGAGACCAGATTGCAGGGCACATTTTGCAATGGACTGTCTAATTTATAGGACCCTCAGGTCATGAGGCCTAAATTGAGCTCACACATTCATTTTCGTTTTCACTTCACAATGACAAGTGAACTTACTGTATAAAGAACATATTGATCAATAATATTTTATATACAGCTGCTTTATCATCTGTCTATTGGTTCAAAGAAAACACTAAGACTGTGATGATCCTTGCACTGAACTTTTTCCCTTCCAAGGAAGAAAGACTATCTGAAAACAAGTCACACTTGAAGAAACAAAGTGCAAATGATTCAAATTTCTGTTATATTTTTATCAAACATCATATCCTGTTTTTACCTCCAGTCAGGTCACCATTTGGGGAAGAAATGCCGCATGCTAGATTCATCTTAGTTTTCTTAATATACATTCTTATTAGTTGCTGACCTAATTCAAACAGCTGTCCCAGTCTGAGTGACATACAGGCATTAATATAGTATGATGTTATTATTAAGAAGTGGATATTTGCTTTGTCACACACACATTCTGCAGCAGCAAACTTCAGAAGAGAGGAGGCAGAAAAAAAGTCTCCTTTTATTGTCATGTGTCCAAACTGATGAACTGCCAAGAAGCAAATGGATTTGAATGTCTCCTTTTGTGAGGCTATAACAAGCACTCTAGGTGAACCACTGCAATTCAGTATTTCCCCCTTTTTGCTGTTCTGACACTTACCTTCTGCCTTCATTAGATAAACTTGCCATTATTATTTATGCTTCTTACTCTTGCTCTTCTTTGGCTTTACTTTATATGGAAAGAACAGAGAAACAGCCTCCCTGAAATAAATGTTAGTACTGTCAAGGGCTGGAAATCTCTCTGTTCCTATGTTACAGCCTGTACAGTGAACTGTATTTCCCAAACAGACATATCACGCAGAAAGTCAGAGACAGCTAAAAGTGCATATTTGTCATATGATCCATAAAATCTATTAAAGTGTGGCAGTGAGACACTTCTAAATATCCTGCACAGATGCCTGATCTTACAACAATAAAATTCTTCAGTAAGCATTTTCTGTTAGGCAGCAACTATGCAAGAAACCTAGCTGTCTTTATTCCAGTCTTTACATGTGGGAGATCAGTGTCAAAAGGAGGTGCTTATACAAAAAGCAGTACATCGGGGAACTATATAGAAATAGTTATGTAGCAAAAAGACTGGGTCTTTTTCTTTGATACTTTAAGCCAGGAGTGGTTAGCCTTTGACATGGACAGAGCTGTCCCTAGGGTATGCTGAATTGGGGTGGGGACCCTGAGGAGCCGGGTGGAGCAACTGCAGCCCCTCCCACATGGCCCACCTGGAGCTGGAGGCTCAACCCCATGTCACGGAAGAAACACGGAGACCCCTCCCCTTTTGCAGGGGTACCACAGCCCTGTGCAGTGTTAAGGCCCCACACAGGTTGATTTGCCCCAGGCCGTGCACACTCCTAGGGTTGGCTCTGGATGTGGGTGTCACAAGTGGCATGGGAAGCCTCTGGGTGTGGCACATGGCAGACTGGAGAGGGGACAGGCAGCACAGTAACAGATAGAGCAGAGAGCAGAAAGCAGAGCATCGGATCAGGCAGGGAGCCCAGGACAGGAAACAGAAAACAGAGCAACCGAGTGGACTAGGAGCATAGGACAAGGAGCAGAAAGTGGAACAGAAGGCCAGTCAGGGGAAAGGGACCAGAATGGCACTCAGGGATCAGAATCACACATAACAATTTGCAGCACCCCGGCCAAAAAAGGGTCCCCCACTGCTGTAAGATGGCTCCAAGTCACAAAAGTGGGATCTAAAAATGATTCTCAACATACAAAGCTATCACTGCATCATGGAATTGATGAGGCAGGAAATTTATGTTAAAGAGATTAAATTCCTGTTATCTTTGGTCTCTGCTTTTAATACATTGTGCCATTGTACCATTTCATAAAATTGTTAATGTCTCAAACTGTAATATTCCTCTGATACACCAAGAAAGAAGAGGGTAATATATGCCTGTAATACACCTGGAATGAAATTAACAACAAATTAACAAGTGTTAATCTCATAATCCCATAAGAGGTGGAACCCACTGCCTTACCCACACAATATGTTTACTCCAATCCAAAGTAATTTATTCTGGATTTTAGTCTGCAATAAATTTACTCTGTAATAAGGAGTGGACAGATGATCAGCTCTCCTAAAGTAGCTGTCTGGCCAGGAGGCAGAAGAGTCAATTTGCATTGAGCATATAGCTACCCTCAAGTAAGATTAGCAGTAGTAGTGGACACGCCACGTATAGGAGTAACATTCTCTAAAGAAAATTTATGTGCAACATCCTCAGAAATAGCTTTACACTAGAGGGCAGAATTTCATTCAGACTACATGCTGTGCATCATATATCTGCTCTACTTTTTCTCTGGAGTAAAGTGAGAGTATTCCATATGTGCCTGCACCCTAAATCTTGGTGATGCAGGAGCATGTGTTCCAGACAGGAGTGAATGATAAGTTCAGCTTTAACTTAAGCAAGTATCCATTGCACCTACATTTTACAGCCCTTTATGGAATGCCAGATCTATTTCTGGCAGGTTTACTATAATGCCAAGTTTCATTTATCATAATTGTGGGGGAAAAAACCTCTTGGATGCTTCTGTTGCTTTGAATTGGAGTCCAGTAGTTAAAGAGAATCTCATTTTATGTTTATAAACAGTTAGCTTTTAGCTTTCTAGCTTGAAAACTAACCTTAATGAACAAGATAGCATCAACCTGCAATATTACAAAATTCCGTAAACTTTTATGTCAATTGCATGATTTGGTGAAGGGAAGCAGGAAGAGGGAACTGACGTGACAAATGGGGCTAGCAATAGTGTAAGAGCCCATGCTACAAAAGATGATTACAACTGTCTCTTTTGCTGTGTTACAACATCTTAAGTAAATATTGTGTGCCTCTACGTTGCCGTATGGCGATGTTGCTATGGTGCCATGCTTTAGTACTTCCAAAAGGCACAGTAACCACCCGTACTAAAGTACAGCACAGTACAGGTAGTTCCTGTGCCATGCACATGGTGCATGGTTAGATTTTGCTTGCTATGGCAATGTAGCTGCCGATTACATGTAAACCCATGTGATCACTACGTCACCATAGCTCACTGTATGGCCACATAGTGTGTTGCTATGTTGCCATAGTGCACCATGTGGATGCATCCATTTTATATTAAAGCTTTATATGGAGCTTTAATAATTTCCAATTTCCTCTTGAGTGCACCATGGGAAGGGAAAGGAACTAAAGATGATAAGAGGTTAACAAGTCTGAGGTAGTCATCCAGCTGCTCATGGCATGGTACACAAAAGAAGGGAGACCAGCTCTGAGACACAGAGAGAGAGAGAGAGAGAGAGAGAGAGATTGAGAGAGAGAGAGAGAGTGGGATGGCCAAAACGAGCAAAGCCTCTAAATGGTTATTTGTACTTGATTGGCTTTTTCATTGTTGTAGCTCTTTTGTTTGATGACCTTAATCCTATCATTGGATAGTGGAACAACCCACCAGGTGACAGTCTAGCAGTTACCTTCTTGGACACGATAGAAGACTGGCCAGCACATGAGGGTGCAAATTAAGTGGACTCATTTTATCTCCCGGTGTCCTATCCAGCCTTCCCCACTTTATAGGCCACATTCAGAGCTTGGCAGCCTGTGGCTCCTGGCTGAATCCAGCCCAGGAAACTATTGGATCTACCCCAGAGAGTGGGGGCCTACCTCAGACCTGCCACTGCCAGAGAAGTTTGTTGACTGGTGAGCTACATTGAACCATCTTGTGGGTTCTTGATTGAGCAGACCAATGATCTCCAGACAGATATTCTGCCACCACAAGACTGCACCCAAAACTCCATTATTAGTGTAACCTAAGTTGCAAATATGTGCTGTTCTGGATTAAGATTTAAGGGTTGTTGTTTTTTTCAATGGGCTATGTTTTAAGGCAAATGTGATTAAGTTCTCCACCCACCTCTTTCTGCTTGGACAAGAAAAGAGTGCATGCAGCACACAATGTGATATGCCTCAGTAGCAGAGCTGGATATTGCAGCAAAAATATTTCTTGCATGACACCCACTTATGTGTCAATAATATTAATAATAATAGTAGCTCTTATGAAGCACATTTCATGCATAGGCCAAAAGTGCTATACAAAGGAGATCTATATCATCTTACTGCAGTAAGTTCATTTGATATAGTTGTGTTCTCTCCCCCTCCTTTACACACACTTTCTTCACTTTCAAATCTGGTTATTTCTAGTATTAATAATGCAAATATTAATAAAAACCTAGGAACTCAGAGACTCAGCTGGTATAAATTTGCCTAGCTCCACTAGCTTCGTGCTGGTTAACACTAGCCAAGGCCTCCCCCCTCCCTTGAGCAGATATTGTAATTATAAGAATTGATTTCAGCATGGCTTATGGGAATACACAGTCAGGTATACTGTTGTCTCTACCACTTTATCTGACCAATTACAACTATCCAAAATAGTTCGGATAGCAAAGAAACATTTGTAGAGAAAAAAATTACTCCCTCCCCCCCATCAAATATGTTAACACACTGAACAAATTAATGGAAATTGCAATCGGCTTGTAGATTTCCATGATAGAAAATAAGACTAAATTCATAGGACAGGTTATTTGGCATGAATTATTTACACAACTCTAAAGTTATAATAAGTTCGTCAAATTTGCTTTCTCACTTTAATGATATGAAACAAGTGTTATCTCAGTACTAGGAAGAGAGATCTTACATAGTGAGTAAGATGCATTTGATCTGGCCTAAATTTACTCTGGTGTAAACTAATTTGAAGTAAGCAATTTTGGGCAGGCATCTACACATGCAAGGATTAGGGAGCAGATTTACTGTTTTTTGCACCAAGTTTCCTGCAACCCTGCAATGGGCTCCTGCCATCACTTGGGGGAGCTCCAGGCTCCAGGCTGCAGCTGCCAGCACCCAGCAGCCATTAAAAGCCAGCCCCCTCTGTGGCGGTGAGAAGCCCCAACAGGTGCCAGGGAGGTTGGGGGAACAAACAGGCCACCCACACCTCAGAAAACTTACCTTTTAGAGCACAGCTGAAGGCGGAGCCATGGCCATGTGAGCCGGCATTATGCCGGTTCTTTAATCAGCTGCTCCCGAGGCGGGGGAGCACCGGGCCGATTACGGCAGCTGGAGACGCTGCCGTGGGAAACTTAAAAACTCTGCCAGAAGCCGGCAGTGGAGGGGAGAGGGAAAGAGAGCCAACTGGGAGCATGCCAGGCAGGCGGTGACTCCTGAGACTGGCAGGACTGTGGCTGCAGGCGCTGCGCCTGCACTTGGGGCAGGGGGAGCAACATCCTTGCATTAGGCTGGGGAAGACCAATCCCTGGCTGCCTGAATTTTGGATTCCATAAGAGCGTCTCTCTCTCTCAGAGAGAGAAAGATGCAAGATCATGGGAGCCCAGCCCTCTGGCACCAAGGTCTGGGGACTCCAGTTGCCCTAACATCAAGGCAACCAACCAGTACTGAAGCTGATGCCTTACTCCTTAGTAAAAGGGCTAACAGGGAATGGTGGAACAATGGAAGCAACACCCAAGCAGTTGGTGAGTGGACGGGGTGTAAGGGAGGCGGAGCCCCGAGGAATATCATGGCAAAAATGTGAGTGTCTCTGTCACCGGGTCACCCAGGAGAAAGAGCACCACTGAACTCTTCCTTTTACCCAGTAACAGCAAGTCATGGCAGGCGAGTTGAGGGGGAACTCAGGTAAAGGGGAACAGGACAGTATTCACCACACCCACTAGAGATGCCACACCCTCACTGCTGTCTGGCTAGCCCCTTCCCTGCCCAGGAGCAGTGTGCCCATCTGGGGCAGCTCTCCTTGTCCACTCTGCCTCCCTGTGCCAAGGCTGCTCTAGCCCTGCCCAAGCAGCAACAATCAGTGCCCTGCACTCCCACTGGCCATGGTGCTAGCCCCAATGCCCACCCCCCACCTTTGGCCCCAGGACAGCCATGCACCTGCCAGTGGTGGCTGAGGCACCAGGTACAAGAGGCCCTGGCCAATCACTTCCTGTAGGACTCCCCACTCCAGCTCATCTGTATCACTGGCCATGGACCCCCAACCCTACCTGCCCATGCCCACGATGTTCACTGAAGACATGTGTCAGAAGAACAAGTTTTTATTACCCTCACATCAAACAGAGCCCATTCCAACCTCAACAAAAGAAGCCCTCCCTCCTACATCCCTCCCCAACACACAGAGTTCCCCTCCCTCCACAACAAACAGAGCCCCTCCACCACCCACACCACCTAACAACAATACAAAATCCTCTTACCTGTGCAAACTATTTACAAAATGTTTGTGGTGCCCCAGAGTGTGGGGCCATGCAGTGGGGGCACCTAGGGGGCAGAGCCCAGCATCTTGGCCTCTGGGTATCCCCCTGCAGGTGTGAACATTGCCGCCAGTGTGGCAGGTGGGGGTTTGCTCAGGGGTGATGGTAACCGCTGGTCCCACAGCATGGGCAGCTCTCCCTCTGCCAGGCACTGCCTGTGGCTAGCAGGGCCAGCATGCAGTCCTAGCCCTGCTGCTGGCATCTCTGGCTCTCCACCCACATGAAGCTGGGCAAGTGGTGGGCCTGGGCCCAGGCCAGAGGGGTGGGGGGCTGGGTGGCAGCAGACCTGGGGCAAGGGCTGGGCCATGGGCTCCTGGGGGCTTGAGGCACAACAGGACTTCCTCCCAGGCCCTGGTGGGGACCTGCTGCAGCGGAACCTCCAGGGCCAGAACAGTGTCCAGCACCCAGAGGTCATCATCCATGGCCTGTACTGCCTGGCCCAAAATGGTATTCTGCTCCTGCAGCACCTAGAGCTTCTCACACTCCAGGGCCAGGAGCTTGGCCTGAAAATCCTGCTCCTCCTGATCCCATGCCCATGGGTGACATCCTCTGCCTCCTGGGCCCATGCATCCTCTGTACACTCATCCAAGACCGCCACCATCCACTGGAGAAGGATGATGCAGTCTACCTCTGGCAGACCTGGTGCATCTGTGTTGCCCTAGCTACGGGCACTGGCAATCCTGAGACCGCATTGCCACTAGCAAGTCTGGCTTCTCTCTCGCATTCAGGACCCTTTGGATTATGGTATCCATAACTTGGTTGATACAGCCCTGATTTTGTGGCATTGGTAAGAGGGGCCAACTAGCAACATACACCATGTTTAGATTAACTTCTTTTAATTAAATATCATTGTTATCAAACAAAATACCAATATAAACCTCAGATTTCTAGGATCCCAGGGTGTCCTTCTTATATGTTATTTCATTTTGGAATATCTACCACCAAAATTTTAATTACTTAAGATTTTTGTAGGTCACCAATCCATTTGTTATCCATTATGCAATAATGAGTATCAGGACTTCATAAGAAATGAAAGCCTCGTCAACAAATAACAAGAATAAAACTTGTCTAAAAACAGTAAAGTTTTTTCCAAATCTTTCTGCTCTTTGTTATATTTTATACAGAGGCATGAAGAAAGTTAAATAAGTTATAATATCATAATCCATGTAAAAGCTTAGAAGTCACAGATGGTTAGGATTATTATTTTGGTTAAAGAATAAATTGCAAGAAAAGATTAATTTCTAACCACAACATACTTTAAATATTGAGCATTTTACAACAACAATAAATGTACTTTTACATGTTAAATCAATAACTAGACAGCAGGAAAGTACAGGGAATATGTGCACACGGTTTTGTGTATATGCATTTGTTTCTCAATGAAATATTTCAGAAAGTATTATATTTGATGTCAGCAGTTCCTTAAACATTGACACATTTGTAACTATGTGATCTAAGGCAGTCAATAGATTAATAGATTAATAGATTTTAGGAGCTGGAATGGGCCTTACAAGATCATCAGGTCCTGTCCCCCTGCACTTGGGCAGGAAAGACTGATGGGGTCAGATGACCCCAGCAAGGTGGGCGTCAAGACGCTTTTTGAAGATTGCCAGGATAGGTGACTATACCAATTCTGGAGGGAGTCTGTTCCCAAACCTTGGCACACGAATTGTAAATAAGTTTTTCCTTATGTCCAATATGAAGCAATATTCAATCAGTTTGTGCCCATTGTTTCTTGTCTTCCACTGGGGTGTCTTGGTGAACAGATACTTCCCCAGGCCTTGATGTATGCCCCTAATATACTTATAGGCTGCCACCGAGTCCCCTCTAGGTTTTCTCTTCTCCAGACTGAACAGTTCCAAGACCTTCAGCCTCTTCTTGTATGACCTGCTCTCCAGGCCTCTAATCATTTGCATGGCCCTCTTTTGGACTCTCTCAAGCTTCTCCACATCTTTCTTGAAGTGCAGCACCCAGAACTGGATGCAGTACTTCAGCTGCGGTCTCAACAAGGCCAAGCAGAGCAGGAGGATTGCATCCTTAGTCTTGCTTGAGATGCTGTAGATGCATGCCAGTGTTTGATTCACTCTGCTAGCTACGACATCGCATTGGTGGCTCATGTTCATTCTGTGGTTTACATGTCTCCCAGATTTCTTTCAATTGTGGTCTGGCAAGCCTGTAAGTATGTTGCAGATTATGCCTCCCCATATTATTCCTCCCCAGCACTTCACATTTCTCCTGGTTAAACGTCATCAAGTTATGATCCTCCCACCTCGCAAGACTGTCCAGATCAGCCTGTATCCCCAGCCTGTCCTCGAATGTAACCACACTCCCCCATAATTTGGTGTCATCTGCAAACTTTGCCAGTACCCTTTTAACACCCGATTCCAAATCATTGAAGAACATGTTGAAGCACTGGTCCGAGTACTGAACCCTGAGGGATGCCACTGGTCACCTTGAGCCATGTTGACTCAGTTCTGTCTATTAATACTCTCCAGGCCCTACCTTGGAGCCAGTTACCTAGCCACCAGACCATAAAGTAGCTGAGGCCACATTTTTCCAATTTTACCATAAGGACATCAAGGGAGACTAGATCAAAGGCCTTTCTGAAGTCCCTGTATATGACATCAACCTCAATTCCCTTATCCAGGTGGCGAGTTACTTGATCATAGAAGGAAAAGAGGTTGATCAGGCATGACTTGCCCACAGTGAAGCCATGTTGGGTGTCCTTTAGAAAATTGTTTTCTGATAGCCTGTATTCTTTGATCATTTTTTCCAGGATTTTACCAGGGATTGAGGTCAAACTGATTGGTCTGTAATTCCCTGGGTCTTCCTTTCCGCCTTCCTTGAAGATATGCACCACATTGGCCATCTTCCATTCTTATGGGACCTCTCCTGAGTGCCACGATTCCTCAAATCGCTTTGCCATAGGTTGCACAATGACATTGGCGATTTCTTTTAGCACTCTTGGGTGCAGTTAATTCGATACTGCTGACTTGGAGATATCCAGCCTCTCTAAGTGTTCGCCTACAAGAACAACTATGGGAGGGTGATCACCCCCACCTTGATCATCTTGTATCCTGTCAAGCAGGCTAACAACCTTGGACTGATGGAATACTGATGCGAAGTATTCATTTGGGAGTTCGTTTTTCTCTTCAGGGTCGGTTATCAGCTGTCAAGGTTCTTTGGGTAAATCTGATATCTTTTATTAGACCAGCCAAATACAGTAGTTGTAAAAATTTTTCTTCGCAAACTTTCAGGTTTAAAAACCCTTCATCAGGCTGAGGAAACATCTACAGTTGGTGTGTGCTCTTCCTGGATGGAATGAATAGTAAAGAAGACAGAGGCTGGTATGTGTGCAAGAAAGCCAGTCAGTGAAGATGTAAATTGAGGAGTCAATGGGTGAGAGATGGAGGTGGGGAACAGGGGGAGGTCTCCCCTATGTATTTTTCATCAGGACATTTGGTGCATTAGATAGTTATCAACTGTCCCATTTCATTTATCAGGGGCCCCTATGCTTCCTTTATTTTTCCCCAACTTCCTACATAACTAAAGAAGGACATTTTGTTGTCCTTGATTCCAGTTGCCAATTTGAATTTTATTTCTGTCTTTGCTTTTCTAATCTGCTCCCTTCAGGTGTGGGCTATTGCTGTGTACTCTTCATTGGTGGTAATTTCTGACTTCCATCCCTTATAAGCTTCTCTTTTCAATGTCAGGAGGTACCTGTGGGCCTGTGGGTGGTTGCCTGAGGGCAGTTGCTGCTTGCCTCTGCCCCTTCCCTCACCACTGATATTGCCAGCGGCGTCTGTGGGCGGGAGGTCAGCTATCACCCCTGGCTGTTGGCAGCATCTGCAGGTGCTCCCCAATTACCGCCGCCATGCTCCCGCTGCTGCCAGCACCACTGTGTTCCCCCAGCCACCAGTGGGGCACGTGTCGTTCATGATGAAAAGGAATGGACTTCATTTGTGCTCCTAGGATTGCTTCCTCGAAGAACTAACACTCTTCTTGTATGCCCTTCTGAATCGGATGGTCCCACAGGACCTTGATAAACTATTTCCTAAGCTTGAGGAAGTCATCCCTCCTAAAATCAAGGATTTCTACCCTACTGACTGATTTCACTGTCTTACGGTGGATGGAGAAAGTGATCATCTCATGGTCACTGTTGCCAGTTTCCCTTCAGTCCTTAGGTTGCTCACTAGATCATCCCCTTTGGGCAGAACCAAGTCCAGGAATATCTTACCTCTGGTTGGCCCATAGACTTCTTGGGTCAGGTAGAATGCAAGTGAGGAAACTTTGTGAACAATCAGATCTTGCTAAGTGCTCATCCCACCAGATGTCTGAGTAGATGAAATCACCAAGCTTCTGTATAATAAGGCACTCCTGCATGATAAGATTTGGCCCAAATCTTCCACTGAAGTCAGCATAGATTTGCTGAAATCACAAACTGAGGGTTATAAAGTCAGAGCACCTTTACTGATTTATGCCAGTTGTGGAGCTAAGCTTATATCATTCAAAATATATTAGACATGAAGTGGAATATATATTAAATTGTAAGAAAATGAAAACATTTGGAAGGTGTTTGTTTCCAAGAAGACAAGTGATGTAGTTAAGGATGTCACTTCGCTCTTATATCTGTGTTAATATTTTGTCTTTTCTCTAAACTTTGAACTATGAAAATAATACAAATGAAATCAATAACAGCCAGGAACAAAGGACAATAAACACAGAAAGAGAAGGGAAAAGTGTCATTATTTGCAACCATTTTAACATGACCAGGAAATATGTAAAATCTTTGCAACCTGGAAAAAGGACACTAATAAAAAAAGTGCAGTATTTCTGTAGCTCTAAATCAACTGAGACAGCATAATAAAGAGGAATGGCAATGTTTGAACTCTTACTTTGTTTCAGTGTCGTCTTTAAAGCAATGATTCCCAGCCAGGGTATCGTGGCAGCCTGTCAAAGTCCTTTTAAGGGTGTTGCAGGGTACCTTTTAATATTAGCACTCTTGTAGACACCTCTATACATTATTTAAAGGATAAGCCCAGTAATTTCAAATAGGAATCCATTGTTTCAAAACATTTTGACCTGTTGTGGTCTTTATGAGTTCTTTGCAAGAGAAGAACTATTCTTTTTTTTTCCATAGTCAAAAACTGAGTGCTAAGAGCTGGCATTTTGAAGGCTCTTGAGTCTAATGAAGGATGCCTTGAAGTTTTAAAAAGTTGAGACTCTTAAAACACTTTATTTCCTCTACAGTAATCAGAGAAATCTAAAGTCTCCATGTACTTCACAACTGCATGCCATCTAGCGACTTTTCCAGCAATTGCAGCATTTTTATTAAAAATGCCTAGTTAAAGAAAAATATCCTAAGCTGCATCTGCTTCTTTCCCAGACCTGAAGAAGGGTATTTCGTCTCCAAAACTTGTCTAACAGGTCTCCCACTTATACAGCTGGTTCAATAAAAGTTATTACCAAGCAAACCTTGTTTTTTGCATATTCCCTGGATCATCACAACTACAGTTGTAGTTTAGTAGTACAACACTACTACATTAGACACAAGGATTTTTGAGACGTGCTTGTATGAAATAGCTGGTACAAAAACTTTCTCCTGAACTGCTTGGTTATAAGGGTTCAGTCCTCAACTGTGCAGTGTTATAAACCTTAGTAGTTATGATTTAGATCCTGTAAATATAAAGTTGCTTTTGTATAATTAACATGTTTCCTGTTGTTGTGTTTTATTATTTTTTTGCCAATATACCAGTAATGGTTGGTGGAGGTTTTTTTTAAACTTTCAACCCAAGAAGGTCCTGAACTATAGGGCTGTGAGAAGCTTTGGTTCCTGGTTCAATTTGGCAGAGATTCGGCTCTATTCAGTGGCCAAATCTCCGAATCTGAATTGAATCAGAGGACCCTTTAATCTCTCCAAATAGAACTGGAACCCTCCAAATCAACTCAGAAAAATTAGGAAGGATTCAGAGATTTGGACATAGAGAGAGCTTTAAATGTTTTTTCTACATACCTCTAGGTAGCAGGGGCTTGTGAATGCTGTGATGATGGGGTGCATGGAGTATCTCACAGGAGCATGGGGAGCTCCCCAACGTGCTCAGCAGCAGACTCGGAAGTGGACCGGAAGCAGTTCTGGTCCACTTCCGTGTGTGCCAGGACGCGTGCTGCCCTTCCCCCCCTCCCCCCGCCCACTTGGCTCAGTGACTGGTGCCTCCTGGGTCTGGCAGGGGCACCGGAAGTTCCCCTGTGGCCAATCACCAA
>NW_017728918.1:102782635-102820193 GCF_001723895.1 Crocodylus porosus | reverse complement strand
ATGGAGGGCTCCCCCGCATTCCTGTGGGACGCTCCATGCGCCCCAGCATTGCAGTGATCATGAGCCATGCCTGCTACTTCAAGGTATGTAGAAAAAACTTTTAAAGCTGTGTCTATGTCCGAATTGCTGATTGTCTGAATCAGCATCGAATCTTCAGATTCGGATTTGACGGAATCAAATCAGGGACAGCGATCCGAATCAATGAATTGAATCACTGTCTGATTCAGGCTGATTCCGAAATCCAAACTGAATAGGGCCTGCTTCGCACACCCCTACTGGGCTAGAGAGATGTTAGTGAGTTTCTTGCCATACCCCACATTACAAGGACTGGATCTAAAGCTAATAAAGCCTGTTATGATTTCACTTTAAAACTACAGTTAACATCAACAACTTATCTTTAAAATAGTTTATAAATAGAAAGGAATGGAACTGGAAATGAAAGTCATTTGGCAGGCAGAGGGGCCCTGATTCGGCAAAATAGTGACATTGCATTGAAACCAATGGAGCTCTTTATTTCAATGGCTCTAATTGCTTTGCTGAATCTGGGCCAAAGACAGCAAATGAGGATGATTAGCTAGGAGTGTCCACATATAACTCTGGTTTGGAACATTCACATTCTCTCTCAGCTCAGTTCATGGGCAATAATTTGCTGAGGCTCAGAGAGATTTCAAAGGGCCTCACCCTGGTGCACTGACCCTACAAGCACTTAAATACTTGTGTCATGTTACACACATGAATAGACCCTTTCTCTTGAAGCAGGCTGCTCATTAGTTAAGGCGCACACTTGCGTGATCACAACTGTATGTTGTAATCTGTTTAATTTATTCATTCTGACTAAGGTTATACAATTCCTAGAAACATCTGGATCTGATATTAAAATGTTTTCTATTGTAATTAGGGTGTTTTATAAGTTCCACAGTATTTATTTTTCAGAGTCAATTTAATGGAACAATGATTTCAGAGTGTTACGAAAGTTATTAATGTTTTCAGTTGAATTTTTTAAGTGAAAATTGGAAACAAAAATCAGATCAACACTAGGTCTTCTGTTCCTGATGCAGGAATGTCTGAAAAAATGATTTTATTTACTGCTGTCCAGAATATATAAAGAGGCACTTGCCCTAATTAATGGCCTATTTTCACAGAAGGCTTTTAATTAAAGAGTGACATTTATGAAGAGGCAGCAAGATGATGCTATAGGGCTGTGAGAAGACTATCACCTGGCCTACTTCTGTGTGACTAATGTTCTTGAAGGAACAGGTGGATTTCATAGATTTCATAGACATTTGGGCTGGAGGATCATCAAGTTCAGCCCCCTGCCCCAGGGGCAGGAAGTCAGCAGGGATCATAGGATCCCAGTAAGATAAGCATCCAAATGTGTTTTGAAGGCGTTCAAAGTGGGAGCTTGAACCGCCTTAGGTGGCAGTCTGTTCCAAACCTTGGAGGCTCGGACAGTGAAGAAGTTCTTTCTTATGTCTAACGTGAACCGGTCACAGTGGAGTTTGTGACTGTTCGATCTTGTCATCTCTTGGGGGGCTCTGGTGAACAGACGTTCCCCCAGATCCTGATGAGCACCCCTGATAAGCTTATCACCCCTGAGCCTGAGCTTTTCCAGGCTGAATAGCCCCATGGCTCTCAGCCTCTCATCATAAGGTCTGTTTTCCTGCCCTCTGATCATGCGCGTGGCTCTCCTCTGCACCCTCTCAAGCTTCTCCACAGCCTTTTTGAATTGAGGAGCCCAAAACTGGACGCAGTACTCCAGCTGCGGCCTCACCAAGGCCAAGTACAACAGAAGAATGATGTCCCAGGATCTGTTTGAGAAGCATCTGTGGATGCCAGCCAGCGTTTTGGTGGCTTTACTAGCCACAGCATCACACTGAAGGCTCATGTTCATCTTGTGGTCAATCATGACCCCCAAGTCCCTTTCATCTGTAGAGGTAACCAGCATAGCACTACTGAGCCTATATACATGGTGCAGGTTTTTTCTCCCAAGGTGAAGAACCTTTCATTTTTCGGTGTTGAACACCATCAGGTTCTCGTCTGCCCATTTCATGAGTCTGTCCAGATCCTCCTGGATCACCCTCCTGTCCTCAGGTGTTTTACCCCAGAGTTTGGTGTTGGCGGTGAATTTGGCCAGTCCACTTCAGACACCAATGTCCTCATCATTGATGTAGATGTTAAACAGTATAGGCCCTAGGACAGAGCCTTGTGGGACCCCACTGGTCACAGCACACCAAGACGATTGGCTCCTATTGACCACCACCCTCTGGGTCCTACTGCAGATCCAGTTCCCCAGCCAGTGGATCGTGGTGACATCAAGGCCACTGTTAGCCAGTTTAACCAAGAGGTGATCGTGGGATACCAGATCAAAGGCTTTTTTGAAGTCGAGGTATATGACGTTGATCTCTTCCCCTTTGTCCAGGCGATAAGTCACCTGGTCATAAAAGGAAATGAGATTGGTTAAGCAAAACCTACCCACAACAAACCCATGCTGGGTATCCCTCTGGATATTGCCTTCAGTTAGCCTGTTAAGGATAGCCTCCTTGATAATCTTTTCCATGACTTTCCCCAGGATAGAGGTCAGGCTGATGGGCCTGTAGTTTGTCGAATTTACTTTCCTCCTTTTTCTTGAAGATCGGCACCACATTGGCCTTCTTCCAATCATTGGGCACTTCACCAAAGCGCCAAGAGCTCTCAAAGATCCATGCCGGGGCTGAGCTATGATGCTCACCAGCTCCCTGAGTACCCTTGGTTGTAACCCATCAAGGCCGGCTGACTTGAAGGTATCCAGCCTGTTGAGGTATTCCTCATGAGGTCAGCTTTGAGGGAGGGCAAGGAATCTCCCTTACCTGGGCCTCCCTGACCCACAGTGGGCAGGGCCGCCCCATGGAGCTGATGGAAAACTGATGCAAAGTACCCATTTAGCAAGTTAGCTTTTTCCTGGGCGTCAGTTGTCAGTTGCCCCATCTGGTTTAGCAGGGGTCCAATGTTGTCCTTGCTTTTCCTCCGGCTCCCCACATATCTAAAGAAGGACTTTATATTTTCCTTGATATTGGTAGCTAGCTGGAGTTCCATCGCAGCCTTGGCTTTCCTGATTTTCTCTCTGCAAGTCCGGACTAATGCAGAGTATTCTCCTTTGGTGGCAGTTCCAGTCCTCCATCCGTTATAGGTCCTCCTTTTAAGATGCAGGAGGTCCGCCAGTTCCCTAGAGAGCCAAGGGGGCTGCTGTGCCCTCTGGCTGCCTTTCTTCTGAGATGGGGTGGACTTTGCTTGCGGATCCAGGATTGCTCCCTTGAGGAGCATCCATGCATCCTGAACGTGCCTCTCCATCGGGTTGTGGCCTTTTAGGTCCTCTCTGATGAACCTCCTTAGTTTGTCAAAGTCAGCTTTCCTGAAGTCGAGGACTTCTGTACAACTGACTGACTTGCCAGCTTTACGACAGATGGTGAAGGTTATCAGTTTTAACTATCACTGTCACCCAGCTTCCCTTTGATTGTTAGGTTGTCAGTTAGGTCATCCCCGGTTGTCAGTATGAGGTCAAGCAGTGCTTTACCTCTTGTCAGCCCATAGATTTCCTGTGTCAGACAGAGGTTGTCCACAAATGAGGGAAAGCTTTGCAACTGCTCGGATTTGGCCGAGCGCTCCTCCCATGAGATATCTGGGTAGTTAAAGTCTCCCATGACAACCATACATCGGGATTGTGTGGCCTCAGCCAATTCCCTGGTGAACTCCTGGTTGAGGTCTTGACTCTGGGTAGGGGGTCTGTAATAGACCCCCACCATAGTATCCCCTGCGCTGTGTTCCCCATGGATTTTAACCCAGAGGGTCTAAAGTCATCCACTATGGGTTCCAGTGTCATCTTGCAGGGACGCGTAGCTTTCCTTGACATAGAGAGCTATGCCCCCGCCCCTTTTGTCCACTCGATCCCTCCTGTATGGCCGTCTATACCTGTGGTCCAGTCACGGGCAGAGTCCCACCAGGTCTCTGGTATCCCAATGACATCATAGTTATTTGCATTTAGGAGGAGAACAAGTTCCTCCTGTTTATTCCCCAAGCTCCTGGCATTTGTGTAGACATGCAAGTATCCCCTTAGGGGCTCTTGCCTTGCTTACATTTTGTTCCAGGGCTGGGGCTGGGGTGGGAACCCTTATGTGTCTTGGCCTGGCTTTGCAAGGGTTGCTCGGTGGGCCAGCAGAGGCAGTAGTCCCCCCATCCCCCAGTGGGCTTAGTTTAAAGCCTGGTGGAGCAGGTCAGCCAGTCTAGCTGAGAAGATCCTCCTCCCCAATGGAGAGAGGTGGAACTCACTTTCAATCTGAAAGTTATGTATAATACAGTCACAAAGGAAAGTGGAATGGAAGAGAAAGAAGAGGGGCTACATTTGTGACAGGACATAGGCACCTAGCTACCGAGTGGGATCTACAGCCATGGGTCAGCTCTCATCATCTCATTGTATATGTAAGCACATGAAAAAAGTAAGGTAGGCCATAGGAAATATTGAGAACAGGTATATCTTAAATCATGCCCCTCTCTGGGGCTTTGCATTTTACTCTGAGCTTCAAAGGGGTATCTCTCATCACCCATGATTCACGGCCTTGAAACCTCTTCTCAACACTATCCCCTTTCTTTAAAGAAGAGAGCAGAGGGATAATGCTTTCTTTCAAAACGTGGTTGGTAGAAGTAATAGTGGTGCCCTCTCCTTTGTATTCTGTAACATAAAGATTAGGGAACTCAATCAGGCTATAAGAGCTGGATTCAATTCCATTCTCTGCCTGAAGGGTCTGAACCCACATCTCCAGGGAGTTTCCCATACCCACAGACTATTGGGTATTTCAATCTCCACCATCCTGGCTGAGCATTCTTACCAGTAAGCTACTAAATAAAGGTGGGTAGTAATATCAACTAGTCTTCTAGTTCTGGTTTGCACAGACATTACACATTCACCAACCACTGTAACACCTACCAGGTTAATCTCTTCAGGCAGCGTAGGCAGAGAAAGGTCTAATTTATGAGGGAGTTGGGACCTGAACTAGGAATTGAACTGTTCAGCACTGTCAGTGTGTGAGTTCCTTCTAGGCATCCTCAGAAATAGAATTTTAGGTGGCTGGAGAACTTTAATATTGAAATTGTAGGAACCCATGGATTGTAGGTACATCTGAAGATAAGCAGCAATGGAGGGGATTTTAAAGATCAAAGTTTTGGACATGGGTGACTGATGCTACTTTGGTCAGGGGGGCCACGTGCTGCCCCAGCCACTAGTCAGCAGCTAGGGGGATGTCTCCTATGGCCAGTCTCACTGACTGCAGAGGGGTTCCCCCCAAGCCTCCCACTCCCCAGCCAGCACTCTCAGGGGGGGCACTGGCACTCCCGCCTCTCAACTAAGCGGGGAGTGCAGCCTGTCAGGGAGTACACCAGCACTTTCAGGGGGTCCATGTGCAGCCCCATGCACCCCCTACGAGCCATGTTTTGGACTTAAATTTCTACAATGGGAGTTGGGTAAAATATAGGTAGGTGCCTGCAGAGCTGTTCCTTGGGGTGCGGGGGGGAGGGGGCAAATTGGGACCCAGGGCCCATACTTTGGGGGGACCTGTGGACAGTGTTGTACAGGCCCTGCGGACAGTGCTGTTGGCATGTGCTGAGGGCAAGATCACTGTGTGTGGTTGCCATGCATTGCCAGCACTGCACTCCAGCCACTTACCCCTAACCCCCGCACAGGTGCCTGTGTCCTTTTGGTGGGTATATCCCATAGTGAGTATATCAGTGTATATTTGAGCCTGCTCAATTAAGTTCACAAATGAGATGATAATGTTATCAGTTTGATAATGATACTCAACAGGGTATTTAGTGAACTGATGGTGGATGTAGGAACTACTTGCCCTAATTAGCAAGGGAAGTTTAGGTTAGATATTAGGAAAACAATTCTTACTAGGAGGGTAGTAAAACACTGGAACAGGTAACCCAGAGAGGTGATGGAATCTCCATCCTTGGAGTTAAGTTTTCCAGACCTGGGGGGTGAACTAGATGACCTCATGAGGTCCCTTCCAACCCTACTTTTCTATGATTTCATGAAAAACAAAGTGTCATGGATATTTTATGTATTCATTGGAGAGAGTCCAGCGGAGGGCAACAGATATGGTGAGGGGCTGGGGGACATGGCTTATGAAGAAAGACTGAGGGAACTGGGCTTATTTAGTCTAGAGAAGAAAAGACTGAGGGGGGATTTAATAGCAGCCTTCAACTCCTTGATGGGTGATTCGAAAGAGGATGGAGCTAGGCTGTTCTCAGTGGTGGCAGATGACAGAACAAAGAGCAATGGTCTCAAGCTGCAGCAAAGGAAGTTTATATGAGATATTAGGAAGAATTTTCTCTCTAGGAGGTTAGCAAAACACTGGAACAGGTTATGCAGAGAGGTGGTAGAAGCTCCATCCTTGGATGTTTTCAAAACCCAGCTGGACAAAGATTTAGCTGGGATGATCTGGTAGGAGATGATCGTGCCTTGAGAGGGGATTGTACTAGATGACCTTCTGAGGCCCCTTCCAGCCTTAGTTTTCTTTGATTCTATTATTGGAATTCAGGTCTCCCTAAGAACTAAGCTGGGATCTGTCATTGTCTGGCTGTGACAACAGGATTGGATTAACCCTTCAGTGGGCCCTAGGCAAACAAATTAATGGGCCCTGGGCTGGTCAAGGCCCCCTTTCCCACCCCAGCACTGCTGCCTGTGCGGAGCAGGGCTTGGAGCTGCCACTAGGAAGCAGCCACTACAGCAGTGAGGTCAGTGGAGGGGAAGGGAAGGGATGGGGCCATTCGCGCTGCTGCCATGGAGGGAAGGACAAGGGCCGCCAGCAGCATAGGGCCCTAGACATATGCCTAGTTATCCTATGCATTAATCTGGGCCTGTGTGACAAAAGCTTTTCTACTATGAAAACAAATATTGTAAGCATTGAGTTTCATGTTCTCACACATCACCTAAGATCAGAAAGTCAAGCTTTGTTCTTTCTGGTTGTTCCACCATCAGAAATAATAATAGAGTCACTCATGTGTAAATGATGGTGGATTTGGACCTGAAATTAGAACTTGGGCAATAATTCTGAAGATGATCTGATTCTCCCAGAGTTACACACAAACAGAGATTTTCAGAATGACTCCCAGGACCATGCTCTTTAGTACTCTACCATGGTTTTGTTGTCTGAAATTTTGCGTTGTTATATAATGAAACAGACAGAAAACAGTCGCCACCCTGTTCAAGTGACTCTCAGCCTAAGGGATCCCATCTATTTTTAGTCAACCCTCCCTCCCATTCCTCATTCCTTGGTCATCTATCAACATGAATGCCACATGCCCCCAAAGTCTGGGGGGACATGGTGAGCTCCAGCAGGTGGTAGTGGTGGCAATGTCGGCAGTGGGAGCGTGGTGGCGGTAAGCGGGGAGCTCCTGCAGGCAGCCGCAATGTTGTTGGTGGCTTGGGGTGGGGGTGGCAAGTGCCAACCTGTGGTTAGTGACCACCTGCAGATGCCACTGGCAGTGTTGGCAGCTGCCATCAGCAATCACGGACTGCTTGCAGATGCCGCCAATTATGTTAGCAGCAGGGGTGGGGGGAGGGGGTGGCAAGCGGCGACACTGCGCTGTCAGCAGTGTCGGTGGTGCCTTTTCATAGGGGGTGTACCGTCATGCACCCACATCTACCCCCTATGCACCACCAGTGTCTATCAACATCTTTAAAAGCTGTTAACAACATAGCCACAACAGTCTGCAACAACCTATTGCTCATTAAAGCTATGATCAGACATGTTACTTACCCTAACTTCTGCTAGGTGGCGATATGCTACCTACAAAACCAGGAGATTTGAAGGCATCAACAACTTGCATAAGATCCTTGCTTAAGGTATAATTGTCACTTTGCCATAAAACCTGCCCTATTTATTGCTTCTCCTTCCCACAGCAGGTTTTATTTCTATGAGCAGGATTTGGAGAAAGATTCATTCCACTCAGGAGGTTTCTACATTAGGATCTCCTGTTTTCCAGAAACAGATGTAGAACTAAATGCTGTAGCAAGTGTACTTATATTTAGGAAGGGAAAAAGATAACCAAAATCAAAGGGGAATAACTACCCCAATAGCAAAATATAGGAAACATACCTGCTACTGCAATATTCTTCTTTTTTTTTT
The DNA here is from genome assembly GCF_001723895.1 of Crocodylus porosus. Taxonomy (NCBI): domain Eukaryota; kingdom Metazoa; phylum Chordata; order Crocodylia; family Crocodylidae; genus Crocodylus; species Crocodylus porosus. The sequence goes on along the minus strand of NW_017728918.1, from coordinate 102,812,034 downwards.
TCATTCCAAGGTAAAAATTAATGGGAATGAACTCATTAATTGTTTGAAGTTATTGCAACCTGTAATTAGGATATTTAGTATCTGTAATAGCATTTTCTTTAAAATGACTCAGAGAACTCTGCTGGGTGCTCCCAATATCTCTCCTATGCTTTTTAATAATATCAAAGATTTTGAGGTTTTTGTTCACATAACAAAAATCCTACTCAAAAAGAACTAAGACTGAACTATTTCTAGTTGCTTCTCTGTTGGCCATTCTATGCACATTTCTCTGTCGCAGCTTCTCAGACTTAATACTTACATGTTGACTTTAGGAACAGAATTCTAGTTCCAAAAATATCACCTACAGGTTTTAAATAATCATATTTAATCAGAGAGATTAATTTAGGGAAATTTGTATTTGATACCAAAATTAAAAACGGGTGGAGAGGAAGCACATGCAAACCTGCCTGAACAAGAAATAGAAATGAAATAGAAATAACAATAAAGATATGAGTACAGGGAAATAAATCTGGGTGTTGTGTATTAACATTGGCATAGTGAGCTGTTGGAAGGATTACCCGTATATTAATGTTTGCACAACAGTTTGACAACAAAGTGTTCCCTAAGCATTCATTACACATTTTTGGCTCAAATACACATATGCCTGCATACAAAGGACTTGAATTTTTCCACACAATGATGTTAATGAGGCATTAACTTCATTGTAGTCACTGAAGCAATATTAGTAATGAAAAAAATGGCATAAATCAGTGGAGGATTGAGTCCGAACATCCTCGTGGGGCAATATTATAAAGGTTAATTGAGAGTTGCTTTACTTCACTTGCTTCACTTCTGTATACTTTGGGCAGGGATGTCTATCATATTCTGAGCCAAATGAATTGCAGGAGTATTCTGGAATGAGCGATTAACATATTTAATTAAGTTAACTTGTATTGAAATATGGCTTCAAACAGTAATGGAAATTACTAAGACAGAAAAGTATTTGTTGGTGTGATGTGTATAGGTCTGAGATCTGGTCAGCATCTCTTGCTAAACTGTTTTATTTTAGGCAGATTTTTATAGTGCTTCTGAGTATCCATGGACTGATATAATTTGGGGGCTTGTGTAGACTGAGCAGTATTAAATTCCCTCTTGATGTTCTTGCCACCTGTTTATGTGTGGACTTGTTTGTGTAGTACTTTGAAAACATGTGGGAATTAAGCAGCATTGAGCACAAACTGTAGATGTCCCTGTTGCAAGCACAAATTAGAAAAAAAGGAAACACTAGAAAGGAAAATGAAATGCTGACTTCACAGAAGTCAATGGGAGTTTCAAAAGTCAGAATTTCACTCCAAAACTTAAATAAAATAAAAAACCCCCCCAACAACAATCCAATCTTCACAATGATACCAGATGGGCACTAATCAGTGGAAAAAGGGGAGCATCTATAGGAAGAAAGACCTTTCTTATCCACACTGAGTAGCCAGGGCTGGACATGGGCGTGGGCAAACAGGGTGGCTGCCCTAGGGAACCCAAAAATGGCAATTTTTTTCTGCTGTCTGATTATTATCATGATTATCTCTGGTGAAGGGGGGCCAGGAGTTTGCCCCAGACTGCCAGGAGTCTACGTCACCTTGAGTAGCTACCTTGTGTTGGCAATTAACATGCCATTGTAGACCGCTGAGTCTGAACTAGGGTGCTGTGGCACCCAGAGGTGCCTTGAGATCCTTTCAGAGATGCTGCACAATGTTAGTACTCATAGGTATGCCAAGATAAATAAGCCAAGAGATTTCAAACAGGAATCCGGAGTGTTAAAAGCATTCTGCCCTGCAGAGGGCTTTCTGAGTTCTTTGCAACAGAATTGCTCTAGTATTTATCTGTTGTCAGAAAGCAAGCAAAAACTAAGGGCTGGCATTTTCCATGGGGGGTGGGGCTTGAGTCTAACAAGGTTGAGGACCACTGCTGTAGGCATGGGGTTGGATCTGCACTGCAAGGGAGCTGCGTGGAGTTTTTTGGGGTTTTATTTTTGACCCATGGATATCCAAAAAAACCCGCAGGAAAAAAAAAAGCAGAGCAGCGCATGTGCGGGCAGTGTGTCACACAAAACCAGAGCCTGGCTGGCTGGACCTGCACTTCCGCTGTTGGCCAGGCTGTGTGTGGCAGGAGCACTGCTGCTGCAGCCATGGGAGGCCCCAAGTACAGGCAGACAAGGTTATGTGGGTAGACTGATGGAAGGGACCTTGCAAGATCCCTTGTGCCCAGCCCCCTGCACTGAGCAGGAAAGACAACTGGGGCCAGGTGACCCCAGCAAGGTGACTGTCCAGGTGATTGCACCACCTCTGGATGGAGTTTATTCCAGTCTGGACACCCTGACTGTGAAGGAGTTTTTCCTAGTGTTAAGCCTAAAACGGAGTTTGTGGCCATTACTCCTGGTTTTCCCCAAGGGTACCCTGGTGAACAGTTGTTCCCTGAGCCCTTGATGTATTTCTCTGATATAACAGTAAGCTGCTACCAAGTCCTCTCTCAGCCTTCTTGTTTTTAGGCTGAAGAGACCCAAGTCCTTCAGCGTTTCCTTGTACGGCTTGCTTTGCAAGTCTCTGATCATACAGGTGCTCTTCTCTGGACTCTCTCAAGCTTTTCTATGTCCTTGATGAAGTGCAGTGCCCAAAACCGGATGCAGTACTGCAGCTGCGGTCTCACCAGTGCTGAGTAAATGTGGTAAATTTTATTAGACCAATTCAATAGTTGGAAAAATTGTTCTTGACAACCTTTCTTCAGACATCAGGAGAACACACATAAATACATACATACACATACATGTGTGTATATACATGTGTATACCTATACGTATATACATGTGTATGTATGTATACATGTATGTGTGTATATATGTCTGTATACACACACAAAATGCAGGTCAGTGAAAATTCAAATGTATATGTGTATGTACACACACACACACACACACACACACATTTGCTTTTCCACAGACTTGAGTTTTGCATGTTGGCTTCTATTCCATCCAGGAGAACGCAAAACAGCAGCAGACTCTCCCTATGCCTGAAGAAGGGTGAATGTGCCCAAAACTTTGCCAAGAACACTTTTTCCAACTATTGAGTTGGTCTAATACAAGACATCACATTTACCCACAGAACCTTGTCTGCCTATGCATACATATATACATACACATGTATGTCTATTTTACACACAAATACATGTATTATGCATGTATGCACGTGTGCTTGTAAATATGCATGAAGTGCATGCACAGATGTGTGAATGTGCACATGCATGTATACACGTGTGTGTACATAGGCAGGTGTAGACACATGCATTTATATGTGTGTGCACGGGCAGGTGCACATGCACATGCATGTATATGTGTTTGCTTGTGTACAGAGGCAGGTGCACATGCACATGCATGCATACGTGTGCACGTGCGTGGGCAGGTACACACATGCATGTATACGTGTGTGCTTGTGTGTGCGCACGGACAGGTGCACACGCATATGCATGCATATGTTTGCGTGTGTACATAGGCAGGTGCACACAAACATGCATGCACACGTGTGCACGTGCGTGGGCAGGTACACACATGCATGTATACGTGTGTGCTTGTGTGTGTGCATGGGCAGGTGCACACGCTCATGCATGTACGTGTGTGTGTGCACAGGCAGGTGCCCTGGGGTTGGGCCGAGGGGCCGATCTCCCCCCGCCTTCTGCTGGAGTCAAGCCAAAGCCCGAGGGGCGGGGGCGGGGGCGGGCCCCGGCGCCGCGTCCCGCGGGCCCTTTTCTGCGCGGCCGCGGGTTCCCGCGGAGCCTGGTCGTGGCCGCACCCGGAGCTGGCGCGGGGAGCGGGTGAGCCCGGGCGGGGCTGTGCGCGGCAGGGGAAGGGCGGGCAGGCCCCGCTGGTGGGCGGCAGGCCCCTGCCCTGCGGGGGGTGTGCCGCGCTTCCTACGAGCGGGGAGCCCGCTGCACTGGAGGCCGTGGTTGCCTGCAGCCGGCCTGGGAAACCTAGCCGGGCCCCGAGGCGCGACCGGCAGCTCTGGCGCTGTCGTAGCCACGGGAGGCTGAGCTGAAACATCCTGTCATAGCTCGGGCACGTTAAGTCGTCGGTGCTGGTGCTGGTCCCCATGACGGGCTACGCCGGAAAGGCTCATGGGAGCAAGTCCAGAAAGAGAACTGGGACCAGGCCTAGGGTGGCCGACCCTGCAGGACTGCCCGGGAGTCTCGGGGAGGTCGACAGAAATCGTCAGGAGACTGCGGAGAGAGAGGATAGATAGAGCATTCACGGATAGAAATGTTACATGTTGGATCTGATTTATACAGTTGCCCAGTGGGTTTTTAAAATGTAATAGGAATGCGCGTTTGCCTTCCTGACCTAGTCGTGAATGTCAGTGCATCACGTGATGAAACCTCCTGGAGTAGATTCAGACAGAGCTGGCAACCCTAACCAGGACTCGGGACTCCCTGTCCCTCCGGAAAACCAGCTCCCCTCCTCCCCCCCCCAATAAACAAAACAAAACAGCCCAAAGCCTTTTAAGAGGAGGCTAGACACGTCAGGGTCATCTGACCCCATTACTCTGACCCCTAGATGGTTGGAGTGTCTGACCCCAGCACTCTTTCCTACCCAGGGCAGGGGGGCGGACTTGATGATCTGCTAAGGCCCCTTCTGACCCAAACATCTGTGAATTTATGAATCCTATGCTTTTTCCCCCTAGTACGCTAACGCTTACCTAAACACAGCATAACAACTACTTCTTAACTACAGGAACAGCCTGCCTAGCCCTAGAAGACTGTTCATTTACCATAGGAACAGCCTGGCCTAAGCTTTGGGCGTGTGGCTAAAGCGCCTTACTTTCGGCTTGGCAGAACACCTTATGCCTTGAAACCATTGGGACTGTTTAAGGTTTCTTTGGAAGGTTTGAGAACTCAGATTTTTTAGTTTTACAGAGTATGCACGTAAATGCAGTGCAGTTAAACAACAAGCAGACATTAATGGGTTGTAATTATAGCAAATTAAGTTTAGTACCTGTAGTGACAGGTGCTAACTTAATGCACCGTAATCAGCACTACTGCGCATTAGTGCAGGTGAATACTTTTTTCATGATGTTAATGCACATTAGACTAAATCTGCACATTAGCTTGTGTTTTGCCCGCTTTGATAATGCACAGTAGAATTAGTCTTCTGCACATTAAGCATCTTGTGTAGATGCACCCTTTGAGGCTGAAAGCTCCTATGGACTTAAGTGCCTCAAGTGTTTTATTTAACTGATAACAGAGAACCAGTTTGTTACAATGCAAGTAAGTGGTCAGCAACAAAGTGGGACTGGCACTGTTTTATGCAGTTCGCAAACCATGAACTCATCTAGCACTTGTGTAAATGGAGTGCACTGTATTTAAATTGAACTAACTCTAACTGGTACCTTGTTTTCAGGAAGCATTGAATTGTCCCCCTTCTGAAAATCAGAGTGCTTCAGTATACCTGAAAATTGAGCAGACCCAAATTTGGCATCTGATACTCTCTTTTGAAAATATTGAGCTCAGTGTTTCTCAGTTAAACTGTTTTGGAGGAGGGAATAGGAAGTGGTGACATTTGCAAAAACCTTTTTGCAGGGAATTCTGCATCCTGAGGAATGTTTTGTATAAATTTCTTCACTCGTTTTAAGAATTCACTTTAGGTTGGTGAACCCGGCATACCATTCTTCAGGAAGGCAGGTTAGGCTATCATGGAACTGCAAGAGTAGGGAGAAAAATATTTTTTAATAAAAAGATTCCCTCACTAAACTGAAGACCTGTTGAAACATGCATTACAAACCTGCAGCAACTTGAATGATAGTGTAAGAAACAGCAAGTGGATAAGGCAGTGGCATATATTCTTTTCTGTAGAGCTGGGGAATTCCCATGTTCAGAAATAACTTGAGTAGAGAAAATTACAGGTACAATTGCAGAGACCATTTCTGGCCTGAAGCATAAAACATACTGTAATAGCTCAAGCACATTAAGTCAAGCTCACATTCTGTTCTCTTGATTGATGGGGAATTATGACCATTTCTACAGACAAAGCATATTTTTGAGTACAGTGTATTCTAGGTGAAATTTTAGAGGAGTGGTTCTGAAAGTTTGGCCCATTACTCTAAAGCTGCTAAGCAGTGAGAGAGACATTCACCCTTGGGAGTGACTCCTATAATTCAGTGGAGTTAAAGCAGAAATTCATTTAGCCCTGTATAGGTTATCATCTAGAATTTGGTGGAGAAAAGGCATAATTTTGAGAACAGCTCTACAAGGAAGGAGCATATCTTATACTCATTGGGTGCATTTACTGCATTGCATGCAATGAATGCGCCCCGATAAACTATGGAGCAATAAGCTCTGGAATTTTTTGCTCCCATTTGAATGTGCATCCAGGAGCAAAAAACTCCAGAGCAGATTGCTCTGGTGTTTATTTGTGCGTACCGCATTGAACCTGGTCAGGCTGGTAGGGGATCAAGGGGGTCAGTCTGCCAACCTAGGGCTGCTTCAGCCAGACTCCATGTGCTGCGGGGAGGCTGGTTGGGGCATAGGGTGTCTCAGTGCAGGTCTAGCAGGTAGGCAGCCCCTGCGCTCAGGCACACCCCGCCCCAGCCAGCCACAGAGCGGCACATGGAGATGGGGGAGTGGTCAACCAAGGGCTGCTCCTCTGTCTCTGCAGTCTGTGGAGACCCTGCTGAGGCCTGTGGAGATGAGGGGGCAACTTGCTGCCCATCTCTGCACTCAGGCACATGGAGATGGGGGAGCAACCAGCCCAGGGCTACAGAGCCCCATGCTGAGGAACACTATACCCAAGCCAGCTGTTCTGCTGTAGACACGTTTTAGGATGTATAGACACACCCATTATGTACAGCTAATAGGTCAAAGAGGGTGACGAAGAAGTCTGGTGCAGAGCTTTGGTTAGGGAGGGGTCATTAAGATAACAACCTTCTGGCTGCAGGATTCAGGAGAGCCACCATTGTGTGGGAAAGAAACATCCAGTCTCAAGCTCCTGAGGTTGCGCTCTAGCACTTGCTGCAAAACTCAGTCACCTAAAAAGTAAAGGGAGAGAAGGTGAGTGTAGGCTTTGCTGGAACATTGATTCATATACATTCTGCAGTGCTCACACAAAGACCTTCCTAAAACGTTGGCTAGACTAGGCCTGAATGCACCTATTGCATGAGCTCTTTATATATGCAAAAATTAGCGTGTGGGCCAGATGTGCACTCCTGCCAGGAGATGAGTGGGGAAAATGGCTGTACAGCATGTTTCTGTACCAGGAATATAAAACAGGAACACCCAAATTAGGGTGAGGAACACGCTCATTGTATAGGATGGGTGTAGTTTGTTTTGATCCCTGTATAAAAAGACAGTTATAAAACACAAGTGTGTCAGGGCCATTCTTTGTAGGCAGCAAACCTGGCTGAGCCTTTGCCACTGAACTGAGCCTGCGGTCATTCTGTAAAACAAGATTGGTGTAGGGATCCTTGGCTGTGACTTTGCCGGCGCTGCAGTCCCTGAGATTTCAGCACTGACAACATATCAATACTGCCCAGCAAGGACAGTGACGACAACAGTAAGCATATTTTTTTTTAATTTTACACAACAATTCAGATAATAAACCTTCCCTAATATTTAAACATAAACACAGCTGTGGAGTGGAGGCATTAAATAAAAAAGCAGGTTCCACAGTGTACAGCAAGAAGTGAAAATGCTTTAAGGTCGACTCAGAGAAGAAAATGGAATGGGCACAAAATATGAGGCATTTTTAGTAATTAAAGAAATTGAAAAGAGCGTAATGGGTTACAAGTAGAGGCATTAATGCTGTAATATTGAGACCCAAAGAAGTGTAGAAAAGACAAGAAAAGAAAAACAAAAACAAATTATAAAATTAGAGAATACTTGACCTGCAGAATAATAGTGTCAGCAGTTAAAAAAAAGAGAGAGTGGGGATGACATCAGGGACATGGAATAAACAAAATGAATGCTAACAGCAATGTAGTAATGTTAAATGTGTATTGTAGTGTTAATTGAAACTTTTTTCCAAGTCACTTATTTGTTTTTAGTAGATCAGTGGCTCTGTCCAGAGGATCTTAGATTAATTAGTTCCTTCTCCTCCTCCCAATTCTGTTTTTCCAAAGCTAGGAAAGCAGCATTTCTAGGGGTGAGGGCAGGACTCCTGGATTCTGTTCTGTTCTCTTGTCTATAAATACTTTATTGGTGGGTTATACTTATCTATAAAATGGAGGAAATGACTTATTTTCTTCTACAGCATGCTTCTAAGGATTTCAAGGTTCTTCACAGACTTTAATGATTTAAGGCTCACATTGTAACAGTGATGCAGGGAAACATTCTTCAGTGGTGTACCAGACTGCTATATAGGCATAATTATATACTACCTGTGCATGTAGCTCCTCTATGTACTATTCCTTGAGGTGACTCTTAATGTCCCCCAAAGACAAAACAGTGGATAAAATGGAAAAGGGCCAAATTTAAAGACACATTTAGTCCCGTCCTCTCAGATCTGCTACTTTCGACTGCTGCTGCCTGACTGTCAGTTCTGATCTGTGAACGACTATGGTGAAGGTATTGAACTCCCCCCACCCCATTCCTGCCTCTTCCACGTATACCCCCTTCCTTCTTCTTCCCACTCTTTCTCATTTTATGAACAGCTGTATCTGACTTCTTTTCCTCTACCCCTCTATGTTGCTACTATCTTCTGTCTACATACTCCTTTCTATCAGCCTTTTTTTTTTTAATTTTGACTCTTGGCTCTTTCTCGCCTCACAGTTTCCCACACACATCTTCTGTGGCTTCAGCTTCTGTACTTATGACCAACAGAATGCCATCTGGGCCCAATCCTTGTCCTCACTGCTTTAACTCAGTGTAAGGTCCTTGTTTAACTCTTCTGCTTGTCAACAGGGCTGCTTGCTTGAGCTGGTTTCTAAGCATAGCTTTATCTCTGATTTGTTTCTTGTTCATTTTTCCCTCTGACCATCACCTGCTCTCTTTAAATGTTGCCCAGCAGCCTTAACATTGTACCCTGTCACTTACTCTTTCTGTGCCTTCCACCCTTCATTGGTGTTGATGACTTCTCATCTGCTTCCACTCCCTCCTCTCAACCATTTCTTCCTTCTCCTGCATTGATATAGTGTTTGATACTCTCCACGTGTCATTGTTCTTCACCTTCTACTCTTTTTGTTCCTCTCCATCCTGGCCGCTCCTTTCAGATCTCAGCCTTGACTCACCCCCAGCACTTGTTTACTCTGGTCCTGCTATTCAGAGTGTATCTGGTGAAAACCTCACGATCAGATTGATTTTCTCTACTACAAATACCATTTCTTCAGTCCTAATCATGTATTCACCTTCTCAAAGCCAGTAGTCCTGCCTCCACTTCTGTATGGGATCTTCCAGGAGAAGAACAACAGATTACAAGCTGGCTTTCCCTTCTTCGTCTTCTGAGGTCACTCTCATCCCGTTCCATACTCTTCTCTGACTTTTCTTTCCCAAATATGCTTTAGTATTTCCCACCCTGTCAAAGTGGGTCTCAACAAAGGGCTTTAATGGCCCGTCCCTAGCCAAAGCCTCACACCAGACATCATCACCATTAAATGCCTGCCAGCTGTTTGTGATAGCTGACCAGTTCTTGAAATCTTGTTCCCAGCTTTGGCTTCCGTTACTCTTTCCTCTTCTGGTTCTCTTTCTGTTTCTCTAATTGTTCCTTTACAGTGTCTTTTGAAGTATCTTCCCCAGCCTCACTCCATATTTCTGAGGGCGTTGTCTTTGGTCCTCGTCACTTTGAATGCATGCTATTTCTTGTTAGTTATCTGCAGGTACAGATTTGGCTACCATCTCTATGCTGGTGGCTCATAGATCAGCCTTTCTACAATTCATTTCTTCTGCAGCAACTAAACTCTCAGGCTGTTCCTTTAACAGCTGTCAGCTCATGCTCCATGTGGCTAAAACAGAGCTGTTAATCTCTCACTTCCCTGTTCACCTCAAAGCCCTCCCTTCTACCTCCATTTTTAGTCAGGGAGACCTGTAACCTGGGCATGATTTTTGACTCAGACTTCTCTATTTTCTAAACTGCTTGTTCAGGGTCTCATCCTCTTTCGTGTTATTCATGGTAACATTCTTTTCTCTGGCTTGCATAAGCTGCCTTTCTCATATCCATTCAGAAGGCTTCTGCAAAAATTATTTCCTGGGCCCATCATATTGACCAAGCCATCTGTCATTGCATCCCTCTGTGCTACTCTTTTTGGCCACCTCTAGCAATTTTACTAGCAATTCCCCACTGATACAATGTGCCATGCTGTCACAGTTGGAGAAACAATCTGCGTGGTACTGCATACCTAGAATGAATATGGTAGTCATGAATCATAGCTCTCAGCCTCCCACAGTCTTGGACACTGGAAACTGTTTTGGAGAGAAGATATTGGCCGAGGCTCTAGATTTTTTGTTTTTATCTTTTTGAAAAGTATCATATCATAAAATCTTAACCTTCACTTTCCAGAGTCTCTCAGAAAGGACCTTGGTTTAGCAGCCATTCTGTAGGTTGGCACAGTGCTCTGCAGGTGTTTCCCTGCAGGTTCAGCACTTGGTAAGAGTTCATATCAATCCATAATCTTTTAGCCTACAGTCAAGAATGATACTGCATCATATGGACACTGAATTGACTAAAAATAATTCATCTTTTATTAAAGAAAAAGAGCAAAAATTGGTTACAAAGAAAACCTTAAAACTGTGAATTAATTTTAAACTATCTATTGCTTTTTGAATCAATGGATGGAGATACATACATAACTGTTAGTGATTGTAGGTGGTCTACCCAGGATCTGTCAAGTTTTATAACCTAGTAATTGTACCGGTAGGTGTGAATGCTTACCGCTCCCATATTGATCACCCACTAGCTTCTCCATGAAGGTTTCAGTACATAAAGAATCAGTACATAAACTGATTTGGGTCCAAATAATAGTGAATATAGCAAGCCTTACTTTTGTAGGACTTGTTATTAGAAGCATATTTACGTAGATATGATTATCATTAGATGATTTAGGAATTTTACTTTAGCTTGACTAGTTTAGCATTAAATTATTATTTTATGTGGCCTAGTAACGTTTATGATAATTATGCTTACTTAACAGGGCATGCTGTTACCTTTACCCTTTACAACTAGCAAAAATCAACTTTGACTACTCAGTTCCACACTGAAGTTTTGATTTTTGATTTTTTTTTTGGTTAGAGATCTACAACCCTTCCTGCAGCTTGAAAGAGCTAAAGCTTTTTTTCCCCCTTGTCATAGGGGTATGGGCTTTCTTAAACTGTTAAACTGCTAAACTGTTAAAAATAGTCTTTTTCTTTTTATATATGATTAAAAGAGTAATATACACTGGCTGGTATTACAGAAAAGGTAAAAACATAATTCAATGATAATACCTTGTTTTATATGAGTCATTAATCATGACTCATGATCAGCAGACAGTGATGTCCAATTTGTTTTCTAATCCTTCACTAGCTGATGCTCTTTATTACCATAGTGATAATATTAAAAATGCATATAACCATGCAGTTAGACACTGACAGATTTTTTTCCTCTGGAATAACATTTCCATATTTTAAGTCTCTTGCTCTTTACTTTTTTTAAAATGTAAAGTCTAAGTAGCATATAAATGATGAGAGAAAAATAATTTGACAGTGAGTTAAGCTAAAAAAAATGCTCTGCAGCCAGTCACTGAGTTCACAGAAAACTAAGACTAGTGTATATTTTTATGGGGGTTTTGGAAATTTTGGGTTAATGACAATGAGGGGCTAATAGCACTGTCAGATGAGGTATAATATAGCAAAGCATTATGTAAGCCAGGGTCGGCCAACCAGCTGCACACCTACCACAGTGGCATGGGCAGCCTCTGTGTGTGGCATGCAGCAGATTGGTTCGGAACTACAGGGCAGGGAGGGGAAAGCAGAGGAAGGGGATAGATGTGACATTTGGGGTCAGTAATGGGGACAGTAATGTAGGAACACAGCAAGGCACCTGGAGCACAGAGACAGCAGCAACCAGAAGTTGCAATTGTGATTGTACAGCTTTCAGCAGCTGTTGTTTTTTTTTCTTTTCCTTTCCCCAAGTTAGTGCCTATGGCAGTTGCCACATTCACCTCACCCTACTTACGCCACTGCTGTGGGAGGGTGCAGGATTAATTTGAACCACATCTGAAAGCTATCCCATATTATCCGCTTACATACTTCAGTGCTAACTTGTATTATTATTATGTGGTTGCATGTCCAGTAGGGATGACAGAAAACTGGGATCTAAAACTTGTTTTCATTTCTGAACACAGGTTGCTATAAATCAAAAACTAAGAAATTAATCCACTTTGATACTTACTTATGTTTCTAAATTACTATTTTTTGTATTGCAGTAGGTCTGAAAACCCTGCTATAATAGGTGATGTCCCCACAGAAAACATTTCATATGCTAAATAGCTTGATTCAAAAAAGATTAGATGGTCTTGCAATTTTAAAATAAGAAAACAGCATTACAGACTGTTAAATTGTTAATTAAGGGTAACCCCCCGCTAGAAATAGTTTTAATAGCCAATGGTTTAAATGTTGTAGATAGTATTAGAATAGAATAAAAGGTGTTAACTATGCAGGCAGTGTTGAAGTATGAAGCAACATGGATGACATCTCTCTTCTGTGATTAAAAAAAAGATCAATTAATTTGTACGTAAACTTGGTAGATACATAACTTTATTTCTCTCTCTTTTTATGTTTTAATGTAAGGTGAAGACTTGCAGTCTGCCATAGCTGAAGATAAAACCTTATACTTAGCCAGCAGGTCTGTCTTTGGAGGTATTTTTGGAGACCTCTTCCACATTAATCCCTGTAAAATGATCTGTTTCCTTACTGCAGTATTTTATTACTCTATGGTGTTTTATTACAACCTTACTGTAATTAGGTCAGAAGCTACAAACACAAAGTTTACAGCAGTGATAGTCTAATCACCTAGAACAGACTCCTCACAGAATATATTATCAATATTTTTTGTGTTTTGTTTTTGTCCTTTATGCCTTGCATGTGAATAATGTAGCACACAAACTACATGCCATCATTTTTTCGTTTGTTCTGGAGTATATTTGCCACAATTCACCCATGAATGTACATGCTGTTCTGGCTGGCTGGTTAATCCTGATGGCTCATCCAGTTCTTGAGGCAGTTGGAACTGAGTGTCCTTGTTTTATCAGCTTTTTTATAATGTGTGTTGAAACATCAGAAAACTGTTTGGTGCTCATAGTTACATAGGTATTAGGCAACAGGCTATGTCAGTAACAGTAAAACAAACATGCCAGTATCAACATGATTCACCATTTGTATTTAGATCATGTATGTATGTATGCATGTGCATATGATATTGAGAAGAAATACGTCCTGTCTGTTCACTCGAGGCATGCTTGACATAATTTAAAATCCAGCTATCAAAAAATGCTCTTCACTGTGTACATGTTTTAGTTTGGGTTCAGATGACATCTGCTTTCCACAAAAGGTTTCTAGGATTGCCAAATAGCTCCTCTGTGGCAGGGTTTTTTGTTTGTTCGTTTTTAGATTTTTGTCATATTCTGGCCAAACAAAAACACGGTAGAACCTGTTTTCTGTGATGTTTCTTTATTACATTATTATGGCATTCTTCCCTGGTTCTGACCGGATTCTTGTCTTAAAGCAATTGTGTTTTCAAAGATGCTTGCAGGAAGATGGTTTCAAAAGGTATTTACCATGTGTTCTGGATATCAACAGGATACTTCAAGAGTTTCTTGGTATAAGACAGTTCAGCAAGTTGTAAGACAGTAATGATACTTAGACCTTTTTCTTTCATCTGTGAAGTTTCCTTTGCTTTGTGATTTCATCAGGTAGCTTCCAGCTGACTTCTCCCTCTAGTCAGCTGCCTCTGACAAAAGCAAATCTCTTCTTCTGATCCCCCTAAAGTCTTACTGGAACTTTCTCCCAACTGGGAGGTATTTTTTGTCATTCTGGGATTTGGATTGCTTTCAGAAAATAGGGTATTGGGCCTTGATTCAAGAAAATTGGATTGCTTTTAGTTAGATGGTATGATTGCCCTACAATTACAGACATATGGCTCAGGTTATTTCTCCAATTCAGAAATGTTAAAAATGACAGAGGAGAAAAACGGGGTGTGTGAGTCAATCTAAAGGAGACAATGAGCTATCAGTGGGAGTTGGCTGTGAAAAAGGAAAATGCAATCCTAGGATATATCAAGCAAATGATTTCTCTTAAACCTAGGAAAGCAATGCCATTGTCTGTGGCATCATCTTAATTAAAATGCTGTGTACCATTCTGGTGGCCAGAAGAGCCACTAGGATGATTTGGGAAACTGGGTGCTTGCCTTATGAGTAAACACAAAAAGAGCCTGTTTTATTGAGCCTAGCATATAACAGAAAAGGATTGCTGTCTTTGTTTGGGGTGGAAGGGTAAACACTAGTGAGAAGAATGATTTAACTTAAAGGACAGTATACGTATACCAAACGGGTTAAATTGGTTATGAATAAAACTAGTCTGTAAATAGAAAAAAGATTTCTAACCACCAGAGGAGTATGAGGCAAACAACCTATTTAGATTTTAAGATGGAGTTTCTACATTTTTAAGTGATTTATGTAAGGTGGTTTCCTGGTAGCAGGAGATTGGGCACAATAGTGCAAGGGAAAGATTTTTTTCCAGTCCAACATCCCCATTTTCCAAAGGGCTTGCTCTTAGAAATATTTAGCAGAAGTGAACTCCTACCACCAAATAGGAAACCTCTAGAACAGTGGTTCTCAACCTTTTTGGTACCAGGACCCATTTGTAAACATCAGTGGCCAGTCCTGCCCCTGTGCCCCCCACCCCCAGCCCCCTTGTATGTGGGGTGAGGGGTATGTGTAGGGCATGGGGAAGGCCCCAAGCAGCCCCTCGCAGGCTGGAACTCTGTCAACCTGCAAGGGAAAAACTACAGTTTCCTATGTTTTTCTCCTTTAAAGGAGCATCTATTTTTAAAGTTTATTCGTGACCCTTTCATATATTCTTGCAAGCCACTTTCGGGTTGTGACCCATGGAATGAGAAACGCTGCTCTAGAGGCCATGATAGAAACTAGTGAGAGACCCTTAAGAAAAATGCTACTGCTTTTGTATGCCACTATAATTATATCTATACAGGCAGTCCTTGACTTACAGTGTTTCGAGTTATAACATTTTGCACTTACAACGTTTATAAATTGACACTCTGTTTCAACTTTATGATGTTAGTTTTGACTTTACAACGCTTGATCCAATGTGATGCCATGCCAGTGAACAAGTCACCTCCTTGGAGAACATCTGTCCAAAGTTCCTTGGACACTTTCTTTCAGAAAGCAGATAAGACTCCAGAAAAACCTGCAGCCAAGACTCCTGAGAAGACTCCAGCCAAGAACCCTTCAAAAAGTCCAACCAAGAGCTTTTTTAAAAGTCCAGGAAAGTCACCTCAAAGAAGTCTTTCCAAATCAATACGATTGCTATTTTCAATATAAATACATTAATGTAGCTATTTTACTCATCTATAATTGATCGAGTACAAAATTATGGGGTATTTTGTTGAAATGCCTTGGTTCAGGAACTAATTCCCCATTTATAACATTGTTTCTTATGAGAAAATTGGTTCTGAGTTACAACATTTCGACTTAAGACGTGGTTTTCAGGAACTCATTGTGTTATAAGTTCAAGGACTGCCTGTATAGCTTCTGGCTGTTCTGGAAAAGAATCCTGTTACTTGTAAAAATAGTAAATAACTATAGCATGTGGGCTTTTTGGAAAAGAGAACTAATTGCCTGTGTTTCATAGTAGCTAGGGTCAGGAGGGACCTGAACAGATCATCTAGCCTGACCCTCTGCCACACGCAGGAATGAATGCTGGGTTCACAAGACCCCAGACAGGTGATTGTCCAACCTCCTCTTGAATTTGCCCAAGGTAGGGGCAAGAATCACTTCCCTGGGGATTTGGTTCCAGATTTTGGTCACCCTAACTGTAAAAAATTGCCTTCTGATCTCTAACCTAAACCTATTCTCCATCAGGTTATTACGATTGTTCCTCGTCACCCCAGGTGGTGCTGGGGAGAACAGGGCTCTTCCTATTTGCTGTTGATCTCTCCTGATGAGTTTGTAGGCAGCCATCAGGTTCCTCCTAGCCTCCTCTTGCTGAGGCTGAGCAGGTTCAGGTCTCTCAGTCTCTCCGTATAGGACCTGTCCTGCTGCCCTCTCACCGAGTGGGTGGCCCTCCTCTGAACCCTCTCCAGGTTGGCCACATCCCTTTTGAAGTGCAGCGCCCAGTACTGGACACAATACTCCAACTGCAGCCTGACCAAACTCGCATAGAGACTGTGTAGCAAGTACTGTAGTTTCTTACCCAAATACTTTTGGATCTCCCTTAAGGATGGAATCTTAAACAATGTCCATGGTTTGTTGGCCTGACTTTCTTCCCATTGAAATCAGTTGTGAAGTTCCTATTGACTTCAGTAGGAATGGATGTAGCCTGAATCTTGGTGCTTTCATAAATCCCATCCTAAGTATCTACTGGCTTCATGTTACAGGCATTTTAGTGAGTGTTTTACCTGGGAAGTTAACTTCAAAATATCCAATATCTCTGTCAGAGAAATGAGATGCATCTTAATAGAAAACACCTGCTATTTCATCATTTTCTACTATGTGTATGTTTTCTCTCCCTTCTTCCCAGAAATGGCAGTTTCTTTTTGGAATAATTTACTTCAAATTACAAAGAATAGAGTGTTACAGCAAAGAGGGGTATCCCTTTATAACTACACCCACAGCTATGAGGAACATGTGATAAAGAAAAAACTTAAGCAGTTTGCTGGTGGATCCATCAACCTTTCTAAAGATGGCAGTGGCATTGGAGTCCTCACCTTGAACAACCCAAGGCTTATGAACGCATTCACAGGTATTAATGTGTGTATGTGTATGTATGCGTGTGGGGCGAATGGAAAATATATGCCTTTAAGTTTTGATTGTGTCTTTTGATTAGAGAGACATTAAGTAGCTGATGTTCAGCACTGTAACTCTTTAATAAACAAAAAATATAGTTGGGGAGGAACATTTTCTATAACATGCTTGCTTATTTTTCAGTTACCTCAATCCTGTCTCTTTTCTCTTTTCTTTTGACCTATCACAACTGACAAGGAACAAATAGATAGTATCTGTAATCTCAAAGTTCTTTACAAAGGTTAGTAGAAAGCATTATCCCCATTTTGTGGATATAGGCAAAATTGAGAGTCCAAAGAGACTAGAACGTGCTTCCTTCATGTTGCTTTATGCTGTCCTTCTTGCTGAGTCTTTTATACTATGACCTTTTCCAACCTTACACATACCTAGCTGTTCACAGTGTTTCCTCTGTTAATTTTACACATCTACTTATTGCTAAATGGTGAATAGATGACCTAAGTATTTAATTCACAGCTGGTTAGGAATTTTGTGGACCAAATGGTTTTACTCTGGAAAATACTAATTCGTCAAAACAGAAACTTCACCAAAGCACCAATTTTGAGGAAACTTATCAAGGAGGGTTTTCCAGTTGCATGATAGAAAGTGGGCGAAGGGACGAAAGAGAGAGAGATTGATAGACTCTCTTGCCCTCATACATGCACACTTGAAATCACATGAAATACAGGCAATCTTGTGATGTGTACAGAAACAGCAGTGACTTTAATTTGGATTATCACATCTTGGGGAGTGATGTCATGCAAAGGTCACTGGCTATTTTGTGTTCTCTTGCTATTTGTAAAAACTCCAAGGCTAAGTACAGACAGTCAAAAAGCCCAAGGCTGAATTGATTCGGTCTTGCAGGTTAGTCTGAGCTGCAAAGATTGAACCAATAAGCAAATAAACAGACATTCATTTTTTGATTCAGGAAGTCCAGCCACATGCCTGCAGTGGTTCAAGCCAGGAGGTGGTGGGGGTGGCTAGAGCTTGGCTCTTTGACATGTAGCCAACATGGGCTGTGTGTTTATTTCTTCTTCCTGCTGCCCCTGAGGTCTCTGGGATTTGTAGTCCCAAGTCATAGCAGCAGGGTTGCTCATCACTTCCTTTTCCTGCTTCCAGGTGCCTCTGGGATTTGTAGTCCACAGTTGCAGCTAACAGTAAGTTTAGTAGGACAGTGCACCTCTGTACCTGAGGGAAATTTAACCCTCTCCCTGGCCCTAGACCCCGGCCAGGGTTTGCTTGGGGGGCCAGTGAGCCAGCCAGTGAGCTAGATTTCACTGCTCCAGCTAGGGAAGGAACAGAGGGACAGGGTCAGCTCTATTCTCTGGAGCAGACAGAACAGCCCTGCCCAGAGCTGCGATATGCTAGGGTGCTGGCAGACTGTGATTTAACGTGAATCAGGAAGGGGTCTGGGACAGAAGTTTCATAAACTGGTTTGACCCAAATGAGTTAAGTCTGATACTGCATTCAACCAGGTTTATATTAAACCAGTTTCAGCCATTTTGAAACTGGTTTATATGCACTGAACTTCTATGATGTTACAGGTTTAAACCAGTTTCTGATCACTTAAACCGGTTTACGTGTAACTTTTGTCCCTAACCCAAAAGATCTTGAATTTTGCTTATGAGGAATAGGAAAAAAAATGAAATTGCAGAATGCTTTGTAGGACAGGGAAATCTTTCCCTCCAGTTCTAGTTTCAGTTCAGTTAGAATCATCTTAAATTTTCTGATGTCCTTATGGTTTGTCTATTTATCTATTCCAGTCAGACAAATTAAATGTAACATATACCTCTAAAAGAAGCTAAAAAGAAATTTTAGGCTTGGACTTATAAAAACCTTCAAGCTACATCAGTCAATAGCTACAGCATTCATTGACTCAACGTGCATGTGAGAATGGCTGTTTGTGTATCTATGGTATCATTTAAAATACGTTTTTAAAATAGGGCATCTTTTAGACAGAACATGGAATTTGGAACTAGAACTCCTGGGTTTGTTGTAATCAGGGCTATCCCTGCGGGGGGTGTGAATCTGGGTGACTGCCCCAGGCCCTGCACTTTGGGGTCCTCCACAGAGCCAGGCCAGCTTTGCATCCGGCTGCTCACCCCCCATTCCCCACCTCCACTGGTGCGATTTGCCTCGGGCCCTGAACCCTGATACAGTTGTCTCTGGTTGTAATCCTTGTCCTTGACTTCCTATGTAACCTTGATCAAAGTCTTTCTCAGGTCATAGTTTCATAGTTGGTAGGGTCGGAAGGGACCTAAGTAGATCATCAAGTCCGACCCCCTGCCATGGGCTGGAAAGAATGCTGGGGTCAAATGACCCCCAGCTAGGTGATTATCCAACCTCCTTTTGAAGACCCCCAGGGTAGAAGCAAGCACCACTTCCCTTGGAAGTTGGTTCCAACTCCTAGCCCCCCTGACAGTGAAGTAGTGCCTCCTGATATCAAGACTGAATCTACTCTCAGTCAACTTATGGCCATTATTCCTTGTTACTCCCATCAACTCAGGGCTCAGAGGAACAGGGACTGTCCCATTGCCTGCTGGTCCCCCTTGGCCAGTTTGTAGACAGCCACCAGATCACCCCTCAGCCTTCTCTTGTGGAGGCTGAACAGGTTCAGATCCTGTAACCTCTCCTTGTAGGGCCTGCTCTGCTGCACTCTGATCATGCGAGTGGCCCTCCTCTGGACCCTCTCAATGCTGGCCACATCCCTCCTGAAGTGCATTGCCCAGAACTGGATGCAGTACTCCAGCTGCAGCCTAACCAGTGTCACATAGAGGGGGAGGATCACCTCCTTGGACCTGCTCGTGATGCATCTGTAGATGCATGACAAGTTGTGGTTGTCAATAATGACTCCAAGATCTTTTTCCACCTCTTTGCTGATGAAAAGGGAGTTCCCCAGCCTGTAGGTATGCTGCTGGTTCTTCCTCCCCAGGTGTAATACCTTGCACTTGTCCATATTGAACCCATCCTGTTCTTATCCACCCACCCCTGTAACCCGTCCAGATCTAGTTGTAGCCTGTCCTTCTCTTCCAGCGTGCCCACTTCTCTCCACATCTTAGTGTCATCCGCGAATTTGAACAAGGTGCTTTTCACGCCCTCGTCCAAGTCACTGATGAAGATGTTGCATGGTGCGGGTCTGAGGACTGAGCCCTGGGGGACCCCACTGCTCACATCCCTCCAGGTTGAAAAAGACCCGTCTACCACCCTCCAGCATCAACACCACAGTCACCTAATTTCTTAATGAAAATGGGGTGAGAGACAGTGTCGAAGGCCTTCCTAATGTCCAGAAAGACTGTGTTCACCGCAACACCTGCATCCAAGGGTTTTGTGACCTGGTCGTAGAAGGCCACCAGGTTGGTCTGACAGGACCTGCCTCGAATGAACCCATGTTGGTTGCCCCTAAGCACGATCCCTCGCAGATGTGCTCCTGGATAATTTTCTCAAAGAGCTTCACTAGGGCCTGTAGTTTCTTGGATTCTCCTTCCTCCCTTTTTTGAAAATGGGGACCACATTGGCCCTTTTCCAGTCCTCTGGTACCTTGCCAGAACACCATGCATGCTCGTAAAGCCGTGCCAGGGATCCTGCAATGACCTCTGCGAATTCTCTCAGCACTCTGGGGTGGAGATCGTTAGGACCTGCTGATCTGAACACAGGCCCCCACATCTATAATAGGAATAGTAATCCTAGAATCACAGAAGCTAGTTTAACTAATTGTGCCTGCGCCTTTCAGTAGTGGCTAACATATGGTATGAGGGTCACAAGTGGTATGGCAACCTCTTGTGTGTGCCATACAGCAGATTAGGGAGAGAATAGGCAACACAGCAGCAGATAAGTCAAAAGGGAGAGCATCAGATCAGGAAAGGAACATGAGACAGGACAAAGAAAACAGAGCAGCGGAGTAGTCTGGGAGCAGAAAGCAGAGTAGCAGATCAGGCAAGGGAAAGGGGTCAGAATGGCACTCAAAGTGGCTTGGCCACTGCTGATCTAGACCATATTCTCCTTGTTTGATTATGAGAACAGTATGTGAGGTGTGCTTACATACTTGCCGTTTCCCTTCTCTCACTTTATTGGGAAGATTTTGGCAGCATGTCAGAAGTAAAACTTGCATAAACTTTCAATTTGGGCCCACGCTTCTACACGGGTGGGGGAGAGAACTGGAAAATGATGAAAAAATTGTACAAGATTTAATGCTGTCTATGCAACTTTAAATCTGTTCTTTTGCGAGTGTGTAGCATGGTAATTTATTTAGCTACAGGATCGCATAGGGTTTTTTTTCAAAGGATCCTTGCTTCATTCAGTGCATTAAATTGATTTAGAATTATGACTACATTGGGTGATTATACATCTCTTATTTTTTATATTCTGATTTTATTATTTTTTATCTTGTAACTTATACTGGGCACATCTACATGAGACATTTACTAATTAGCCCCACAGTAAAACATCAGTGTCTATATGTGCAGTGCTATTAGGGTGGAGTAAACTAATTAACTTCGTCATAGAATAGAACAGCCAAACACAAGTACTATCCAATGACAGAGTTATTTACTTTGCCGAAACTCATGTGTAGATGCTGACAGGGTTGGCTGAGGCCCAAGGGTGCTTCAGAGTGGGGGCTGCCTGCCAGCTAGCCCTGTATTAAAGCACCCTCATGCCAGCCAGGCCCCCCACAATGTGCTGTGTTGGGTTGGAGCAGCCCTAGGCTGGCAGGCTGACCTCCAGGGCCTTCTGCCAGCTGGGGCTGCTCTGCCCTGGCTCAGTGTACTGCAGTACCAGGTGCATGTAAACTCTGGCATAAACCACACCAGAATTTATTCAGATACCTTAATAGCATGTGTAGATGCATCCACTGTTATCTTGTTTTTAATGAAATACATTTGTATTATAGACATTGTAAGGAACATATCACGTATAACACTTATTTTAAGCAAATTTCATATTTATGATGTGTTCTAGACTGTTAGCCTTATGATTGTATATTCATCTCTCAGGATAGGTACTCATCCTGAGGGCAGTTAATGCATTTCCAGCATGCCAACTTCTTACCTGAGGAAAAAAACTCCAGAAGGCAAGAGGACAATTAATTCACTCTCATTCTTTTAGTCTTTGGCATTCAGGTGATTGAAAAAAAAGTCATTGTGGCACTTTAATACACCATCTAATTATTTTATCACTACAAGGTATTATTATAATGGACACCATTTATTGTTAATGTTACCTGACACTTCCTTTGATAAGTCCCTGTTTTTGCTTGCTTACACCACTTAACTGGAATGAAACTTTCCATGTTGGGTACCTGCATTAGGTTGATTATTTTCTTTTTAATGTTCATCTATTTAATTGGATGAGAGTTGGGCAAAACAGCCATTTTTCGTAATATAAAATATCCTGATATACTTTTCCTTTAAACTCTAGTAGTACCATGCTTTGGAGCAAGAACTTTTTAAGTGTTGCAGAGCAGGGCTTTTTTGTCAGGGTTGTGTCTTTTGCTGTTCCTGTGAAAATCCACCCAAAACTGGCTATGTCATAAGGTTTTATCAAAATGCAGTGTGCACATATTTAGTAGAGACATCTTAAATGTTAGCAGTTAAATATTGCACCCCAAAGACTTTCACATAGTGTGTGTGCTTTAGAATAGGCCTGAGTAGGACCTGCTTTACAACTGCAGTTTTTGGATTTCTGTGGATGTTGATTGGATCAGACATCTGAACTGAAAGCAGGGAGAATTTCTTGTGTTCTCAACAATACTTTTGCTGGACCTAACAGGAGGAGGAGGGGGGATGTTGAGCTGGCATGTTGAAAAGGTAATAGCTGATCTTTGGGGGATACATGGGGAGAAAATTGGGAAAAGGAGCCAGGTTTGTAGAGAAGGCCAAAACTGGGACTGGATCCTGAAAGAATGAGGAAAGACATTGGGGCTGAGAGTATTGGGGTGGGACTGACAATAGAGATGCTGGCCTGTTTCTGGCTGGGAAGAGACTAGTAAGAAGTGGAGGAGAAAGTTGAGGCAATGAAACGAGGACTGGGTAAGTATGGAAAATAGGACCAAGATGGGGAGCCAGGGCAGGGATGGTTAAAATATGGCCCATGGGACGGGTTTGGCCTGCCAGATGCTTTCCTCTGGCCCTTGGCATCCACCAACAAATGCCACCCAGCCCTACTGCCTATGAGGGTGGGAGCGAGGCACCCAGGAATACCATCTGCCAGCATACCCTATTGCGCCTCACTCCCACCCTTGTGGTTAGAAGGACTCAGCGTGACCACTACGCAACTTCCAGGTGGGGCTGCCGCTGCCGCTGCTACAGCCACCGGGAGACCTGCTCAGCTTCCCTGGCATCCCACTTGCCCTGGGCACCAGGTAGGGAAGTGTCGGGGGTAAGGCTGGGGCAGGGCTAAAGTTGGGCAGGAGTGTGGAGCATGGGGTGGGGGGTGGTGGCAGCATGCAGCCCATAGCCTTAGTGGTGGCAGTAGTGCAGAGCTCAAGTGGGCAGGGTGTGGGTGTGG
The DNA here is from genome assembly GCF_001723895.1 of Crocodylus porosus. Classification (NCBI taxonomy): domain Eukaryota; kingdom Metazoa; phylum Chordata; order Crocodylia; family Crocodylidae; genus Crocodylus; species Crocodylus porosus. Next base: position 102,788,536 of record NW_017728918.1, on the reverse strand, counting down.
GCAGGGTGAGGACCCCCTCTCCTACACGCTCCCCCCATGATGTGCAGCCCCAGCAGGCGGTGGCGGCAGAGTCTTGGGACCTGCACAGCAGGAGGCAGGGAAGGCAGCTGTCTCCAGCATGTGGCGCTTCCCTCCTGTGCTGCATGAGTGTGGGGGTTGCATGTGCATGGCAGGGAGCACCGGTGATAGAGATGGCTTGGAAGGGGCTGTAGCCCTTGCTGCAATGTGCAGCACTGGCCAGAACCACGTGCCACTGCACGAGCGCTGGGTACAAGGTCCCTGAGCACCTCTGCTTGCTGCTGCACCATGAGGGGAGTGTGGAGGGGGTCCGCACACCCCCCCAACCTCCCTTATTCCACAAACACCACACACACACACCCTGCCCCCACAACCTCCCACATATACACAATCTCCAACATGTCCTATGCCCCCCCACACACAGCCACCCCCTCACAATCCCCCACACCCTCATACCCCACCATATACAAACCCCACAACCACACACCCCAATATACAAGACTAAGACTTTATTTTTGAGTTATTATGCAATCACCTCTACAGTACGCAAGTGCAAATCATGACAAAAATATTTTTTGAAAACAAATGAAAATATGTTATAGTAGGTGTTTGACTTTCAGTATATGATTTGGTTTTTCTCTGGTTCTAAGATGGCAACCCCCCCCCTCCTGGAGTGTTTCCAGGGGGCAAGGGGAGAGTCTTCCAGTGAAAAAGGTCAGGGGTTAAAGGTGGGATTTCTGGTCCCAAGGTGGCAACGAGGGTGCGGGGCAACTGTCAAGGGGCATGGCTACTTATGCAGCCCTCGGAAGCTCACCAAAATTCATGAAGCGGCCCTTTACCCAAAATAATTGCCCACCCCTGACCCAAGGACTGGGCAGAGCTAAGACTGGCAGAGAGGTGTGAGGAATATGGGCAGAATGGGACATACTTTGGAAAGGAATGAACAGAAATGTCTCTTCCCATAAGAGCCCGCTCCCCTACAAAGGTGGAAGTGGAAACCCAGGTCCCTGTGTCACACTACCCCTCAACTGCCAGTAAGTCTGAAACCCACTGGCAAAATGTCGTAGACCCCCTAGTCTGCATAACTGATGCAGACCGTTGCTGTGAGCTACTGACACCTGCTATTAGCTCAAGTCTCAGGAGGTCTATGATGGATCAATAGATTACAACTCTGGCACATAGTAGAACTCCTCTTTTCTCAGTTCACTTTTGTAAAAACTAAGGTTACATTAAGAGATAATTACTCATGCACTCAGTTTAATACCAGAATTAAGTTTCTGTATGCAGTCTTAGTTAGGCTCCTTTGGTGTAGTCTTTATTACACACTTGCGTGCTGGTTTTTTTCCGAAGGATCCTTTCTTTCATTCATTGTACAAATGAAGTTGTATTGGTTTGAGTCTCAGTTGTGTGGTGAAAGAGGCTTTAGCTTGCATACTCCCATTTTATTTGTTGCAGAAATGTGTTGAAGAGATGAGTGCCCCATAAGCACTTAGTAATGATACTCTGTGCTTCAAGAAGGTGATGTTAAAAAGATTATATACTTGGATTCCTGGGGCCTTTACATAGTCATATATGCATATATTGTATGTAAAATGCATTATAATGCTAGAGAGTTGAAAAACATTAACAAACTGTAGCAAAGAACTGCTATGTAAATTAAGCATATGGCAAATAGTCTTTCTATTCCATGGGAATTATGTTTATTGTAAGTTTAAGAAGTTTATGGAACAGGAGGGGGAGGGAGATTAGATTGGCAAATAGCTAATGGGCTATGTGGATGTTGTCATGCTTTTTACCCCCTAACTGGAAACTGATAGGCACCTCTTTGAAATGTTCTCATTGAAAACCAATGCTAATAATGCCAATTTAAACCTAGTGAAACCAGGTTAGTAGCTTCAGGCAAAATTTAGATTGGCCCCATAGGTGCCTCCAATTTAGGTTTCAGCATGCTTAATTTTAAAATTATGTGCTGGGTCCCAGGAGAGTAATTCAGTGGCAAGGTGTTAGGCACCTATATTCCTTTTATGCAGGCATTGGGGAGAGTGAGGTTCCTGAGGCAGTGCCTGTACTTCACCAACAGGTAAGGATAACTTAGATCAGGGGTTGTCAACTGGGGGTATTTGGACTGGTCTTAGGGGATATGTGCGGGCAGGTGGAGGTACTTCAACTAAAGAAGGTTGAAAACCCTTGACTTAGATGTATATCTAAATTCCCAGCCCTCTCTGGAGTGTAGGCATGTCAAATCTGTACATTAGGTGTTTCCATCTGTTTGGGGATCCCAGGCTTGGTATTCTTTTCCGAGTAGGCACCTCATTAGTGCTGCTGATGCAAGTGCCTACCTTTTATATAGTTGTGTAGCAATTGGAACATTTCCCCTCGGAATGGGTGAGGCATGTTCTAAACCAGGGGTGGTCAAAATACAACTTACAGGCTGGATCTGGCCCGTCAGTTGATTGTATCCAGCTCACAACTGCCCCCACGGCATTCTGCATAGGGCCAAGCCTAGCCCTGAGCAGCCTATGTCTGGCCCTGGACCTAGCCAGTGTGTACAGCTTCCAGCAAAGCTGCTCTCCGTGCAGCTTCAGCTGCCCAGGTGCTCCTCTGCTTGCCTCATCTCCAGTGGCTTCTCTTGCTCCTACTGTACCATTACTTGCAGGTAAGGAAGTTTCAGCCAGGTGGTTCCTGCCCTGGCACATGGGGCTCTGGCTTTAACTCCTGGGTGCCTTCCACCCAGTCTGCCTGCATACAGTGTGGGCCACCCCAGGTGCAAGCAACCAGGGCTTGGCCCCATATGGAGTGCTGCAGGGGTAGCCCTGGACTGCACATGCCCCCTACCCCCTTCCTTCCCTCCCCCCACAGCTGGCTCTTGGGACCTAGTGCCTGGGTGCCCTCCCGCACCCCCCACACCTGCCCCATAGGCCAGGGGCTTCCTCACAACCCCCCTCCACTATCCTGGCCTTGCCTGCCTGTCTTGCTCCCAAACATTGCTCCCCGCCTGCCCGCTGCTCCATTCCACATTGGGAGTTTTGTTGAGTTGTTGCAAAAGTGGGGGGCAGGAAGTGCAAACCTGGGCTGTGACAACTGATCAAAACTACCTGTGTGGCCACTGGGCCCAGATAATTACCAGACCCTGTTCTAGGCCCTCTGAGCATGCATACTATATTAAGTACCTCGTTTGCTGAATATAGGTGCCACTCTGCCTTGTATCTAGGTCATGATAGAGCTTAGGTAGAACAAGGCACCTGGCTATTCTTTGTATGTGTGGAAACCTAAGTTTAGGCATCTAGTGAGTTTTCAGCAGCAAATTTGGCTGCCTAGTGGATTTAGTTACATGCTAAGAATTATTCTTTTTTTTTTTTTTTGTGGGGCGGGGGGTGGGGGTTGGCTGCTTGAACAAGAATATTCCGCATCTCTTTTTGTGATTAAAGCAACTATCTAGGTATTTAGGATGCCTGTAGACATACCTGGAGGCTGCTTTGACGCACTGCAATTACAGCATTTTGGATCAGACTTGATTAATTGAGTCTGCTGGGACGTGCTAATTAGCATGCTCCAGCCTGTTGCTGCATCTCATGTCCCATCACTTCAGATAGCGGCGAGGGTACTTTAACTAAAGTTTATTCAGTGAGCTTTATTTAAAGTGCCCCCACTGCCATTTTGACATGCAGGGATGCTGGTACATGAGGTGCTGTGGGGGTTTTAATTAGAGCATCTCTTGGAGCCCCTGCCTCCACCCCTGGAGCACATGTAAAAATGCCCTTGGTTTACTGATCTGTATGGGGCACCCGGTCTTCTGTTCAAGTTAATTTCAGACAAAGGGGAGCCAACTTACCAAAATTTTAGACAGCAAAATTAGCAAAATAATGAACTTTTTGTACAAGTTTAAGACTTTTATAGGGTTATACCCAGAGATCCATGACTGGTAATCTTGTAAGTTGTTTCACTGAAGCTGCTACTTAAAGTTAAACATGTATTTAAGGGCTTGGGTGGACTGGGTCCTGTGAACTTGGATCCAGTGGGAATGTCTCCACTTACCTTCATGCCACTCTCAAGAGTGCCATTGAGCAGCATGCCTCACTCATTCACTGTCAGTGTGTATGGTGCAATCCCCCAAAATGAGGCAATGCAGGGGGGTGAGCCTGGTCTTTGGCTCTTTGCCGCAGATATGTTTACTCATGCACCCTTAGGGCTGATCTAAGGTGGGAGCATTGCCTCCTTTTTGGAAGTCAGTGTGCATTAAAGTGGGACATTTTTTGTGGCAGCCGTTCTGGACATGGCATGAAAGTAATGTGGAAATGCACAATTAATTTAGGTGTCATTTTATTTTTTTATGTGTCCTAAGCATATTGTTTTGTTAGTTCCCTGAGGATAAAAACTGTTTTTGGTGGTGAAAAATATAAATATAGGACATGATAGTAAGATGGAAGGATCCTCTGTTGATCTGTTTGTGCTTTTTGCTCTTTGTGACAGGCACTATGATGCTTGAACTTCAGGAGAAGGTAACTGAGTTGGAAAATTGGAAGGAAGGGAAAGGCCTTATCATCCATGGTGCAGAAAATACTTTTTGTTCAGGGTCTGATCTGAATATTGTCAAGGCAGTAAGCCTGCAGGTGAGCAATGATAAAGCTTGCATTCCAGGAGGAAAAGGTGTTTCACAATGTTTTTGTTGTAATTATTTATATTTTTTGTATTCTCTTTTTTGTGTTTTATAATGCAGAATATGCTGCTTGCTTTTCAGAAATAATTACTCCAGTGGTGACATAATTTATTTATGATTCATAATGTTAAGTACATATTCTTTATACTTGTTCTTTTCCTTTCAAAAATATGATTTCAGGCCCTTTGAGAAGGGCCTGAAATCACGTTACTTCATAATGGTTACTTCACCATTATGAAGTAACAGTTTTAAAAAGACCTGAATGAATTTGTTTTTTTCTTTAACAGCAATTAAGGATAATTGTTCTTCACATAATCCATTTATAATCAAAGTACCACAGATAGAAGGAGCAGAGGGAAGAGTGCTGTTACCAAAAATATTATTTATTTTTAATTGCTGACATTGCATTAAGCCCTGCATAAATTGGAGAAGTAGGCACAGTCCCTGTCCCACAGAAAAGCGTAGACTCTGATTTTTGCAGTCAAATCCAGACTTGTGCATATGCACATACACGCATTAACTTCTTTAGGGCTTTAGATGCAGGGGCAGGGCCTAACAGGGGATAAAACAGAATGGTACATAGAATGGAGACCCCAGAGGATGACTGTAGCATACCAGATGTTTTATTTTAATTTTACATGTTTAAAGACATATGTGATATCCATATTTCTGAGAGTAGAACTGGGTTTCATAGTTTCATAGTTTGTAGGGTCGGAAGGGACCTGAGCAGATCATCAAGTTCGACCCCCTGCCACGGCAGGAAAGAGTACTGGGGTCAAACGACCCCAGCAAGGTGTTTTGTCTAGCCTTGCCTTAAAGACCCCCAGGGTAGGAGCCAGCACCACTTTGCTTGGAAGTTGGTTCCAGATCCTAGCTGCCCTGACAGTGAAGTAACGCCTCCTGATGTCTAATCTGAATTTACCCTCTGTCAGCTTGTGACCGTTATTTCTAGTCACTCCTGGTAGTGCTCGGGGGAACAGGGACTCCCCAGTGCCTGCTGGTCCCCTCTGACTAGTTTGTAACAGGCCACTAGATCCCCCCTCAGCCTTCTCTTATGGAGGATGAATAGGTTCAGGTCCCTGAACCTGTCCTCATAGAGCCTGCCCTGCTGTCCCCTGATCATGCGAGTGGCCCTCCTCTGGACCCTCTCCATGTTGTTCACATCCCTCTTGAAGTGTGGTGCCCAGAACTGGATGCAGTACTCCAGCTGCGGCCTGACCAGTGCC
>NW_017728918.1:102779715-102782045 GCF_001723895.1 Crocodylus porosus | reverse complement strand
TCTCAAAAAGCTTATGCAGGATTGAGGTAAGACTAACTGGCCTATAGTTTCCCAGGTCCTCCTTCCTCCCTTGGGTGTTTCCATATAAATAAGATTTCATGAGGGAGTTTAATGAAAATACCAGCTTTTGAAATCATGGGATATTAAATCTTGGAGCACTCCTGATTTCAGTCACATTAGGTAGAGATGATAAAAACTATAGTAGAGCCTGCATTTTCAAAAATTAAGTGGGTTTTTTGGGCACCTAATTCGAAACACTTTGAATGGTCCTGCTTTCCAGAGGGTGGGAACTTGAGGCTTTCTGAATATCACAGTCTGTGAAGAAGTTGGACATGTTGGGTAAAAACATTTCTCCCGAGAGAGAGCCTTTTCTCTTGGAATCCTACAGATATACAAGCCCATTGTCCCACCTGAAATATCTGTGAAGCATGTGAGACAAAATGTTCTGACACTTTTTCCTGGGACAGACTCTTCTTTTGTCACAGGTTTTAACTTGGATTAATTAGAAATGCCTTAAATGTGATGTCTTTTTAACCTCTTGAAATCAGAGATCACTAGAATCTTAAGCCTGAGTGAGCAGCAACCTAGTGTTTTTCTAGCAAGCAAATACTAACTGAATTTTTTAAAACAAAATGTGGGTCAACTTGTTCTTCCTAATTTGCAAACTAAGCTTTTTTAAAATATCATATTAGATAATTCTTGATGGTATTTCTATTTTGATAAAAGCTCTCTTTGATATTCAGCATCGTGTCAGTATATTTATACAAATTGCATGAAGCCACTGAAGTGGAAAGAGGGCTGAAGTAAAGGACTCCTTACTTACTTACTTACCTACTGGGAGGAATAGAAATGTATGTGGAAATGTATATAATATTGCTCAGAGAATTAAATTTTTAAGAAGCAGCCAGATCACACACAGGTATTAAAAATGATAATAGCCATAAAAACTGATCTAAGAACATCTACATTACTCATTTCATATGCACTTTTGGTCTAATGATCTTAGGAGGATTCAAAATAATTCTCTAGAAGAGAGAAGCTTATTAATATTTGCCAATTGCTGAACCATCCATCTACAAAGATTTAATATCTGTATCAGCAATAAAACTTTATAGAATAAGGCATAACCATTTTATTCAGCCTTGCAGAAGTCTACTCATCTCAGGTGAGAGAGTTCTGTTTTGATAGAGATTCAAATGTTAGGTTTTTAGGTGGTGTGGAATGTTTTGTTTGTTTCCTCATGGAAAAACTGTTACTTTTAATCCATGGCTTTGTTTTGTTTAGTTTGGTTTAGTTTAATCTAGTTTAGTTTTGTGGGTTTTGGAGGGTTTTTTGCAGTTACTGGAAAAAACAGCTATACAATGAGTTGTTTTGTAAATTCAACACACATTTTGCCTGTTTTCTGTGGTTCAAAAGAATGAAGGCCAAGACAGTTTAAAGCAGTCAAGGTCCTTTGGGCACATGAGATATCTTTTATTAGACCAACTGGGTTGGGCCAACATGGCTACAACCAACAGCAAAGACAATGTAAGGATGTTCATGCCCTCTAGTGGCTCTTTCACTTCCCCTGGCCTGTTGAGTCACTTCTCATGAGAAAGAAAAACTGGTAGCCTTGGACAGATACAGTCCCTGTTCTTCCTGTGTGAGTGCCTGTGATATATTCTCTATGACATGTTCAATACAAAGACATTTTTTTGATAAATAGAATTCAGGATTTATTTTTCTGTGACTTGGTCTATGGTGGAACAGACCCTTGCTCTTTGGTGGACCACAGAGTTTCAGCTAACAGAAAAGGAGAAGAAGCTCAGAAGGGGCCAGGTGAAAGGAATGGGGCAGACAGGAGACCTGTACCTTTCTTCCCTCTCAAGAAGCCATAAAGCACCTTAGTATGTGGGCTATCAGTATAGTACCAACCATTTGGTGGCAATCGGTGAAAAGCTGGCTCTCGCCAAATGTAAACTAAGCTCACTGGTTTTGACAGGAGGAGTAATGTTCTGAAACCATCTATACAACTTTGCATTTTACTTTAGGATTGGGGCTTTACTCTCCTAGCAAGCAGACTGATCTTTGTATCCACAAATAGTTCCGTCCTCTATTTCTGCTTACTTTCTACACATTGATTAGTTTTTTCCCTTACTCTGAAGATAGCACTGTAGCTGATTGTTAAAGTAATCCCTAATGAACATGTTTTTTATTTTGGTAAAAAAAAAATTGTCAGGTAACCTACTTCTTTCCCTTCTAAATATGTATTGGCCAGGGCTTGAAACAAGATTTTCCTTAGTTTCATAGTTTCTAGGGTCGGAAGGGACCTGAGCAGATCATCTAGTCCG
>NW_017728918.1:102774509-102779704 GCF_001723895.1 Crocodylus porosus | reverse complement strand
TCCATTAATCTCTCTACCACCTGTGAGTTATTCTGAAAAGTACCCAGTCGGAAGACCATGTATTTGTCTGCTGAATCATAGCAGTGTTTATCGAGCTGGTTCATCACAGTATTAATCTCAAATTTCTATTTTGACTTTCAGCATGAAATAGAGTATGTGTTAAGATGGCCATTTGAATGCAGAGACACCACTGAGTTGTGATACAATGAGACAAAGCTCCCACTGGAGAATCAGTTTGGCTGTTTGCTGATAATTACAGCATACAAATTGCAGCACTGGTATCTGAATGTGCCTATTGTTACATGAGTTCCTCTGGGAGTTTTGAGGCTTTTTTTTTTTTTTATACGAAAATGTTGGGCATGATCAAATAGGTCTTGTTATTGCATAAGATGAGAATGTGTGTTGAGACTGACTTCAGTGGAGGTAGGATCAGACCTGGAATAAAAGTCTGGAATCTGTTTGATTAATGCCATGCTGATTGTGAAAGACAGTCTTCAAGCAACTTCTAAGAAGGATGAGGCAGATCCTCTGACTTAATTGGAGCTGTGCAGTTTGCACTGCCTGAACATCAGCCTCTAAATACTAAAGTGCCAGTTGGCTTGTACAGAGAAATGCTGTTGCCTTTTTCTCTTCAGAGGCCCACAAACAAATGGACAAGGATGGTGACATGCTCATTTATTTTAGCAGATGGTCCTTCCAGTTACTAGTTAAGGCACATTGATAGTTTAATGGAAAAAGAGCTTCACTTGCCTGTCATTTTACCTGCTAGATGAAAAGATGCTGACACTTTTAACTAGAAACACCTTGTAACACAGATTATAAATATACTTATATAAGCAAAAGGGAGTTGTTTGTTCATCACTTTAAAATTGCTTTACGTGGAAGCCTGAGGCTAAAATCTGTTCTCCTACCCACAAGTTGGGTTTTCCTTGCTTTTGTCCCCACAAATTGCTACAAGACTTTTGGCACTGTTTTATAATTTTTTGAGTCAGCACAGACATATTTGTTATAGATGCACACAAATCTGTGAATAGCTTTTGCAAGTTGATAAAAGAGGGGGCAGAAAAAGTGGTCAGAATTTTTCAGTTGAAATGGTTTTGGTTGAAAACAAAAAATGTATAGTGAAAAATTTTATCATGCTAAAATGTTCTGGTTTTCAAAAGGCAAACATTTATACTGAAAACGGAATGCTTACACTCAAAACAGCTTTTGATTATAGAGTTTTGTTTATGCTGTAAAAAAAATACATGGAAAATTTGGGTGGGAGGAGGGGGAAGAACCAAAATTTCCCATGAAAGTAGCTGGCATTTTTTGACAGGTTCTAGGAATAGTAGATAAATATTTTGAGTCCACTAACTTTGGCAGTCTCATGTTAACTCTAGGCTTCAGTCCATTATGACTCTTGTATGAATCGGCTACCTTCATTTACATTAGTATAAATAAGCATGAGTTCAGCATCAGTCCTTGTATACATAAAATAGCAAGTAATTATGTCTGTTTTTGTCATTTTACAGGACGATTTTAACCATTGTTTTAATTAATTATAGGATGGGGTGAACATGTGTGTGTTTATACAAAACACCTTAACCAGACTTATGAGGTAATATATCGTCTTTCTCCTCTTCTTTATAGAATAATCAGGCAAGGACTGAAATGATTTTCTGGCTAAACTTTTGAAAGTGGCCTCTAACTTTTCACATGCAATATTTAATTGTGTATGTGCAGCTATATATGTTTAAATCTGATTTTCACTTACAACTCTTAGGATTGGAACGGATTTGCACAGATAGGGTGTCTATACACATGCTGGGTGGGGGCACTTTCGAGTGGCTCTAAGAACCACTCCAATTTAAAATGCCCATAGTGTCTTGTGTATCAGTATCCCTGCATTTCAAAATGGCAGCAGGGATATTTTATCTGTAGCTCATTCAGTGGAGGCCCCCATGGGTAGCAGATCAAGGCCCCCACGGTGAGGGAGGAGGGGGGGCAGGGGTTGGGGCAGGAGCTGCCCAGAGAGGACAGGGAAGGATGCAGGACAGAGCTGCAAGCAGCTTGTTTGTGGGGTGCGGGGAAAGGGGGTGGCTCGAGCTGCTGCATGCACTCCATGGGGAAGGATAGGGGGCATGTGCCCCCTGGATCTGTGCATGGGGTGAGGGTAGACTGCTGCTGCAGGTTGGGGCCAGGGGCCGCACCAGGCTCTTCTTGGTGTGGGAGCTACGTTTGGAGTGGGCGGCGGCGGCACTGGGGGGGCAGGGGCTACAGAGGGCCACAGCCCCATCCCAGCCTCCTTGCACTGGGAAGAGCCCTGAACCACCCACAGCAGGAGCCTGCCGTCGCCCCACACACAGATCCAGGGGCATGTGCCACCCCATGCCTTTCCCAGGGGTGTGTGCAGTAGTGGGAACTGCCCCCCATCCCCACGTTATGCCCCCTAGATAAGCCACTCGCAGCTCCGTCCTGCGCTTTGCCCTGGCTGGGCAACACCTGCCCCAGCCCCCCTTCTCACTCACTGTGGGGACCTCCATCTTCCTCCCCCACACACCCCTTCCCTCTCCCCGCCTCTTCCCCCCTGCCCAACAGATTTACTGGCCAGACGCTACTCTCCAAGCTGCTGAGTAGGCCACGTGCACACGTGCAGGTGGCATTTATTGGCAGTGTTATTGGCCATATCAGCCAAAACAAGCCGATCACTGATAATGTCAATTTTCCTTTTATCGGTGCCGATATAACCATGGTATCAGTGCACCTCTAATAGGAGTGAGTGGTGCTGCAGGTTAATTGGCATGCTCTGTATTGTTCTGTAACCTTCCCATGAGCAACGTAGACCTGTGATGTGTGTGATTAATTTTGACTCAGCATCTCAATCAGGAGCAGGTTTGAATGAGATTGTCCTTCTCCAGCTAGCTCCACCCACATACCTTGTGATTATGATTATGTGTTGGATGCTAAGCAGTAGTAAGCACTTAAAATAGTTCCCACTTTTATAGATTCTTATTCCCTCTTTTCCCTGGACAGAGAATTCTGAGGCTTACTTTTCTAGGCTTCTTGTTCAGCACTACAATCAACTGCTGATCAACCCAAATTATATTCATTCTGGCAATAGGAGACAATCTAGGGTAGAATTCTGTTTCCCTTTATGCAACTAAGTGGCAATTTTCTAGCTTTATAATTGGTATTTCTAACGTGCAGGTTGCAAAATTGTTACCCTGCACTGTGGTTGCATGAGCATGAGCATGTAGAATGAGCATATGCAGTAGGCTATGCACTGCTTGGACATGTACACAGCTTTATATGCACATGCATTCTGGACCTGTAAGTCTCTTTCTGTCACAGAAATGTAGCTGGTTAGAAACTAATGGCTAACAAGTGTTTGACATGCTTTACCCTCAGTAACTCAGTAGTTAGGGTAGCCTAGAAATAGGAGACCTGTGTTGTAAGCCAACCTCCTCTGTCTCCTCTGGCATTTCTGGCTTCCTAGCAGAGTGCTTCTACTACCATCTCACAGGGTAGGCAGTATTGTAAACCCTTCTCTAGTGCTCCTTTTGAAGTTGGTCCTCCTGGTAGCCAACAGAGGGAGCTATTAGGGGCCAGGAAGAAAAGAGCAAGTGACTTTATAGCTCAGTGAGATGGTTGTTGCCTTGGGGTCTAGCCTCGATGCTAACTCCCAATGGGGTAGTAAATTTCTCACAGTCATGCTTTTTACCCAAGTTATCCATTAACTAGTAAATGCAAGGTGCGGTGGTTCAGTTTCAAAATGTGCCCTGGAGAAAGATTTGGGCATTGCCTACTTTGTGGCATTGTGGTACTGGCCAGTCACAGAGGTGTAGGTTCAGACCTGCTCTCCTCAAAAGGAGCCTGGAACCTGGCTCTTCTACTTCCTGGGCAAATGCCCTATTCAGCTACTGGGGCTAAAGCATGGGAGGCTACCACAACCTCCTCTCTCTCTCTCTCTCTCTTTCTCTCTTTCCCAGACTTATTCTTGGGAATGCATGTACACGCCTGGCCAGCATGTCCTGTACTGCTCAGGCTTAGTTTGCATGTCTGTATATTCTAATGCCTACTGCATATGCTCACTCTAATAAAAGCCTTGTCTGTGTGTCTGTCTGTCCGTAACGCTCCAGGCCAACTGCACATATCCTGCCCAGAGGCTAGGTGGTGAGTAGCTGGCCCAGGCAGTACGGGTACAACTTGGTGCTCAGGGGAGTGGCTGGACATGGTCGGGGGCAGGGAGCCACTGCGCCTTGCTTCCCCCTGACAATGGCTGGCAGGCAGCGGGGGGTCACGGTGGCCCGCTGGCAGTGGCGGAAGGGCCGTTGGGGGTAGTGGGGCTGAAGCTGTGCTGGGCTGATTCCGGCAGGAGGGCAGGCTGTGGGGGCATTGGAGCCCGGCAGCTTCTTCAGGGCTGGGGGTAGGCGGCTCCCACCACTGTGTGAACTGCAGGGGAGCTGGGGGAGGGAGGCCTGTGCCACCGCCTTGGCTCCCCTGTGCCATCCCTGAGTGTTCCATGGCTCAGCCTGGCTGTGGCCCCACTCCCTGTGAGTGAACCTTTCCCGGCTGAGCCGTGGGACACTCGGAAACTGGTGGTTCCTCCAGGGCTGTGGGCAGGTGGTTCCTGGCACTGCACGCACCATAAGGGAACCAGGGGAGGGGAGCCCGTGCCACCTTCTTGGCTCCCCCACGCTGTGCTCCTGCGCGAGCCGCTGGGCTCCCATGGCCGGGCAGGGTGCAGGCATGAGAATTCAGGCCCCAGCTGGGCTGGGCCATGGAGCACTTGGAGCCTGGCAGCTCCTGCAGAGGCACAGCGCTGGGGTGTCAGGTAGGGGCACGTGGCCCCCCAGTGTGTGCACGGGGCACAGGTAGCTTGTGCTGGGCTCAGCCTCTGCTCCCCACCTCACTGCCCCTGTTTTGACAGAGGCACCATGTGAGTCCCGCTGCTGGGCAGTGAGGCATGTGTCTAGCCTGGGGCTGTGTGTGTGTGTGGTGTCTGGCTGAGTGTGGGTGGCATGTGGATGGGTGGGGGTGGCATGTGGCTGGTTGTGTGTGTTGAGTGTGGCTGGGTGTGTGTGTGTGTGTGACTGGCTGGCTGGGTGTGACGTGGCTGGCTGTGTATGTGTGGCATGTGGTTGGGTGTGTGTGGTGTGTGGCAGTGTGTGGGTGTGGCTGGGTCTGGGGTGTGTAGATGTGGCTGGGTGTGT
>NW_017728918.1:102773317-102774409 GCF_001723895.1 Crocodylus porosus | reverse complement strand
CGGGGGGGGTGCATGGGGCCAGACGCAGAGCAGGGTGGGGGGGCCGAGTTGTGTGTGCCAGGATGCGGAGTGGCGCCAGCACAGGATGGTGGGTGGTGACACTCCATCCCCGCTGCTCTCCTGTCATTCTTGTTGGGCACTTGGTTAGTGCTGACATATCTGTGGTGTTAAATCATGGCCAAAACCAACCAGATACATATCTAGAAAGCTGCTGTTTAAGTGCACAAAGGGAAATAAGATTCCCATGCTATGTAGACAAAACAACTGGTCAGTACCAGTTATGTCACTTTCTTAGGATGTTTTGGCTGATCTTAAGATTACTTCAATTACTACTGTCCTTGTAGTTAGAGGAGCAATTTCTGCCCTCCAGGTAGGGCCAGATTCATTCCTGGCTGAGGTAGTATAGGTAGCATTCTGGCAGAGGCTGCTTAGAAAACTTACAAATCAAAGCATCTTCCAGCTTCCATAGTCATACCCACCACCTCATCCTGGACAAAGTGCTTTCTGTACTGTGCTCAGTGACTCTTGATTCTCTTTTGTGCTGCTGAATCCACTGCTCCCTCCTTCAGGTATACTTTATGCTTAAGGTTCCCCATAGGCCAAACTTCCACCAGTGGAAACAGATCAAATTCACTATCTTTATGCCCCATTAGTTTTCTTGTATCCTCTACAAAAAGCACACCAACTTGAAACCCCCTTCAGGGTGTACATTTTGTCTTTCAGAAGGCTTTATTTTGGTAATCTGTGTCTTCTGTCTCTTGTAGCCACCAATCCAGATGTTTGTAACCACCTTTTGATAATGTTATGTCTGAGTTTAGATTCTAAACACATTATGGCATAAAAATTGGCTTTGTCCCTAAGGCACTGAGCACACAGGGCTAGATAAACAGTTAATCATGTGGCAATATTTTATATATATGTTTTTAGCAGAAACTTTTCTTTAACGGGAGACTTCTCTACTAATGAAAGTGATTCCATTAGATTTCATAGATTTCATAGACATTAGGGCTGGAAGGGACCTCGGGAGATCATCGAGTCCAGCCCCCTACCCAAAGGGCAGGACAACAAAAACAATATCTATAATGCAGTCAC
>NW_017728918.1:102728768-102773217 GCF_001723895.1 Crocodylus porosus | reverse complement strand
AAACGGTCTTGCAGGAGTTTGTGACTGTTCGACCTCGTCATCCCCTGGGGCGCTCTGGTGAACAAACGTTCCCCCAGATCCTGGTGTGTTTCTCTTACTGCTGCAGCATGATATAAATGTTGTAGTGGAAATTCATTTATCAGTATTATTCTATTTACTAACATAAATTAATACTTTGAGGGCATTTGTAGTACTACTCAGAGTAGAAATATTTCACCCAAGTCCTTTCATTGTAAATTGTTAGTAAAAGTATATGGCTTGCTTACAAAAATCTTTCTTTCTTGTGTAGGCTGCCTCTGATTAGTGTTGCATTAGTTCAAGGAAAAGCTGTGGGAGGAGGAGCAGAACTTACCACAGCCTGTGATTTCAGGTAAGACTAAAATATTGTTGAGCTAACTCCATGTTGCTGACAGTGCCTGAATGGCATATCTATGGGACATGGAAAATTTGAGACATTTTGTACCATTGTTTGTCATGCATATTACCAGGAATCATATCACCTAATCCTTAGGGCATTTGTCATTGTTCTAACTTGCTGGGTAAGCATGCTATGAGGAGGGTAGGTGTAGGCGTAGCTTTGCTTTGGAATTCATGACACTAGAATGAAGAGAGATGATTTCTGCAGTGATTCCAGCCAACATATCATGGTAATACTTTCATTGCTGGCCTCTGTTTTTTCTGTAAGTTAAGTCAAGCACCTGTTTGCTTTTGGCAGACAAGGGAGAGCCTCATTATTTGATTGATAGGATCAAACATTTGTGAACAAGCTGCTACTATGATATTAAGTAGAAGGCAGGATAGATGTGCACCTTATAGACCAGGGGTGGGCAAAATGGTGGATCTGGCTGGTGGCTAGACTCCATTTCCCAGCAGCCCCTGCCCGCATTGCTGCAACTGATTTCCGTGGAGACCCCTGCAGTGGCAGTGCCATGGAGACCGGCCTCAGCAGGGAGTGCGGCTGGGTGGTGAGCTGCTGTGGGGCCGGGGCTGGGATCTTGCAGCAGTGACAGTGTGGTCTGGAGCCAGGGCAGAGCTGTGATCCCCTGCCTGCATGCCCCTGCCTGGGGTGCACTGCCCTGACTCCAGACCACACTGTCACCGCTGTAAGATCCCAGCCCTAGAGCAGCATCCTGGCCAGCTGTGTACCCTACCAGCACTGTTGGGGCCAGTCTCCATGAAAACCTGGATCCTGTCGCTCCTGGGGTCTCCATGAAAACCAGCTGCAGCAATGTGGGCAGGGAATGCTGCAAAATGGAGTCCTCCACGAGCCCAATCCAGCCTGCGGGCCAGACTTTGCCCACCCCTGTGATACATTAACTAAAGTAGATATATAGCACAAGCTTGGTTACAGCTCACTTCATCACATGCTGTGAAAGGACCTGCAGGGAACAATATACAAGGGGAGTGAGAGTTGAATACAAAGGAAGAAGAGGAGGAAGAGAGGAGAGGAGCAGTGCTGCAAGAAGCAAACAAGCAACAAACCCATAGGAATAAAGGAGTCACAAAAGCTAATGCAGGTAGTGGAATAAGACTCTATAGTCTCTGTTTAAACCACAGTTAACACAAACCTATGAATGATTTCCTGTTCTGCAAGTTCTTGGTCAAATTGGCTTTTAAAGGTTTGCTGCCTAAGAAAAGCCACCTTGCAGTCAGTGATGGAGTGTCCAGGGAGATTCTGCCACAGGCTTGCTTGTCTTTCTGCAGCTGGTGCCAGATCACTGTTGTTCATTATTTCACATAGGGATTGCCCTGCCTATCCAGTATAGACAGCAGAGGGGCACTGTGTGCAAGTGGTGGCATATATGATAGAATTGTAAGTGAGTGATCCTCAGCTGATATAATCCTTGCTATTTGGTTTCTACTGGTGAGGGGACACCGCTTGTAACTGGGTCTGTTGCAAGGCCTGGTGCCTCAGTGGGAATGGGAGTTAGGTAGCCTGTTGCTGGAGAGATGCCATTTGAGGTTGGGGGTTGCATATAAGCCAGAAGAATACCAATGCCAGAAAGTAGGGCTTTGCCGGGTTTGTGGATCTTGGGTAATTATCAGTAAAAGTTGCCCAGCCTGTGCTCCCAGGAGATGGAAGCTGTTATTCTCTTTTGTGTTTCCTGAGGTAGATCCTGTAAGAATTTATTTAGTTCTTCCTAGTATTATGCCGTGGGGCTTCTGCCAGGGGTGTGTAAAACTCTGTGTTGGAAAGTTGTATCCTGTATGTATGCTGTTTTGACTGTGACAACAGTGGCACCCCCACCCCTCCTTATCAGACTGTTGTGTGATACTATCTGGGTTGTTTTTAAGGCTTATTATGGTGTTGTGTTCTGCTGGACTGAGGTAATAATGTAAATGATGGTTTTTTGCAGTCAACACAGTGTTATATAGAATACTTCCACCAATAAATTAAATTACTTTTTTTGGAGGCAGAAAGGCTCAGCCCCCGGGTCTGCACATGAATTAATTCCACATGCCCTTGGCACTTCAGTTTGTTTCCTCTTACTTGGCGAATGTGCTGTGCTGTGTACCTGCAGTGACGTCAGCCTCAAGATATGTTAGCTGCTGTTAAACCTCTATGCTACAGAAGGATTGGTTCTACCTTCATCACCCTGATTTATAATTGAGAGTGGTGCCACATTGCATATCAGGTTATGTTCTTCCCTAGCAATTTAATACTTGTTCCCTCAAGGTGAAGAACAGCAAGCTTGCCTGCCATGAAATCCAATTAGCAAATTCCTTTTTCTTATGACAACTTGTCATTAATGGTAGATGAAAAGGTACACCCAGAGCTGTTGAGTATTTTTAATCACTAGTTTCAGTAACACGCTACTGGGTGCTGCATACAGTTTTTGGCACATCGGTATCAGAAAGATGCTGTCAACTTGGAATATATGAGGTAACACACAAGGCACCAGGCCTACACGTTGTTCCATGTGAGTGCTGCTGGCTTCTGTCAATATGAAGCAGTTGGCAAGGTGTTGGCTTCAGTAATTGTATATTTATCCTTAAGTTAAAGATGCCTAACTAGTAATGTGAAAGCTGCCTACACCTGTAAGGAGCCAAAGAAAACACATAGGTGCCTCCCTCAATCAAGGAGAAATAACCACATGCATTCAAGGAAAAGATATTTGGTCTTCAGAGGGGCCTAAATGCATGGAGTGAAAAAGAAGTTGCTTAGAATGAGCCAAAGAAGTAGCTGGAAGCTAAATTCAGTGTTATCAAATTGGGCCGAGAAAAGCTTATGCTGGATGTCAAAAGGCTTTCAGAATCATATGGGATAATTTTAGAATAGTTTCTCAGCAACAGGGAAACGACATTTGTTTGAGCCACTTGAAACTAGATAAGTCTGAGTATACATCTGTATAGTACAGAAAACTGGAACCCTGAATAACGGTTTTCTGTACTAGTGCAATATGAATACGCACCTACCAAATTTGCAACTGAGTGATTTTCACAGAAACTGTGAATTCTGGCAGGCTCTGCAAAAAATGGCAGGCTCGCTGCAAAATAAATTAATAAAAATAAATAAATAAATATACCTTACCTGCAACCAGAGAAAAGGACAGAAAGCTCTGCAGTCTTGGAACGTGAGGGTGGAGGATAGGGAGAGGGTGGACGGTGGGGACGGGGCCAGGGAGGGTGGATGGCCGGGGAGGGTGGACAGTGGAGATGGGGGAGGGCAGATGGCAGAGGGTTGGGTGGAGGCTTGGGGGCACAAGCAGCTGGATCATGGTTGTGGGCCAGCTGTGGCAGGCAAGCTGCACCAGGATCCATGAAGATCCAGCATGGCTTGTTGTATGCATGCACCAGCCACCGGCATGGATCCTGATGCACCTGCTTCCTGCCTTCCAGCTGCCTGCCACAGCCAACCATTTCCAGGTTGGGCATGGACCAAGACCGCATGGATTAATGGCTTCCCCCAGCTTAATCCAAGCAACTAAGCCATAGTGTCAGGCCATGGTAAAGAATGGGATTCATACCCTTTATACTAGTATACTCTGTCCATAATAGGGGTTGTACCCATGTAACTGTGTCAATAAAAGATCATACCTGTAACCCAACATACTTATACCATGACAAAATAGCATTTAGATCAGGTCAAAGGAACTGTTAACAATATCCTCCACCTTTCTATATGATAGATATGATTTCATGCGAGGGCCCCATCGCTCACCACTCACTGCCTGCACCTGATGGCTGGGAAATAAAAACAGCACATTTAAAACTACGGTTTTCATGTCCCGGCCATCAGGTGTTGGCAGCGAGTGACGGGGTTCCTCCACCACTTAGCTGTAGGGAGGTGTGCGGGGAAAACCAAGATTAAAGAAGTCACAGCACCACACACTTCTGGCGCAAATTTTGGAGATCGATCCCTAATGATAGAAGAGTAAGGATAAGAAATACATTTCTCATTTTAGTAACCTTTGCCCACCCGAAAAGTTCCTTATCTGGACTTTTATGGTGTTATTTCACATTCTCTCCACCCAGCCATCTTGGGCACGTCTATATGATATGTCTATATGAGACACTACTATGCAGTGGTTACTGTTCATTTATTTAGTACTTGTTTAAACAAGTACTAAATAAATGCACAGTGAGTGGAGCTACTGCCCAGTAGCACCAGCAAATATCTTTTAAGTGATGCTACTGTGCAGTAGTCTAATAATGCTGGTCATTAGCATATTAGTACTTAAGTTGTGATGTGCTACTGCGCAGTATTATTTGGTTACTGTGCAGTCAGCGTCTTGTGTAGGTGCGCCCTCTGGCAGGCACAGGGGATGATGTTCTCAAGGTATACCTGAGGTCCGTTTGTAATTTTGCTTGAGATCATGACTGTGACTTGTCTCATTGAATCACACAAGCATTTACTTGAATCCATCTGAATTTAAGATGACCCCCTAATAATTCGATTCTGTATATGGAAAGCTTATACGTTTATTAGCATTTTCCAAGTGTAGAATCTAATTATTGAAGCATTGTCTGAAATGTATCTCCCTGCACCGCTATAGTAGAGAAAGCAGTAGCTGTAGAGCAGGGACATGTGGCTGGGGAGTAGGGGCTAGGAGGCACCCTGACCCTCTGCCCCCCCACCGTGTCCTCACTGCAGCCTTTGTGCCACACCGCCACCTGCCCCCAGCTCTCCACAATCTTCGCACCTTCCCATG
Source organism: Crocodylus porosus (assembly GCF_001723895.1). Taxonomy (NCBI): domain Eukaryota; kingdom Metazoa; phylum Chordata; order Crocodylia; family Crocodylidae; genus Crocodylus; species Crocodylus porosus. The sequence continues at coordinate 102,768,064 of NW_017728918.1, read as the reverse complement.
CACCCATTGCCCACAATCTCTGCTCCTTTCCCCCCTGCCATTTCTCACAGGCTGTCTCTTCTCCCCCACCCCCAACTCTCCAGAATCCCTGCCCTTTCTCTGCCCCCACTCTTACTGACAGATGCTGCTCAGGCTTTGCTCCCTGCCAGGTCACGAATCACAGCACATGGAAGCAAAGCCTTGCCAGGCGATGTAGCTGCAGTGATACTGCTGATTGGCCAGATTTTCCCTATATTTCAAGCCCACGAGTATACCTGGGAGCTTGACAGTAAGTAGGAGGGAAGGGGGCTGAGGAGGGGGCAGGAGGTTGCCATGGGTCTGACTCCAAGCCTGACTGAAGCCCAGGGCCAGAGTCAGAGCTGCAGCAGCTGCTTTCCCTCCCTCCCCTCCCCCGTGCTTTGTACATGAATTTCAGATTAGGGGATTTCCCCACAGTGCTGACTAGGAGGAGGGGAAGGGACCTCATCTTAAATTTGCGTAAACATGGTACCTCTAAAGGTCACGATCAGAACATTTTACAAACCAAGAAAAACGAAGACGGGTCCCTATTCCATGTCCCGTTCATGCAGAAGACTTAGCATGTGTACATGAAGTTACCCTCAAATGTAAGTGTTTGCAGAATTGGTGCTCCAGAGAGCTACCACAAGATACGTTAGCAGATGGAGAAAGACAACAATGGGAATAGGTGCAGGCTGAGAGTACAGGCCTTTCCACACATTAGTAGTCTGCATTGGCTCTTTTTGTAGCAGGTTAGGTGTTTTGGGAAATCCCACGAGGTATCTGTCTGCATGTATCTATTTAGGTAGGTATCTAAATAGCTTTGAAAAGCAAGTCCTAGATTGTTCTTTGGAAATGGACTGTTTTGTCATAGAGGTGTTTTTGAAAATCTACCCCACGTTTTTGATTGCACTAGCTTTGAGGAAAGAGAGAATGGGGGAGCCTAGTCTACAGTAGAGAGTTTTTTGCTGGGAGGCCCTCACCCAAAGATCTTCTGCTGTGGCAGACCTTTCCTGTAGGTTCTGCTGCTGTTTGGTATCCAGCAGAAGATGTTTGTAGATGCCTTCCAGCAGCTGCTGCATTGGCAGCTGGCATCTTTCAAGGGTGCGCTTTTCACACTGGCAGCCCAGCTGCTGCAGTTAAGCTGTATGGAGCTCCAGAAACACGTGGATGCTCATGTGCTCTGGTAGTGTAGCAGTAGCAACAGATGCTTGACACCACAATGTTGGTGGGACTCAGAGGTTGAGTGTAGACAACGCTAAAAATAAATTGGCTATACCTGGGAAAATGGGAGCACTAATAAAGGTGGGAACTCATCTTTTCTCCTACTCTTGAATTTAAATTGGTATGAAAATAAGGACCTAATTGTGTCATTACTGAACACCAAGGGGTTTTTTCCTTTAATTTTGAAGTAAAAGTATTAAGAAAAATGAATGCAAAACATTAATCTTGCACAGTTAAAAGTAGTGTATTTACCCAAATCCAAGATGACTTTGCATTTAAGATGACCTCCAAATAATTAGACCCTTGCCCTCCGACCCCCTGCCACTTGTCTGGTGCCTGTACCTGTGCCTGCTCCTCTACCTCCTGCCATCCCCAACCACTTGCCTCCCACTGCCACCCTTTGTCACTTGCTCTCTGACACTTCCCCTTACCTAATATGAAGAGCTAGAGCTCTGGCTCTAGTTCTGGCCCAGTCAGGTGGTAACAGCAGCAGCTCTGGGCCAAGTGAGGCAGAGCCGAAGCTGCTGTCCAGTTGTCAGGAGGTCTGTCCAACCCCCTCTCCCCCAACCCCAGCCACCATGCAGTGTCCCCCACACTCTCTGCTCTCCCCTTCCTCCCCATAGCTGCACACTGTATGGTCTTCCCTTCGATTCCTCTCTACAGTACTGTGCAGTCTTTCCACTGGGCCTCCCGTGCATGGTCTCCCCAGTGCTCCCCCTGTTGCATGAACTATCTTGAGCCACCTTGAGCTACCCTGGCTCAAGGTAGGTGGCACCTCTGTCTCTGGTCCCAGAGCTGGAGCCTCAGCACCTGCCTGCCCCAGGCCAGTACTCAAATCCAAGACAAGCCTGCCCCCCCCCATGTTGCGTTGGGTAGAATACCTTATCTTGGATTTGAGTAAATACAGTACCTCTATTTGAGGCAAGCAGTACCTTACCTTGCAAATAGTACTGTTATTTTAGAGAGGTATTTACAGAGCATTCTTCTGTTCAGCATCAGTGAAGATAGAAGAATCTGCCCTGAGGGTGGGGAAAAAGTTAATGCTAATATTCTGTTGATGTTACAGCAGCCATATTGCATGTGTATGGTTGGAGTTTTTTTCTTTGTATTTTTTGGCGGCTGTGTGTAGCTTAGTTTATTATTACTATTTATGCTGTAGAATGCATGCCTTCAGTCATGTTGCAAATCCTGTATATTTTAATGTTGCTATAAAACAATAGCTTTTGCATGTTCTGAGTTTTCCAAAAAACTAAACTGTACAAGCTTGTTTTTGTATGTACATATCTATTGCATACCTACCATAAACAGGTGGAGGCAAAGAGGACACTAACTGATGAACAGATGAAGGCTCAGCACACCTGCCTTAAGTCAGAGACACCTATGCATTTCTTTTAGGATATTGGTAATTTGTTGCTCCTCAAAAAGTTGTAAAGACATCAGTATTTTAAAGGCAAGCATTTCCAACAGTAGGTTTCAAAATGTCAGAACACAATTCACTTGCTTCTTTGGAAACATTTTCCCTGTATAAGGATTTCAGCCTTTATTTTTATCAGAAGCAGCTTTCAGATAAACAAGATCCTTTTTATTTGCAATTAAATTGCAAATAAAATTGCACAATAGCTCTTTTCACAAGGCAGAACATGACATGAATTTAATAAAGGGTATTTGCATATTCATGAGCTCTTAAGTCCAGACTGACAAAGCACTTTTCACCAGATACAGCATATTTCCAGGGGGAGGGTTGGAGGCCAAAAATATCCAAAGAGTCACTGCACATTTCTAAGATTAGAAGTGATAGTTAAATATAGATATGGGTGCTGGTAACTTTAGGTGCTTGTTTACAGTTCCTTCCATCTCTCTAAAAATCAGTGCACAATCTTAACATTTCACTGAACATTCATGCATCACTGCATATTTTTATTATTAGTACAGTTTTCCGATAAATTTTAAAAGAACCGGAAGTTTTCAGATTCATGAGAGTTCACTGAAGTATTGCCTTTAAAATCATGTGAACCTTTTTGGCTTGGTACATTTGATTGATGCTTAATTAATCATAGTGGTGTTAAAAGCAAGATTTTTTTCCAATTACTAGTATTTGACTTTATTGTAAGTGGGTGATAGACCACCTCATTTGGAACAGAGAATACACACATAGTCTGTAATTCAAATGTATATCCTTTTCATAGTTTGGTTTTATGGAGACTTAAATAGGAACAGAATGCAGGTAACCCCTGCTTAACACTGTTTTGCTTGGCGCTATTTCACTATAATGCTCATTTTACATTGATACCTGATTCCACTTAGCACTCACTGAGTTTCATTATAACACTCATGGACATCTTACAGCTGGCAGCAGTGAGCGTACACTAGTGCTACAGTGCATCAGCAGCACGCAGCCTCAATGTGCAATTTAGCTTGCCCTCGCTATGTAGCTGCTCTGGGCTAGCCACAGTGGGGCTATGACTTGCGCTGGGGGAGCCCCGGATACTATGCCATGCTCCTGCCTCTTGGAGTGACTACAGCTGTGGCCATGACTGCTCCCTCACCCCCAACCTGCCACCCAGTGGGGGACAAACAGCACCACCTCCGTGGCCTGGGTCTGGGTGAGCAGCAAAGGCATGGCGCTGACCGAGCTGGCCCTGACCTACCAGGTGCTCACGTCACTGCTGCTGAGTGCCCTGGTAATGAATTATATTTATTTATATTAATTCTTACGGGAAAATTGGTTTCATTTTAGCAGGCTTTTAGGACTGAAAAAGGTGAAGCAAATAAGCTTCACTTTCTGAAGGGTAGAACAAACTTTGAAAAGTAAGAGATACACTCTAAGGCTATGTTCACTCGGGGGAGATGGTGCAGATCTCTACACAGTACTTCCTCTCCTTTCTTATCATATGCTTCTCATAGTAAAATGGTGATTAGTATAGGTATCCAAAGTATAATCATCAGCATTTAAAGTATAACCATAAGCACCCATTGGAACAAGTGGAATGGTCCAGACAGTAAAGATATTATTTTCAGGTACCACTGCATCAGCTGCAGTCTAGTTGCAATGGGGCTTCCTTCGCATAGGCACCGGAACAAGTTTACTGGGAGGTAAGTTATGATCTGATACAACCCATGAGTTATTCCACAGGAAGTTCTGTGTACATGTTCTTAAGTCACAGGAAAGATCGTTACCCTTCAGTGGCATGCAGACACCCAGGGTAGCACATGTATACAGGCAGTTACTATGAAATAGCTGTCAGTTTTCTTTTTACCCTAACCTACAATAACTTTTTCATGTGCCCTTACTCTATAACCATGAGACATCACAGGCTCTAATGCTCTGACTGTTGGGCCTTGATATCCTTGCCCCCAAGGGACATATCCAAAATTTTGAAAAAACTCTATTAAGATAGGGAAAAGCTATTAAATGATGCATCAACTGCCTGAGCCTAGGTGTAAAAACTTGGGTCTCCCACCTCTTCCTAAGCTCTGTGTTGGGTCAGACAGTAGTTGATGATCACTATAACCAAGAACTCTAAATGGAAAATGTGCAGGAGTTCTGAACATAACTATCACTATATCTGTGAGACACAGTTCAGTGCTATTTCCAAGTTATCTTTTATTGGCTCCTGTGTTCACATTAAACAAAGTATAATGAAAACAAATAATCCCTTACCTGATCTTTGATTTTTTTGCCAGTTTTTTTTAAGTGAAAAGATTGTGAAGATAATGTAATCATGATGAAAAGAGAATTTGCCAAGTGCAGCTATAAATATTTCTGCAGAATGTGTGACACTGCTGGAAATGTGCCTGCCCTTCATCTATCTTTTCCTGAGCAGTGTGAATGAGATCACAGAATTGGTGATCCAAAGCCGCTGTTACTTTCTAAGTAACTAGCTTCCTCCTGTAGCATCCATTTTAATTGGAGTGACCATTTGTAGTTTATTTTTTATTGTAAAATGTAGATCTTCTTTGTATTATTTTTAAAGCAGTCTTTGCATCGAGACAAGACGAAATAATACTAATAGAAAAGCAAACACAAAAACAATAGCAACTGAAAAGAACGCTCAATCATTAAAGAACTCCTAGTCAGTATAGCAATATTAACCCTTACTTATATCCTGACCAAATTCTAGCTTATGTAATTGCATCTTGCTTATCTCTAGTTTCAAACAGACATGTGATCTTTCTTTATCTGAGACACAAAATACTGTGTAAGGGCTGCTACGTACTGTTAAACAAATACTGTATTCCGTACCTAACGCTGCTGAATTTCAGATGCAACTGAAGTGATCCCTTACTTTCCTGACTAGTCTCATGGCATATTTACGTTGGTGTGAACTCCCTTTCCACATTAGTAACTTAAAATTACAATAGAGTTACCCAGGAAAAAAACAGCTGTAAAAATATGTCATTGTATGCTCTAGGCATTGAGGTGTAGCTACTTGTTCAGTACAAGCAGACCATCATATATACCCCTACCATGTTGTAGAGCAGTATTTTAATAGTGCCTTCTCTAACAGCTACTTCAGGATAACTGCCTACTGTCTCTCGGTTTAATTTTATATTGAGGTACAAGCTGATGTAACTAACACCAGAGTTAACGTGTCATGTGTCTAGCCCAACAGGCATTAAGAGAATTAATTAGTTAATATATTATATGGCATACTTCGAATCTGTGAGTGAAAGATAGTGCAGAAGTGTCAGGTAATATAAATAAGTTGTCTTCCACCTATATTTCATGTGGAGATGTATTGCCTTCAAGATTCTCTAATGTTACTTAAAAAAAAAAAAATGAAGTCAACACCGAGGTTGACAGAAAGATCAAAATATGATGTTGCCCAGTGCGTTACTCAGTGTTATGTCATATGGGCAAGCAGAGATTAAGGATTACTGTTATAGACAGAAAGCCATACAAGTCTGATCACTTTGGAGGGTCATATAATGCCATGGAGAGTCTACATCTCACCAGTTGCAATAATGGTGCAACGAGATTTTTTTCACATTGACTTTTCAGAGCTAGTCCCTGATAAAGACCAGTAGCAGCATCCATTAGATTCAAGCACAGAAAAAAGAATGTAAAGCATGTTTCTCCAGTGTCCCTCATTTCAAAGGACATCACTTAGGCCCAGACTTATCTACCTAAGTACATACAGATACGATGTTTCTTTGTTTTGGTCTTGAGAACCATTTATATCAGGCATAAAGAATCCTGGAAGGGAAATTATCAGTTGCCAGGAACCCTAACAGTAAACTTTTCTCGGTCAAACTGGCTACATCTGCACAATGCCTGATTAGCTGGGACATGCAGTATGTCCCCTCCTTAAATACACTTAGGGCAACTTGAGTACCGAAGGCTCATTAACTTTTCTGCTCCTGAGGCTCTCCTCCTTGTTCTGGTCCTTGACATCTGGATTCAGATCCCTTGCTGGTTCTCAGTTCCAGAGTATTTCCTCAGATCCCTTTTTGCCTGCTGCCCTGGCCATTGGGGTATATGGCCTATGTCTCAGTCACATTACACCAATTTTTGTTACAAGAAATTTTGAAGAGAAAAGCCTTTTTAATAATTTTTTTAAACTAAAACTTTTCAATAAAAAAATCATTTTAATTTTTCAAAGTCATTTTCAATAAAGCTTTGTGGGTTTTAGCTAAAAACTTAAGGTTTTCAAAACGTAAAGCCTAAACAGTTCTATTCCCAAGTTATAGACTAGCAGAATTAGAAATGCACAAGCTTTCATGAGCAAGAGTTTACTTCATTAGATGCTGTTCTCTGCTCACAAACTTTTGTTCATCTCTGATTCAGTTAGTCTACAGAGTGCATTCCTACCCTTCCTTTTGCCTGACTTAAGCATAACATCGCTGACTACCTCTGTCTATTCCCAAATGATCATTTTTCATTGAAAAGGTAGAAAACATGGTTTTGACCTGATAAACTAACTCTCCTCTCCCAACCTTTTTGCTTGATTTGTCTGAATACACATGGAGATTTATAATCATTTCCTTCAGCAAAAAGTCTCAAAGTTTTAAAAAAGTCTCAAAGTGTGTTCCTCAGACACTACTCCATCTATTTTTTTTTCCAGAGTCCAAAATATTGGAAGAATCATGAATTTACCCCTCCCATAATCTCTAACTGAAAATATGTTCATAAGATACCTTTGCCATGATGTCTGTGATCCCTTGTCAGAGATGGTCCTCTATGGAGATCCTGCTCCAACACCTTCACCTAGTAGTGAAGCATCTGTAGTGCCTGTGTGATTCTTTATGCTGACATGAAGCCTCGCATTTTGGCTAGGATACTTAGGAAGTGCCCAGAATGTCTGTACTTGGGACTGTCCCTTGGACATTTTTATTTTAGCTCTTGGATATTGTTTTAATTTATTTAAATCTGGATAAAGGAAACTATTCTTACAGTTGCTGAAAGGGGGACTGGTCTGTTCAGTTGGTTTACTAAAACAGTAGCCAAGACCTACTCGTTTTCTCTCTGAAGCAAAGATGCTAGGTTTCAGCTGTTCCCCTTCATGAGAAGTAAGTTAAAATCAGGAGGGAAGCTAATTTTATACAGCTTTTTTGTTAGCATACCCAATAATTGGGGCTGAAGAGCAGATTTCCCAGTTTGCACTTCAAAAATATCCATGAGAGAGATATTTTCTGGAAAGATATTTAAAAATATATCATTATCAGTTAAAATGTTTGGCCTTGTTTATTTCTGCATGGTTACCCATTTCATTTTTCTGCATAATGAGTATTTTTTTTACTTGATTTTAAAGAATAACAAGCTCACCCCCCCACAGCCTTATAATTTCAGCCCTCTCCTTCGATTAGCAGAAAAAGCATATAGCAGAAATCCGGGGTTATCAATTTTATAATATTTTCACAGGAAATTTTTCTTTTTGTGTTGCAAGTGGAATAGATCTGTTCACTTCCTGTCATCCCCAATGGTGAGGCAGCAATTATTGTAGTTCATTATTGCCTTATTCCTTTGTTGCCTTGAGCAGAAACACAAAAGGCTCTCCATAAGACGGTAGTGGTAGGGGGAGATGTATGTGTGTTGGTGAGCTTCTGTAGAAAAGAACAGGGAAGTCATAGCTTGCAAACGTTCATTGTATTCTTATAGTTTGAAAGCCTGCTGAAACTTGTTAACCAGGAGTTGTTCTCTGACAGTAGAACTGAACTTTTATATATCTTTAGAAGCCCATATTAATCATCCAAAACTGAAAGGCAGGTAAAATTATGGATAGCTTTCCTGACGATGATTCTATGATTGCTGATCTTGTGTGGGAAGAATGAGGATGGGGTTATATGGTCAAATTTTAGAAAAATCTTTGAATACTTTCTGTCAGTTTTCAGAATACCAGGTTAATAAATTGATGGTATAGGGAAAAAGAGGCAGAAGGAGCACACACCATGCAATTAAAGAATTAGTCCAAAGTTGCTTTTTGGAGATTTTAAAGACTTGACTTTTAATTGCATCTGACATGAAAATCTGAGTGAGGGCTTCAAACTGCTTATCACCCACATTGTTGACAAGCTGAATTATTTCTTTGTAGTAATGCTATATTTCTACTTCATAACACTCTTCCCACGACACACTGCTGCTTCAAAATTTGTCAGAGACTCCAGGAAGTCTCTAGCTAATGTGCTTTTTGTTTTAAAGTAAAATCCTATATAGAAGCTTTTTATATAGGATTTTAATCCTATATAAAGGCCATATAAAATCATATATAAAGGCTTTTTTCTGTGTGTGCATGGTGAAGGGTGGAGGGAGGGGTTGTAAATAAATGGCCTCAGTTATCAGATTACTGGTTTATCTTGACCAGGAGGTGACAAGGGAAATTTTGTCGATAGGTCCAGACAAGTATTTACAATCTATAACTGAACATGATGAAAATAATTGTTTTTCTACTAAACTTTCCTTTTAATGCTATTTTTATGAATATAAAAGCTTTCAACATGTAGAATATGAAGAGGCTAAATACTCCTACAAAATGCTTCTTCCTTTTTTATGTCCTTTTAATAATTTATGTCCTTTTAATAATAATTTTAATAATCTGTCTGCCTATTTTAATAGGCTTGGGCATCAGATAGACTACTTCCAGTCCCATTCAGCAGCAAAAGTGTGCTGGAACACATGTAAAATGATTCCCTGATTGCTTTTGATACACCATTGCCTTTTTTCGCAGGGCAGCTGTTCATTTGCATATAACTGCCCCAGAACAACTGCTGCTAGGTTTTTTGCTTCAAGATTCCCTGTCTCACGATAACTCAGTTCACATGTCCATGACTTTGTGAGAGCGATGGAAACAAAATCCAGATTGCCTGCATTAGTCACCCTTCTCTCACTGTGATGCATAAATACCCAAACAATAAGCTCCTTAAAAATACCAAAACTGGATGTTGAATGACTGCCAAGCTTTATTGACACAGTTAAGGTTACCTGCCTGAGCCTTGTGGTTTTCTGAAATGCTGAATTCAGCTCCACTAAAACTTCTGCAAATCAAGGAATGACATGTTACCACTGCTACTCCCTTTCCCCCACCCACACTTTGGAGCTGGCAGTACTCTTCAGGAACATCTGAGTAAGAAGGGGGACCATACATAATGGATTGGAAGATGTTCTAAGAGGATGTGTCATAATATGTGCATTCCACAGATTTGAATTCTAGCATTTAACAGCATGTGCTTCAGCTGTTTTCACTGTTAGTTGTAGTTGCATTGGAGGGTGGAGGAATTAGTTGGAGATTAGCATAGGTATTACTTCAGTGTGATGAGAAGCATACAAATATACCTCATTTCATCACTGATTTCATCACTGATTTCATAGAATGTGTCAGTGGTAGTAACAGAAAAACTTTGTCATTTGAGATTCTCCTCCATTTGGTGGCATATGACAGTGGTCTCAGGGAACTGATGTGTAAGTGAAGTGATGTGTATGTAAAGGCAATCTCTTATCAAGAATCCTGTGAGCAAGGATGAACTACTACGCCATGCTGCTCATCCATGTGGGCACCAATGATACTGCCAGGAGAGACCCTGAGCCTATCAAAAGTGACTATGGGCCTCTGGGTGCAAGGGTGAGAGAGTTGGGGGCTTAGGTTGTATTCTCATTGATCCTTCTGGTCAAGGGAAAGGGCCTGGGCAGGAGAGGTGCATCCTGCAGATGAATACCTGGCTGCACAGGTGGTGTTGCCAGTAGGGATTTGGATTCTTTGACTATGGGGTGTTCTTCCAAGAAGAAGGATTGCTGGGAAGAGATGGGATCCACCTGATGAAGAGAGGGAATAGTGTCTTCACAGATAGGATCACTAACTTAAGAAGGAGGGCTTTAAACTAGGTTTGCCAGGGGATGGAGACCGAAGCCCTGAGGTAAGTGGGGAGGCAGGAGACCTGGAGGAAGAACAAGCCAGGGAGAGGGCAACAGAGGAGGTGCTCTCATACTTCCTGAGAAATCAGGGCAATCAACTAGTTACCTTGGGTGTCTGTACATCAATGCACGGAGCCTGGGAAACAAACAGGAAGAATTGGAAGTCCTTGCACAGCCATGGAACTATGACGTGATTGGAATAACATAGAGCTGGTGGGAGCTCGCATGACTGGAGCACTGTTATGCATGGGTACAAACTGTACAGATAGGACAGGCAGGGGAGAACAGGAGGAGGAATTGTGCTTTATGTAAAAGAGCCATATGATTGCTCAAAGCTCCAGTATGAAGTTGGAGATATGCCTGTTGATAGTCTCTGGGTTAGGGTCAGAGGGGAAAGCAACAAGGGTGATAACAAAAAGGAAGGTTATAAGAAGTGGAAACTTGGACAAATAACTAGGGAAGAATATAAGAGTATTGCTTGGGCATGCAGGGATGAAGTCAGGAAGGCCAAAGCAGAATTGGAGCTAGGGACAAGGGATGTGAAGAGTAACAAGAAGGGTTTCTACAAGTATTTCAGTAGCAAGAGGAGGATCAGGGAAAGTGAACGTGGGGGACAGCTTTGTGACAGAGGATGCAGAAAAGGCTGAAGTGCTTGATGCCTTTTTTGCTTCAGTCTTCACAGGCAAGGTCAGCTCCCAGACTGTTGCACTGCACAGTTTGTGGAGGAGGTGAGCAGCCCTCAGTGGTAAAAGAGCAAGTTAGGGACTACCTAGAAATGCTGGCCATGTACAAGTCCATAGGGCTGGATAGGATTCACCTGAGGGCACTGAGGGAGTTGGCTGGCGTGATTGCAGAACCACTGGCCATCATCTTTGAAAACTCATGGCAATCTGGAGAGGTCCCAGATGACTAGCAAAGGGCAAACATAGTGCCCATATTTAATAAAGAGAAGGGGGAGGATCCAGGGAACTACAGACCAGTCAGCTTCACCTCAGTCCCTGGAAAAATCATGGAGCAGGTCCTCAAGGAATCCATTTCTAAGCATTTGGAGGGAAAAAGGTGATTAGGAACAGTCAGCATGGATTGCCTGGGACAAGTCATGCCAGACCAACCTAATTGCCTTCTATGGTGAGATGACTGGCTCTGTGGATGTGGTATGCCTTGATTTTAGCAAGGCTTTTGATACGGTTTCCCACAACCGTCTCGCAGGTAAACTAAGGAAGTATGGGCTGGATGAATTGACTGTAAGGTATCCACCTTACAGAAAACTGACTACAGCTCGGACTCAGAAGGTAGTAATCAATGTCTACTGGGCAGCTGGTATCAAGAGGAGTGCCCCAGGGGTCAGTCCTGGGGCTGATTTTGTTGAATAACTTCATCAGTGACCTAGAAGATGGTATAGAGTGCACCCTCGGCAAGTTTGCACATGACACCAAGCTTGGGGCAGTAGTAGATATGCTGAAGGGTAGGGGTAGGATTCAGAGTGACCTAGACAAATCAGAGGATTGGGCCAAAAGGAATCTCATGAAGTATAACGAAGACAAGTGCAAAGTCCTGCACTTAGGACAGAAAAATCCCATGCACTGGTACAGGCTGGAGGCTGACTGCCTGGGCAGCAGCTCTGCAGAAAAGAACCTGGGGTTACAGTGGACAGTAAGCTGAATATGAGCCAGCAGTGTGCCCTTGTTGCTAAGACAGCTAATGGCGTACTGGGCTGCATTGGTAGGTGTGTTGCCAGCAGGTCAAGGGAAGTGATTATTCCCCTCTGTTCAGCACTGGTGAGGCTACATGTGGAGTACTGTGTTCAGTTTTGGGCCCCCCACTACAAAAATGATGTGGACAAACTGGAAAGAGTCCAGCAGAGGGTGACAGAAATGGTGAGGGGCTGGGGCACATGACTTATGAGGATAGACTGAGGAAACTGGGCTTATTTAGAGAAGAGGAGACTGAGAGGGGGCTTAATAGCAGCCTTCAACTACCTGAAGGTTTGAAAGAGGATGGAACTGGACTGTTCTCAGTGGTGGCAGATGACGGAACAAGCAGCAATGGTCTCAAGTTGCAACAAGGGAAGTTTAGGTTCGATATTAGGAAGAATTTTCTCAGTTGGAGGGTAGCAAAACACTGGAACAGGTAACCCAGAGAGGTGATGGAAGCTCCATCTTTGGAAGTTTTCAAAACCCAGCTAGATAAAGCTTTGACTGGGATGATATAGTTGGGGATGGTCCTGCTCTGAGCAGGGGGTTGAACTAGACGACCTCTTGAGGGCCCTTCCAACCTTAACTTGCTATGATTTGTAACAGGAAGTCTGAGGTGATTTCTTTAGAAAATGCTCAGTAAGATAAGGGTAAGTAGGTCATGCTGACTTGACACCAAACTTGGCCAAGAGAATACTGTCCAAAAGTATTTCTGTGTCTGTCCTTGTTTTTTTTTATAGTGTGTGTAGGGCTAGCGTGTTAATATGGACATTAGGACAAAATTACGATTTTGTTGCTGCGGTGATATGCATCTCAATGCTGTGTCTTGAGAAGCTTAAGTAGACTTGAATTTGGCACCGGGATCCACCAGGTAACCTTAACTCTCTGATAACACAGTTTTAATGTGTTCAAATTCCCAGGGGTAGGTAAATCTGGAAGCAGCATGGGAAAGAGATGGATTTCTGGTGGATTTTCTCCGGATCAAGGAACAGTAGAGGAAAATGGAAGGGGAGCCCAACTCTTTCCTTTGGCTGGGTGGAGCAGCAGTTGGTAGGAGTTGTTGGGCATGGAGGTGATTTGAACAGGCATATATGTTACTGGGGAGAAGGTGTTTAGCTACTTCCAGAAGAGGGGTCATGGCTGAGCATCTGGAGCAGGCAGATATCTTCTGCCAGCCCGGTTGGTCTTTGCACCTAATTACTTTTTGTATTTTCTGCTAGAGAACTTGGACAAATCCCAATTGGCTTGAACTTCCTCTGCATTCTGTAGAGGAGTCGGGGTTTTAGCTTAGGATATATGCAGCTATTCCTGGGACCCGATCTTTGATCACATGACTTACTTTAAACTGGGTCCCACTTGTGCAGATGGTCACCGGTGTGGAAGCCGCACCAGGAACACGATCTATATAATTCAAGGTGAAGAGAGGGGTGGGCAGGATCAGGCTGGGGATTATGGGGTTTGGGGCGGGAAGGCAGTTGGCAGGATCTGTGGGGGCTGGCGGGTCTGCTGGGAGGTTGTCCATCTTGGAAGGGGAGGGAGGCTAGAAATACCCTGGTCCTGGGGGAGGGAGGGTTGGAAAAGCACAGACCCTGGGCTGAAGTGAGCAGTTAGGCTAGACTTTCTCACCCCTGGGGCTGCATTCCAAACGTGTACAGACATTCATTTGATTGGACTAACTTATTCCTCAGTCCAGGTAAACTAATTAAGATCGGGCCAACTACATTTTGTCCGATCTAACCTTGCTGAATGTACAGGTCAGCACTTACACTGACCTAACCCTACTTAGGTAGGGATCAATCTAAGTGTAAGTCTGCATGTACTCAGTAAGTCTGCACTGGGTGCAGAGCGACCTATGAGTTGCAACACTTCACTCTCAAGTAATTTGTTTACCTGTGATCTTGCTCAGTTTCATTGTTCTGGATATGAAGACTGAGTCAGATGACTTTTTCCTAACTGCAGACCAGGGGCTTCCGTTTTCCCTCTGTTTAATTAATACTAATTCCTTGAAAGTATGACATTGGATTCTGCATGTAAATTTTAGAATGCATAGAAAGTATTGTTCTTGAACCAGAACAATTCCAAAATGAGCCCCTCCAGAAAGAGGGCGTGCAATGTCTACAGCGTGTTTACTGGAAACAACCATGGGTAGGATTTGAACCTTCAGTGCACAGGCTTGGTGACCACAAAACCTGGAACTGGCAAGTTATGACAGACTACTTAAAAGCAGTCTGACTTTAAGGAAGCTTTGTCTTGCTGTGCATCTTTGTTTTTTAGGTGCTTAGGCGTAGCCCATGCTGATCAGGCGTTATTAACTTTACCCATAATAACTCATTTCAGGATTCAGCAGAGGGGCAGCAGGTGCTGAGATGAATTCCTAATGGCTGGGATTTAGCATGGGGAGAATTAGAGACAGAATTTGAGTCCCCAGGTATGTGCAAAAGGACTCAATAACACCAAAATAATAATAATAAAACAGTGTGGAGAGCCAGGTGATTTTGTAAATGGCTACTGTCTGATGGAGCCCCTTTGCCCAAATGATCCTCAATTCCAGTCACTAAACTTATCCTCCACTCATATAATGCACAGCCTGTTTTAAGGCTTATGTAGATTTTAGACCACTTGTAGGTTTAGCTTCACAAAAGAAAAGCTTTATAGCAGCCTTTACCACAATAAGTAGTAAAAAAGATGTAATAAGAAGTTGGGAAGAAGGTAGCAAGGGAATCCTCTTGGAGGTGATGGGTTTGGGGCACCTGCATGGAAATTTTAATTAAGCGCCTTCCTTCTTGTTCAAGCTTTCCTTCACAACACCTGTCTTGGTTAATTAATCATGATAATGTTGCCTCTATGCATTCTTCTGTGCGGGCTGTTGTCCTGTGACTTGCATGGGGTCTAAGCTAAAGTATAATCTCTTTATCGCTGTATTGTTTTCCTTTTTGTGGGTATTTTGTAAAATCCTATTACACTCTGTTGGTGCTTTGTTAACAATAATAGTATTAGCATCCTGGTTCAGAAACAGTAGATCCTTTGAGCACCTTGCATCTTCAAAGGAATGCAACTTTAAATCCCTCTTTAACGTTGTTTGCATCAGTTGATTTCCTTTAAGGTAGACTGCTTTCTTGAGAAAAGGGCCCTCTGGGTAGATTTCAGTGTTACATGATTTATTTTTTGAAAGCCAATTAGTGTTTGAGTGGTAGACAATCCCGTATGGACTGAACTGACTTTGTATGTATCATTTACTTTCTGTTTCTGTAGAAATAACAGCAAGGGACCTAACCTTTAGCATGGCCTTAAGAAGGAATACCTGCTCGTCTCCTTTTATTGAACTTTCTATCTTCATAATGGCTTATGCTTCTCCTACTTTATTTTCCCTTTTTTTATATACAACTCAAAGCAAAAAAAGTTTTTAGTTGCTTTTGGAAGACATTTAATGAGTATCACCATGAATATGATATGGAGGGAAGTACAACGCACTGCTGTAGTTGCTTCCTAAGGGAAATGGATTAACAAATCATAGGGTGAGTTCTTAACTAAGACAGGTGTGAGATAACAATGAGCAAAGTAAAGATGAGATACCTTTGAAAATAATAATGCACCATTACATGTTGGGAGATCAGTGGTTTTATTCTAATGTGTCCAGTATAAGGCGTAAATAGAGTAGAGCTAACCTTCAGAGCTTGTTTTACTGTGGTCATTAATTAAAATAAATCAAACCCAGGGTATGGACAGACATAATGTCTATTGTGCATTAAAAGCAATAAATAGTGAGTAGTACCATACATAATACTAGCATGCTACAACTCAGCCCTTCCCAAATCAAAAATAACTGGATAAAGGAGAAACAACTCCAACTTGCCTTAGAGTAAAGCCTATCAGGTTATATCCTTCTGTTCCTTTAAGGAGAGTCAGCCTAGCAGTATCTTATTATGCTTTGGGCTTCCCACCTCCATTCTGCCCTGTCAACTCTTCTGCTGTGTGGTCACAGTTCCTGCATGTAACCTGAACCTTAATATAATAGGTGGGAAGGCAGGCACTTATTGTCAGACCGCTACTTTGTGGCTTCTTGAGAGTAGCATGAACCTTCCCACCCTCCTACCAAACAACCGGAACCTCAGAGAATACCCTCAAAATGTTTTACCAGGTGGAGATTCTTGACCTCTTTGCCATCCAGGGTAAGGAGAGCACTCAGTGGGTCCTGTGGGACAGCCACTGAAACCAGGCCATTGAAGACAAATCACAGTAGAGTTGGCAGCTCACAGGCACAGTCAGGACCAAGACAAAGGTCTGGAAATCCCTGTACAAGACACCAGCCAGGCTTCAGGTGCCCATCAGTCAATGTGCTTTTACTATGAAGAGCTGTCATAGAAACTCATTGGGAATGACGCCATAGAGCCGTGCTTCATTGCTGAGTGAGGGGTGTACTTGAACTTGTTCAGAAGCAGTGATATGGAGAATGAGGACCATAGGCAGGCTCAGAACATGCACTGGAATCAGCCCCAGGCTTGGAGTGAAGGCCTGAAGAATTTCAGGAAAACCCTGCTCCTTTTTGGGGCCATGAAGCAGATGTGCCAGTTGTCAGGACTGGACAGCTGCGGTGACACAAATATCAACAAGGACCCACCTGCCCCTCGTGCCCTTATACTCCCTGGGAGAGGTCAGCCTCATCTTGACTTGGGAGATGTCAACCAGAGGGAATTTGTGCTTGGTCGCTCACAAATCCCCCTGGTGTGTAGCAGTGCCCCTTCACTCTGGCAGCACCTGTAGTATTCCTGCCTATCCTTCAACTGGCCTGTTGTGTACAAGACCCAAGGTGTGCTATACCCAGAGCCCAGATTTATGTGTACTTGGAGAAAGAGGAGCAGCTCAAAGCAGTTTGGGAGCTCTGGCTCTCAGCCCATTCACGTACCAAAAGTGGAAACTATTGTGACTGCTCTGGAAACTCCTGAAGTTTTCAGGTGTGGGTACCTACCATCTCAGGAGACTGATCTTCATTTAAATACTTTCCTGTGATGACATGTTGACAATTAAGGAGGGCTGTAGGAATTATCACTAAGTTAGACAAGTAGAACAATGATGCCTTGTTGTTTTACTCCCCTTCCAGAGTCAAAGCATGCAGCTGCTGATGGTTCTGCTACAGTCCCAAAATCAGAGGCAGGATTCAACGTGTGGCCAGAATGAGGACGAGGGAAAGTCGGGAGGGAGCAGCAAGACTGACATGCCTCAGCAGGGTTTTATCAGGGCTAAGGCCAGTAGTGAGGCTGTGAGCCTGGTGAGATGCTGATGAAGAACCTCTGTGTGGAGAAGGAAATAGTATTCTCTCATAGTCATTCTCAATAAGAGCTTCCAAGCAATTTTGCTCCCCATGCCCTAACCTTCCTTGGCCCAAGCCATTAGCTCCCACCACCCTCTTTTCCAGTCCCTGAGATGGGCTTTCATGACTTAGACAGTAGTTTTCCATTCTATGGCTTCCAGTTAGAGGACCTTCCATCATGTGCACAAACTTACCTTCAGCAAGCTCAGCAGCTCCACAGGCAAATCTTGACTTTCTTCCAGAAACTGTCTCCTCACCCATATTCCATCACTGGCTTTCAGTCATCACTGAAAGGCTCCATAGCTCCTTTTCTGGTGCAGGAGGGAACACTGGGACATACCTCTGAGTATCTATGGAAGGACTATGTGAACAGGAATAAATCCCCACCGCCAAACTGGGGCCCTGTCAGTGCTCTTTCGGTGGGGAAGGGGCATGGTGTGGGATACGAGCCCTGTAGGTCCTCCAGACAACAGGGAGGGAGCCTGTTCTGCAAGTTCACCCCAAAAGATCCCCTCCCTTTTTAGTGGCATGCACTGAGTCTGGTCTAGAGCCCATTTTCAGGCTTCCTCTTGCTTACCTGCTGCAGAGTTGCAGAAATTTCCCATGCTCCCTTTATGGGACAATTTGCTGTTTCTGTCTTGCAGTCCTGGATGTTTGTGCAATTTCATAAACATGTTTTTGCCATTTTTGTTGCCAAAAAAGTCTAATAATTTTGTCTTTCACCTATATTTCAACTGATACACCCTTCTCCTGCCCAGCGATCTGGCAACATTGAATGTAGTTTGCAGGGTCCTCCCTCATAACAATATCCTGTTGTGACTTTTGAGGCCAAGTCTCTAGGGCCTGAGACTGACAAACCTCTAAGCCTCTATCACCCAGGCTTCCAGTAAGAAGTCATGCTTCACCCAATCCCTCCCCCCCAGCCTCATATGTTTTGCAGCATGCAGGACAAAATGGCCATCTTGGGTAGCTACTAAATGTTCAGTAGCTTCTAGGCACATTCCTAGTGCTCTTAGGCAGCCTCCAGACCTATTCCAGTATTTTGGCAGCTGCTCAGCCAGTAGCTGAACAGCCCTTTAGTAAAGGACTTCATGAGTAAGGGGAAGAGAGTGTGGGCTGGGTCGCAGCGTAGCATTAAGTCTAGAAGTGCTGGGGGCTCTCTGCATCACCGGGGGGGCAGCCTGTAGTTTTGAAACCCCCTAACTGCAGACTTGTCTGACCGCTCCATAGTCCATACGTGAGCTGATCCTGCTGACCTGTGATGTCCTGGAGTATACCAGAGAAGTGTCCCTTGCAGTTAGTTAATATACTCTCCGCCCTGAGATGCTGGGCAGAGGATGGCAATGCACATGCAGTTTCAGAAACTTTACAGGCAAATCAGCCATGACATCTTCTAGACTGAGTGTATGATGAACCTAGGTGCCAGCACTTTCAGGGAAGCAAAGCACATCTCCTTTGTGGCTGATCCAGCTGTAGATGTTCTTGTATTAAAATGGTTGGCCACACAATGGAGGGGGTTGGAGGT
Source organism: Crocodylus porosus (assembly GCF_001723895.1). Lineage (NCBI taxonomy): Eukaryota > Metazoa > Chordata > Crocodylia > Crocodylidae > Crocodylus > Crocodylus porosus. The sequence continues at coordinate 102,748,970 of NW_017728918.1, read as the reverse complement.
TTCTAGTTTCCAAATGACTATTGCCACCCACATCTCTGCTTATGGGGTACCATCATTTTGTTGGCCTGGCTACAGAGCAACAGGTCCAGCTTAGTGCAGATCAGCACCCAGCTCATTTTGAAATTCAGCTACTACTCTCATCCTGGGTCTGCAGCATGATCCACTCCCACCAGACCATGCTGGTCTGTGTCAGAAGCAGCAGTAGACATGATCCCACAGAGGACCATCATAAATGGAATCTCTCAATATCTCCCTTAGTATGTTATGTTCAGACTGAACAATACAGGACACAAGTCCTGGGAAGCACCTAATGCCAGGAACATTGAGTACTCAGCTGCTGTGCTGTGGCAAAGCAGCTGGCAAAAATGCTAAAACACAGTGGAAAGTGTGGCCTGGTAGGTCAGAACTGTCCCCTGTGAAGCTTGCTGTGGTACTACTTTCTCAGTGCCAGCAGCTTGAGGAGATAGAAAGTATTTTCTGTACCACTTCTGGGAATGTAATGGACCTGTAAGTGGTTAGTCTTCCTGATATACTCACAATGGCAGGAGGCACAAGCCAGAGCATTCAGGAAGCCTGGAGAAAAAATTGTCATAAAGCTGTGCAGTTTCTATCTTGGAAATTGTAGCTAAAAGGGGATCTCTGTTTCCCAACTCTGTCAGTGAAGTGGTACAACAGCATCAGCTACTGCAAAATGTGATACAGCTTTGGTAGGAGGGAGTTGTAAAATACTGATAGTACAAATGGAAAGCACTTCAATGTCTGCCTTGATTTGAAGTAGTTTTAATGTCGTCTGCCCAGATCTTCAGAGTGAGGCTCTAAATAGGAAGCAGAAATGAAGCCTGCAAATGCAAAATAAGACAACAATAGTTCAGAGAGGTGGCACCACCTTTACAACACTGTAGATCTGCACCCAGAGTTTGACCTGTCCTCTCAAAATACCAGTTTTGTGCTTTTGCTCATTTAGCTTAAGGATGCTGATTTCTGGTGTTGTTTTCGGCATGAATTAAGGAAGCAGGCTGTGTTGGCACTTGTGAGTCAGCATGAAGGCCTCTTACACTGCATCTTCACACTTCATTTTCTTTCAGGCACTTGTAAAAAATGACCTCTGACTAGAGGTAGCAGTCATAATACTAAATGGTCTGCTTGTCTGATGCAGTCTAAGAAATATAATGCCTGGTTTCCAGAAGGGCTGAGTGATTATTCACAGCTCAAACTGAGACAGTAGAAGTTGTGAGTATGCAGCACCTTTAAAAAAAGAACTTGTTTAGCATCCAGGTACAAGTTGTTTAAGGGGCTCTGACCATAATAGCACACTACCTAGTTCTACTTCACTTGACGCAGGAAACAGTAAAGTTGGTTTTAATGTGGTTCGCAATAACTACAGAGATTAACCACTGAATTTTTGTTTCCTACCAACAGATTAATGACTCCAGGAAGTGAGATTAGATTTGTCCACAAACTGATGGGTTTAGTACCTGGCTGGGGTGGAGCTACCAGGCTAGTACAACTCATTGGCAGTAGAAATGCCCTCAAGCTGCTAAGTGGTGCTCTCAAAGTGGATCCTGAAAGAGCGGTGCGTCTTGGGCTTGCTGAGGAGATCTTACCATCTTCAGATGAAACTGGATCTTTAGAAGAAGCCTGTACATGGCTAAATCAATATACAGAAGGTCCAGCTGACGTGATTCAGGCTATCAAAAAGGTAGTCATAGCAGGAAGAGAACTACACCTAGAAGCTGCCCTAAGGGAAGAGAAGGACATTTTTGGAACTGTATGGGGTGGGCCTGCCAATGTACAGGCCTTGGCTCAGAGAGCAAAACACAAATGATTAATTATCAGTGTATAAGAAAAACATGCTTGATCTTTTGAAAACAAAGCCATACATTTGAACCATTTAATAATTTGTTAATTTAAGCTGAAGTTAACATTCCTAGCTTTTCATACCGTGGATTTATATTTGATGTGCTACCACAGAGAGAAATCCCTAGTAGATTGTTTGCTTTCCTACTAACAGGTTGAATGGAGATTAGTGAAATTAATGTTTAAAGATAAATGCTGTGCTGGGATGGAACTGTTATGCTGTCAGAATGGGACTGAAGTCATTGCTTTTCTAATTTGTATGGATATTATTGTTAGTGAAAGGTGCTGACTTGACTACACAAGAAATGAAGCTTAGGATGAGTGAGAATTGAAAGTATGTTTTCCTCTGCATGTGGCCAAAAGATCTCAAACTAGTTCTGGTGAGATCCTCACTAAGGTGAGAGGGTAGTTTATTTTTTATCTTCAATTAGATTTTGGTGCTGCAGCTGAAAATTTAAGCAAGGATACATATTAAGGTAATATTTTTTTGTGAAAAGAACTCAAATTCAAGAATACTGAGCTACTAAACTAACTTAGACACAGGTCCTCAAAGATACTTAGATGCCTATTTATCTAACTTTTTAGTGATCCAGGTGCCACCATGTAGTACCAGAACATCCTCAAAACTGTTGGTTATCTGCTCTCTAGTATCATAGACCCCTGAATTCCCTCTTTGGCTAAGTTTCTGCAGATGGGCCTATGCAAAGCTGCCCAACTTTTGGCACCATGCTTCAGCCCAGAGGCTCTGAAGTGGTACTATCAAAATACCCATTTCCCAGTATGTGGTCCCCAATCCCTAGCTCTGCTGAGAGTGCAGTGTTACAGTTTGAGCCCCATCCCAGAACATAATTGTTAGAGCACTTGCTGAGCTGTGGGAGGCCCAGGTTTAAAAGCCTGCTCTGAAGCAGGAATGTAAATGTGTTCCACACGTAAAAGAAATACTCTTAAACACCAGCCCATTGGCTATTCAGTGGTGGAGGGCATTAGCTCGCTCTCTCTCTCTCAGCTGTTTCACTTTCTGTAAAAAAAAAAAAAAAAAAAAAATTATCAACTTCTGGACCAGTAGTTGGGAGAGATTCACATCCCTGCTCCAAAGACCATTTAATCCTTTGTTCAAAAAACACCTTCACAAAAAGGATGCAGATACAGGACTATCCCAGAATTTCCAGCTTTGTGACTTGAGCACTTGTCTGTGATGTGGGTTCACATGCTGGCTTTACTGGGGTAGGATAGCTACTTGACCCTAGGTTTTCCATATTTCCACTGAATACTCTAGCTACTAGCTTGATGGAGGAATGTTTTCCCTCATTTGGTGTCTACTTCCAACCATCTAAACCTGTGCCAGAAGAGGGCTCATGGCACAGTATCCCAGAGGCACAGTCTTCCTGACTACTCAGATCACACCACTCCAGCCAGTCTTCCACTTATGCCAGGGTGTTAAAAGATAGGGCTTGTGGGCCAGATCCAGCCCATGAAGCGTAGGGTGCTACTCACGGGTCTTGCACACTGCATGTGTTACATGCCAGGCTGGTCACCTGCATGCACTGCACAGTGCACAAGGCTGGATCAGGTGCACATGATATATGCAGTATGCAAAGCTAGAGCTAATCCAGGGTGTATGCTGCATGCAAAGCCTATGCTGAACTTGCCTTGCATACTGGGTCTCGCACACATGTACACAAAGCCCCAGTTAATAGTCCGGCAAAACAGTAAATGGTAGGTGCATCCCTTGCTGGGATGGATACCTAAAGAACAATTCAAGCACCAGAGAACTTTTTTAGGTCTGGCGCTTCCTAGTCTCAGGTGGGGAGTCCTGGGTACATCACAACTTTCTGCACACTACAGGGATTCTTTTTTTGTAGTTACTTACATGCCCTAAAGCTCTGTGCTGATGTAGTGGAGATTTTATATACTTTAAAAGATATTCCACACACCCCCAAAAAATTGCTGTAGTGAGCATCTATCCACCCTTCCTTTACAAGTTGCAAATCTCTTAATTCACTGAGCTACAGAGCAGTTTAGGTAAAATTGGCAGGAAAATAGTCTCCCATTGAAGGTAATGGCTTATGTCTAAAACAGGAATTATTATTTGCCGCTTCTTTCGAGCTGGACCTAGAAAGTGAATCTGCCGCTTCTGATAATGGGCTATTAAAGCTAGGCTGGGGAGAGCTTAACTGAGGAATTCACAGCTGCAGTCAGTCAGTCAGCGGGAGCCAAAGACAGCATGGGTGTTCTGCTCAGTAAAAACCTGCGTCTACCTCAGACAAGATTGAGAAGGAAAAGCAGTAGTGAAATCCTCAGGAACAGGCTGCTTCGCAGGCTGAGCAGCCTGGAACTGGGTCCACTGGAAGTTGTTTTATGCATTTTGCCCAGCTCAGTATGTGCCTTAAGATAGGACCAATACCTGTAAAACTCTTTAGGATAGGGTGTTTCATCATGCATTTGTACTGCCCAAGGTGCCCAATCCTCATTAGAACCTCTATTAAAAATAAGTAGCAAGAAAATGACTAGCTGAAAGCCAAACAAGAAAATTAAAGAGGAAACATTTTGTCTTCCTTTTTATGGTACAATTCATATCTATTGCCCATATTAAATGTAACCAGAGAAATTAATTTTTTTTTAGTTCTTTGCTTTGTGATGGCTGAAAGCATTAAGAACTAGGGGAGCAACTCTTCAGGAAGGCACCTCAAGGGAGGACAAGCGAGGACCAATGGACATAAACTGAGAGAGGGTAAATTTAGGCTAGACAAGAATCTGGAACGCACCCATCAGAAGTGAAGTCACCCTCCTTGGAGATGTTAAAGATAAGGCTGGACAGGCACAATGCCAAGCTCGTCTGAGCCCAATAACTTCCTGCCCACGGTAGGGGACCGGACTTGATCTTAAAGGTCCCTTCTGGTTCTATGATTCTATAAAAGAACCTCTTCCACAGCTCATAAATTTAAACATCTTCCCCATTCCACAAGTGTCCCAATTCACCATCACAAGTTCCTTTCCACCTCAAGATGACTCCTAGTATGCTCTTTAATCATTGCCACCAATTTTTGGTGAGAAGTGGAGAGCAAGTAAGTCAAATCTCTTATGTTCCCATGTTCTGCATCTTCATTTTCCACAAAAGGAATCAGAGTGGGGCAATAGAGTATGGTGTAATCTTTATAGCAGCTACCCTGGCATAAATTTTTGCTTGAATTATGACATATACCAAGATAAGATTTGAATATATGGGTTTTCTTTTCAGAAGAACAGTCTGAAATCCACAAACTTCAGACTGGGCACCATTATAATCTGTAGGGCATCTGTTCTTGGCATGTAAAGTGCACCCTTCAGCTCAGTTCTGAAGCACTGTACCTTTAAAACACACTGCAGGTACCATATTTCTTTGTTAGCTGAAATATGCTGCATTTTCCACTGTTTTTTATTAAGCATATTAAGTTTATATTTTAATGGATGATGCTTTATTACCATTTTAGTCTGTTTTATTTTATTGCACAGACGACACCCTGCTTTTCGTCCCTCCGAAGACTATGCTGAAATGTACTGAAATTGTTTCTGAATAAAATTTGAAAGATGAAAAGCAAATACAGTATTTCTAAGTTCTTTCAAACCATAGCTTCTCAAGTTCTGTAATCTTCCTGAAGACATGAGGAAAAGCAAACATGGGATACACAGCAGAGCTACGCTGTGAATTAAGGGGAAACTGGAAGTGTACCCACCAATTCAGGACATGGCAATAGATTTGTCATGTGATAAACAAGTAGCAAAGTATTCCCTAAAATCTGACTAAAGCTTTGCCCTAGGACCAAACACTTTAACCTTTTGATTGTCTAAGTACATAGCTACATACACTTACAATGTTCCTGAATGTAAGTTACAGCCTGGCTGCTTCTCTCCTGAAGTCTTTCTTTATTTACCCCAGCACAACAGGAGAAAAACCTGAGCAGCTTTGACTGGAGACTACATGGGTTCTAAACCCATAACTAACACTAATTCAGACAGTCAGAAGAACATGTACATGGTGCGGTCAGCACACTACGTTAGGAACAAAAATATCAAGATCACTCAAAGCCAGACCAAACCAGAGCATGCTGCTTTATGACAGATTTCCCTCTGATAAAGTTCAAAGTCCAAACAGACGGTAGATTGTTACTGATAAAATGTAGTTTTATTAAATTATAAATTTTGTAACAAAAACAAGACAGATCAAGAAAGACCTCAAAAACAAAACTACAAGGACTAGATGGTAAAGCCAGTGAAAACGCCATGAAGTGTCTATAGATAAGGATTTGCAACAGAAGTTAATAGCATTTTTACATTTCCATTTAAGGAAGAAGATAAAATGATTGCTGTTTGTCTAGTAAAACCACATTTTAGCTCCAAACTCACATCTATTTTCTCACATCAAATTGAGCATCTCTCACACCCAACATGGTGTCCTGTTCCCACATTGCTTTAGTGTTCTTTTCATACATCAATCCATGCAGAAAGTAGTAAGACACTTAATGCAACAGTCAGATAATGAAGACAATCCAAGTTGTACAGTGGATATACATCGGCCAAAAAGGGAGAGAGTAGTTCCAAGGGGTAAAATGCTACAAAATAAACATGTGATACTTTCTGGGTAATGTTAAGCAGCTTTCAAACCATTAACAAGACAACCCATTTTCTTACATTTAAAGAGTTTTCCAGCTGAGATGTTAAAAAGCCTAACTTAAATGGTCAAATCAGTTTCTCATCTTACCAACCCCATCTCACTCCAAATACACTAAGGTTTGAGTGCAATGCCAACAGGGACAGAAAATTTACATATACAGGACTGAGTTCTTAATCACATGGCTCTAGATTTAAACTTCAGTTACTGTGCACTGTCCATCAGGCCTTCTAGATCTCACACTAGTGCTTACTGCCCCACCCCCTGCAACTGGTCTCTCCACTATTGACTGGTTTGCATTTGTAATCAAGTGTTTCTGCTGAGCAGAGGATGCACGTGGCTGGAGATGAGCAGACATATCCTCGCTATCACTGCTAGTATCCGATTCAGTTTCCTCAACAGAGGTGTCAGGAGCTGGCACCCTACCAGAAGACGATGATTCGTGGTCCTCCTCTCCCTCTCCTGTATGACTTCTTTCAGCCATACTGTCTCCATTTATTTGTAAGTGGGCAAAAGAGTTCTCTAAAGAAGTGCTTGCATCAGGTGATGGTGTTGAAGGACTCGTTGGCTGACCATCTACTGACGTTAGGGGCCTAGCAGAAACAGATCCAAGAGGCTGCAGAGCCGCAGCCCCCAGAGTCAGTGTACTGTCTGCACCATCAGCAGAGCTCTCTCTTGCTAGATTGACAGAATTAGAATCACAGTCCAACCTAAGCCCGGCCACTCCCTTCTTTGGTATATCTATTATGTCCCGTTTTATTTTCCTGCGACGTCCATGCTCATTTCTCCTGTACTGAACCATGTTTTCAAGATCTGCTACATACAAAAACCCAGCGATTAACATCTCAGTATTCTTTTTACCTTTGGAAAAGGCATCTTCTAGCTCCCTACTGGTACGTTCATCATACTGCCACCAACCATTTCTACCTTCATAGTACCAGGCGTATTCTCCATTGCCTCTGCTTGCTGCTTTGAGTTCCTCTGGTGACAACAAGGTTGGCTTGTCAAGGAAGTCCTCTGGAATCTCCTGTCGACATAGTGCACATCGTTTCCCAAGCCAGGAAGCTCCCTTCACACACAGATAGCAGAAGACATGTTTACAAGGCAGACTCACTGGATGGACACATGTTTGCAAACAAATAGCACATTCAGGGACGGTCAGGGAAGGTGCTGCATTGGAACATGATTCGTTTGTCTTCCTGTTTGTGGGAAGCATGTTTATTGAGTGATCAATTTCACCACAGCCAGCCATCCTAAAGAGAATCAAAAATATAAAATCAGGTTATACACTTCAGATCAAACGGGGACCTAAGCTAATCACCACTCTCAGAAGAAACCTCTGTGAAGTTAAAACTACTCCATTTTGAAAACCTGAAGATTTTAAAAATACTGACATTTCTAAATGTTATATAGTTTTCATTCTCTTAGAAGAACTGACTTTATTAAGTACCCAAGGTCAGTGACTTCAATTTTTTTCCAAATACTGCCTTGAGCATCCCAGCCTTTGGGTTTTCAGTGGAACACCCTAGTATGCCAAGTCACAAATGAATGAGTTTGGAGTTCCTCTGTCTTCCATGAGCAGCAGTGTTAGCTAGACAGTCATGTAACTATTGGCTGTGTCCACATGGGCGTGGATGCGTTTCCCTGGGGACAAGCAACAGTGGCGCCTTGTCTCCAAGGAACGCCTGTGCAACGCACTCTCTGGCATGCGGTGGATTTCCCTGGGTGGGGTAGGGGAGGCTAGGGCCAGCAACTGTGCAAGCCCCAGCAGCCTTACCTAGGGTCCCAGTGGCCTCAGAGAACTGCAGCCTCAGCAATCCTGTTGCTCTGGTTTTGGGTAATGCATGATGCCCCGTGTGCTCTGCCCCACTTTTTATTTGTGTGGGTTTTTTTGATCTGGGGATCTTCCAGGGTCAACCCCCCCTCCCCTTGTAGCTTGGGGAACCCCTGAACATACAGGCACATACTACACATCTGGATGCGGCCTTTGATGAAATAGCTGCTAGAGAACATCTAGTCAGTCACCTGTTTCTTTGCCTATTCAGGAAGTGAACACCACCTTTGACTCCTTCCTCCCCACAAAGGAAAATGTCTTCAGTAAGTGTTTTCTTGTTGGCACTTGGCTGTTTTAAGAAGTATTCTTAATACCACTGGTAAGCAGCAGCCTAGTTACGGGTTGGCAGATAGAAATACCTACTCAGTCTCCTCTCCCTCCATAGCACTCCATCCAAGACACTTTCTTCCCTGCTCTCGTCAAATAAACGTTAAGTGCCAGCACTAGGTATCCACTCAAAAGAAGTTAATTGTGTCCTGCAGCAGTTTGTTTTCACTCTTACAAAGTACGCTTTTTACCTTGTAATCTGAGATATAAGGCTGACCTCAGCAAGGTCCCCTAGAGATAGTACTGAAGTACCTGGTCTTCACTGTATTTCTAAGCTCAGGATTGCTCATGCTTATTAATGAACTCAGAGTAAAAATGCACCTTTTCTAGCTACAAAAAACAAGCTCAGTATTGTAAAGAGCTCAGAGAGGACCTTTCAACCAGACCAGGCTCCTGCTAGTTGTGACGCACATGATGGTAGCCATCTTAACTCTACAATTTGTTTGGCAACAGGTCCCCGTTCAGCTGTTTCTGGCTGGCCTCCTGCCCAGAGAGTTAAAAAAGTCTCAGCTTTGCTCAGAGATCCAACAGAAAAATAAGTCCCTCAAACAGAATCTTTTTTTCTAAACAATGAATTAACTGTTTCAGTGTCAATAAAGAGTCCTCAGACTTCCTCTTTACCATATGGAGCCTGGTGGCTACTAGGGCATTTTTTCAGAACCAAGGACTTTCTACCTTCCAGCCCCAAAACTAGCAAAAAGAAAAAAAAAAAAAAAGAAAAATGAAGTAATTGTCAGCAATAAAAAGGGTTGTTTCAAAACTGGGCGATTAAAAGGGACAAGAACTGTCTTCTGTAGACATTATTCTGCCCTACAGAAATCAGAAGAAAGGAAGATCTCTTAAGATACATGGCAAGAAGCTCAAGAATCTACATGAAAATGCAAATTTGAAGGTCATACCTTTTGTTCTGGTCCTAAATCCTTCATCTTGTTTTTATGACCCCCATATAAATAACCTTAAAGGTTAAAATAAGGGAAAGAATACAGATGGGGCTCCACAACAGAACAAACTGGAAAAGTCCAAGTATTCCCCTCTTTAAAAAACAACAACCCCCACCCCCCCCCCCCCCCAAAAAAAAAACACACAAACATTAAATCATTTCCTACCTAATGCAGCAAAATAAAGCAAGCCACCTAGAATGCCATTCTCTTCAGGAACCAAAAAGGCTCCTCTTTTTGTCACTCAATCTCTAGAGTGATCTCACAACTACAACTGGGGTTTTAAAAAGTTGTGTCTGTTGCAGCATCTATGCTTTAAATGCATTTACTGCATAAATAAGATACACTCCCTACATGTCACCCAACATATTTGACTGCTATCATAAACTCTAGTTAATTTACTACCCCAAGGGAAATGCAAATAATGGTAAGTTACCCAGCAGTGGCCGTTTATCAAGTGTTAGAGGGGTGAGGGAGGGAGGAGAGACAGCTGGCAGGGAATCAAAGCAGACCAGCAGCAAATTATATCATAGTGGCAAATTATACCATAGGCAAACTAATCAGAGTTTACTATAATTTGCTTCTGAATGAGAGCGATATGAAATCTCTTCACTCCAACTGCTGTTCATCCACTCATGTCCCTAAAAGCATGGCAGCTTGGAAACTTTTTCCTTTCTAGTCAGATGGTTAACTTCTAGTTTTTTGTCAGAGAATTTCCAACTGTGAAATAAAAGGAATCTGTGAAGTTGTGTCTGAGCTAGCATAGCAGATATAGGAACAGGAATATCACCCAGTACTTCTCTTTCTACACAGTAGTATAGGCCAGCCTGAGTGATCCTCCCATGAAAGAGCTGAAAGGACAGTAAGCTACGTTTCAAGGTTTTACGCCAGCTTGCACTAATTACTTAACACTTGTACTGTGTTTGGAACAGAATTGTTGCATTTTTACAATAATTTTAGATTTACCTTAAGTTTATGTTTGGGATTAACGTCTACTAAATGGGGAAACTCTCAATACCCACTGATATAAGGGAACAGATCACTAAAAAAAACCCTTATTATTATTTTACCAAAGGCTGCTATATAGGTATTTCCATAATAACATATTACTGTGCTGGAAGGCAATTTCATATAAATTATTTCCATGCTACCCACTTATAAAAGGTTCCTTCTTACTGAATATTTTTTTCTGGATACAAAATTGTCCTTTTCAGAAGGATGGTAGAGATTACCATCCTTACCATACAGTAAGATAACCACTTACTGTATACATAATTTTCTGCGTTTGGTACAATTGATCAGCACCTCAAAGGAAACTGAGTTTTTCTAATACAGAACACAAATGCACCTCACATTGGTAAAAAAATCACAGATTCCATGTATTTGTAATCTAGTGGCAGGAGATTCAGAATTTCTCACTATCTGGTAATCACAAACCACATTAGCAGTTAAACTGATCAATGGTTCAAAGCAGTTGATTTATAACTAACAGCAAACCTATACTTCCTTCATTTTTTTTCTCCCTGCCATACCATCAACTTATCCATCGTTCCCAAAGCAACACTGGGGATAAAAAAAAAAGATGGGCTAGCTAAGGGTCAGCATGGAATGCTGACTTTCAGGACAGCAACTGAGATACCCCATTTTTACACGAATGGGTGCTCAGCTCTGGAAAAAATGCTATCAAGCTCTCCTCCTCAATTTCCATATATAGCACTGGCTTATCTAGGACTTTAGCTTATTCACTTAGCTTGAGATGCTGAAGAAGAAAATATAATTATTTCAAGGATCTCAGGCAGACATAGCAGGAAGATCTAAATTCACAGGTAGCCACAACATAAAAGAAAAGGTTGTTTAAAGTAAATGTGGCTGCAGGTTTAATTCTTACCTCCAGAAGCCTAATTTCTGTCTCAGCTGTGGCACAGAATATTTGAACCATACAATTTAATGTGCATGCTGAAATACAACAGTCACTAGAAGAGGGGGACCCAGCTTGCACAGCTGCCAGACTATGCTTCATGTTATCCCCTCTTTCTTGAAGTGTATTAACATTAAATCTTATCTCTAAATTCACATTCTTAGGATGTTTCTCTTGGTCTGTCTTGAAAATCTGGAATAGCCAAAGCAGAAAATATAAAGCCATCAGGCATCCTGGTCTTCTTTTAAAAAAAAAAAAAGACTGATTTGCCCCATTTAATGTTTGTTTGTTTTTTAATAGGCTATATTTTGGACCTTAACTAAGCATTCCTCTAAGCAACTGAACAATGAAAATCCATGAGAACACAAAAAACAGACCTTACTTTTTTAATACAATTCCTGTTGAAGCATGCCACAACAACAAAGCATCCTCTTCAAATGTACTCAGTTGGGATGGAGTGTACTCTTTCCCACTGCTGGCTCATTCCTCTTCTGTCTTGCAAGGAAACACTACTAGTTTTTCAACTACTCTGCAAATTGAGGGAAAAGACATCATCACAATTAGGACAAGAGGGAAAGGTTCATTTTTCACATCCTATGAAATATATAACATTGTGTTCTTACTGCAGCAAAGAAAAGAGTGTTACCCTCTTCACAATCTGAGGGAGGGAATTTCTGATATCTAGAAATGCTATATTCAAATGTGTTGTTTTTAAAAGTCCCTATTTCTGCTTACATTATGATATCCACTGTTAGGACACTGAACAAATCTACCCTTCTTTCTACAATATTTAGAAAAGGCAGTTATACTGGTATCTCAGACCTGGAAAAAAAGTGGGAAACGAACACTAATTCTCTAGAGCTACTAATCAGTGTGCTGACCAACCATGCAGAAATAAGGTTGATCACTCCCAATACTGCACTCTATTCACCAAGCTTTTCTAATGTTTAATATGCAAGTAGGAGTCTGCGTGCTTAGACTCAGAGTTCAGGAAATCAGCAACACTTTCTGAGGTTTCTCAAAAAATGTTAATGTGTTTACAGATTTGTTCATGAGATGCATAAATGTAGGATATGAAAGAGTAAGAAAGTTGTTCAATTTCTACAGATACTCATTCAAATGCCCCCCTGACAGTGACAGGTTAACATCTTTTGCAGTTCATCTTACTCTATGTTACCTATCCAACAGGGCCAATTCATTTCACATAGACTACATGGTCATCTGAAGCCAGTAACTATCTAACTAATGACAAAGGTTAGAACTGAAGCAGAATAAGTAAAGATCTGTAGGTTACTAACTTTAAAGCAGGGATCTGCAACTTTAAGGGGGAAATAGACAGACATCAAAGGCACAGACAGAAATTATATTTGTTGCGTGATCAGCCCCTTGAAAGTGTTTTACAGCCAAGCCCTCCAAGAAGAGCACAGCAGCAGAGTGCTCCAGTCCTGCGACAAATTCACTCTCATTATATGAGGGTACAAATAAAGGTGCTCCAAAACAGAACACCTTCATTAGCTTCTGTCTGCTCCAGCAGCTGGACTGCTGCAGCCCAACCCCATCCCTAGTGCTGTCTCAGGATGGGAAGGGGAAAAAGGCAGGAGGAGGGAGGTCAGTTCAGGGGTTTGTCCATCTGGGGACAGATGGACTGGAGCCCCTCAACTCATGGGTGGCAGGTGCATGAGGTGGGGGGCTCCAATCCTCTCACCTGCCACTCCAGTGCAGGCTGAGGCAACCCAGAATGGACCTCCCTCCCCTGCCTCCATCCCCTCCCATCCTGAGATAGCACTAGACTGGGAAAAGGGAGGGCAGAGCTAGGGAAAGAGGTTGCAAACCTTGTTGGATCAGCTCCAAATTGGAGCGCCATCCCTCACCCTCCCAACTCAACAGCTAATGTCTGTTGGGCCAGGAAGGTCAATCTAACTCATGATGCTTTCTGCTTTCATGGAGCTGCACTGCTGTCTGCGCCTCAAGGGTTGATGAGCTCTTGTCTAAACATTCTAAATGGAGAGTGAAGCAGTCGTAGTATGCCAGAAGCACCTGAGCTATGGAAAGGGTACAGAACTCTACACTGAAACATAACCAGACCTATGAGTTATACTCTCATAATTTCAGCATTTTAAATTACATCATCTTATCCAGCTTGCTCTACACCTTTTAACTGCTACTAAGGTGTAGAACGAACTTGAAGATGTCGTAGGCAACACTTCTCTCTGATCAAGGAAAGAGCCACTTCTGTGAAGTCGTAATACACAGACCATTAATTTGCCCTAACCTGATGTTATGCATAGAACTGAGCAAATATTAAGAAATGATAGATCCTCAACTGCATTAAATACTCAGAGCAGTAGTAGAGCATACATAATTCATAGTTTCACAGTTGGTAGGGACAGAAGGAACCTGAGCAGATCATCAAGTCTGACCCCCTGTCATGGCAGGAAAGAGTACTGGGGTCAAATGAGCCCAGCAAGGTGTTCATCTAGCCTCCTCTTAAAGACCCCCAGGGTAGAAGCCAGCACCACTTCTCTTGGAAGTTGGTTCCAGATCCTAGCCACCCTGACCGTGAAGTAGCACCTCCTAATATCTAGCCTAAATCTACCCTCTGCCAGTTTGTGACCATTATTTCTGGTCACTCCTGAGACTGCTTGGGGGAACAGAGACTCCCCCAATGCCTGCTGGTTCCCCCTGACTAGTTTGTAAACAGCCACTAGATCCCCCCTCAGCCTTCTCTTGTGGAGGCTGACCAGGTTCAGGTCCCATAGCCTCTCCTCATAGGACCTGCCCTGCTGCCCCTGACCATGTGAATGGCCCTCCTCTGGACCTTCTCCATGTTGTTCACATCCCTCCTGAAGTGCAGCGCCCAGAACTGGACACAGTACTCCAACTGTGGCCTGACCTGTGTTGCATAGAGGGGGAGGATCACCTCCTTCAACCCGCTCAAGATGCATCTGTGGATGCACGACAAGGTGCAGTTGTCCTTCCTCATTGCATCTCCACACTGTCAGCCCATGTTCATTTTGACATCAATGACTCCAAGATCCTTTTCTGCCTCTACACTGACAAGAAGGGAGTTCCCCAGGTACTGTATGATGTATGCTGCTGGTTCTTCCTCCCCAGGTGCAGTACCTTGCACTTATCAGTGTTGAAACCCATTCTGTTCTCATCCGCCCATCCCTGTAACCTGTCTAGGTCTGATTGCAGCCTATTCCCCACTTCCCCCCACATCTTAGTGTCATCTGCAAATTTGAACAGGGTGCTTTTTACCCCCTCGTCCAATTGATATTGGCAGACCGAATATTTGGATGACTTTCCAGTTAACACTTAAGACTGACACCCTAAAGTTATACCTACAGCTAAAGATGGAACTATTTAAATCAACAGCCCCAAAATCTGTCATGATAATCTTTGAACTAGAAAATGTTGGGTTTTTTTTTTTTTTTTTTTTTTTTTTTTTGCCTTACTTGATGGGGGGAGTAAAATTTAATGAAGAGTAAATTAAATACAAGTACTATTTTGCTGCAGAGTGGGTTTTTTTTTTTTTTTTTTTTTATCAGTACTTCTCTGCTCACAGGCTTCTTCCTGCATACGTCAACCTCCAAAATAAAACTCTACAACAGTGTTAATATTTCAGATCCTTCACTTATCAACCCAACAGACAAGATACTCCTTTACTATGATCAAAGAGGTAGTTGCAACACACTGCATGCTGAGGGCAGTGTATGGTTCTTCATCTTAGATGCTGCTGTTCTATTTCTATCGCTTTTGCAAGTAATTTAAAGAAACATAGGTCTACTACTTCTCCTTATCCACTATAAAAGAAGGTACATCATGAAACCAAATGTTACTTTGGAAGGAAAGAAGGAAAGATCAGTTCTTTCAATCTGACAGTCCTTAGAAAAAAAGATTGTTGCACACTGGATATGTAATTATCCTTAGAAGACTACAAACGGTATAATTATGAGATTAAGGTAAAGGAACTCTCTCATGCCACAGTTTTCAAGAGGAACTGATTCACAGACTAACTTCAGTTAATCTCTACGTTTCATTAAGGTTTTTTTATACACTGAGATACGTTTGAACATTTTACTAGCCAGTGTGAAGGATGCCTTCATACCCTTTCCCAAAATTCCTCCTAATTTAATTGCTGAATAACTATATATCAAATATTACTGTAAATTCTTACCCCATACACTTTACAAACACCATCTTTCCTAAGCTATAGCCACCCCAATTACCCCCAAAAGCATGCACACCCCTCCTTACGTTCACCAATGCTTGTGCACAAAAGCCTTGAAACATTAATTCTATTTCTCACAGTCAAATTACTGAAACCAAGAAAGAGGCCCAATGACCAACAGCAATACAGGAAGTCCCTGACTTAAGAAGTTTCAAGTTACAACTAACGGCACTTAGTTTATAAACTGACACCCTGTTTCGACTTTATGACGCTTCATCCGACATGACACCACGCCAGCTAACAAGTTCACTGTGGCACCCACGTCCCAGGAGAACATCTGTTCAAACTTCCTTAGACACTTTCTTTAGGAAAGCGGACAAGACTCCAGAAAAACAGGCAGCCAAGCCTGCTGAGAAGACTCCAGCCAAGAACCCTTCAAAAAGTCCAGCAAAGTCACCTCAAAGAAGTCCTTCCAAATCAATGTGATTATATTGTAAATAATAAATACATTAATGTAGCTATATTACTCATATATAATTGAATGAGTACAAAATTCTGGGTTATTTTTGGTGAAAATAGGATATCGGGCCTATCAGGGACCAACTCCCTATTTATTGTTCCCATGAGAAAAATCGGTTCAATTACGACGCTTCGACTTAAGACACGGTTTTCAGGAACCAATTACGTCATAAGTCTGAAGACTGCTTGTATCCATTAGAGTGCAAGCCTCCCAGCTGCTCTAGGGGAGGTACTGTAATTCCTCCTAAACTTATCAACAGGCCTTACTTGGGAGTTCCATCCTCTTGAATTCCATCTTCTTAAGTCATGGGTTAACACGTACCTCCTGCCCTCTTAAAGAGTCCCTGTAGGTGCTGGAAAGGTGAAATAAGTATTGTCTCTTTCACCCTTCCAATTCTAGAACCTGAAGGGTAATGGGTTTCTTCAGAAAACTTTAACTCCACATCCAATTTTGGGCCCTCCTGCTCGACGAACATTTTCAGTTTCTACTGGGTAGAAACAATGAAACTAGACTCCCCTTGTCAGTTTGGGTTACTACTGTCATGGTTTTCAGCACAAAGAATAAAAACTGACAGGGCTCTGGGTCAATTTTCACTTTACTGATGCTCAGATCACCAACGCAGTACCTGAACTAGAAGTACGAACAATTAAGAAGCCATAACTTTTCCATTTATACTCTTTCATATTTAGGTTCTCTCAGTCTTAAGCACTAAAAACTTCTCTCTAAATAGAAGCTTAGATACTGCAGACAGAAGCTGTTATCTTTTTTGGTTGCATACTTTCTGTTTATCAAAGGCAATTCAAATTTTTCAAATCCTGCATTAAACATCACTTTAGGCATGAATTTGTGAAATTAAAATTAGTGATTTTTTTCCTAAAGCTTAAAATCTGAAAAAATTTGCACCATAACTTCAGCCAGGAGACCAGTGAAGGACTGATTTTTAAGAATACTGATGACAAAATATTGAGTGAAAACAGTCAAGGTACTATTGAGTGTATAAGACTTGAAAATCTCTTGCAGTTGTTTGTCAATAAGCCTCATTTAAAATATAAAGACTTTTCTGTACATGCAGGTTGTTTCATTACCCTTTTAGTTTAGGAAGAAATCAAGCTAACATTAACTAGTGCCTTCTGTTTAGATTCCACCATGAATTAAAGACAGTATTATTTAAGCCTCTCCATCAACTTAAAAAAAAAAAATGAAAGTCATTTTTCCGAAGTTCAAGGATTTGTTACCAACCCGTTAGAAAAACTACCTGAAATTGCAAAGATTAAACCACCACTTCCATTAATTTTTTTTATGCATTTGGAAACTAACTATATGCAGTGTTCTATTACTTCCCCTCTATGGCCAAATTTTATGAGAATTCTTTCAGTAGGATTTTTTTAAAATAGCGTTCTTTTCCAGTTCTCCATGGGCACTTATAGGAAAGAACCAACATTTATTTAGCAAAAATATCTATTTACTACTGCACCATAAGTTAAGGTTAAGGTTAAGTAGGACCAGTACTCTTTCCTGCCATGGCAGGGGGTCAGACTTGATGATCTGCTCAGGTCCCTTCCGTCCCTACCAACTATGAAACTATGAATTATGTATGCTCCACTACTGCACTGAGTATTTAATGCAGTTGAGGATCTATCATTTCTTAATATTTGCTCAGCTCTATATTAGGTTAAGTAGGAAACAGGTTAAATATTTTAGCATAAAACTGTTGCAAAGACATGCAAGCATCCCTCTCCCCCCTCATTTAACCTTTTGCTCTACTACAATTTGTACTTAATTCTGAGCACCAGTTAGCTTTATGGACCAAACATCGGAAGAGTTCCAATTTTACGTACAGCTAAACTACTTTAAAAGTAACACAGTGCTACTAAAATATTTAAACATGTGATCAGCACATGTTAAAAAAAAACAAAAAAAACGAAACAGACTTGCCTGATGTCTGCAGGACCAGGTTTGTACCCCAACCTCCCAATACATGAAAAGAGAGCCCAGATACATCAACATCTTTACAGTCTTCATTATACACACCTAAGTGGTGCTCTGCTAAAGCTGCTTCCCCACCCCACAGTTTATTATTTCTTTATTCTTCCCAAGTAAATGACAATTCAATGACATACAAACTGATGTAGGTTAAAACGTACTTCAATTGATCCACATTAGTTAAAACAGGTACAACTTCCTCCCTTCTCTCAACACAGGTTCTCCACTGCATCAGAGTCAGAAGAGAATTTGTTATTCCTTCCAACCATAGATGTAATCAAAAGAAACCACAACATCACAACAAATTATGGAGCAAGTTGCTGCAAAAAAGTTCAGCATTGAAAGTAGGATTTAATCATTTGGGCCAAATCAAGATTCAGATTTTACTGTGTACATAATACTACGGCATTGCCTTAATTCAGACAACACAGCTGTACGTTTGGTTGCTGCTTCTTTTCTCAAAGCCATACAGCGTCTCCTTTAACCTCACAAGCACGTAAAAGTTTTCATTCCTATTCTTCCTACTCATTATTCAACATTTGCTTCACTCCACAAGCACAGTTAAGCCAGCTACAACATGCGTTGCCTACAGAACAGAAAGATTATCCGGAGATTCAGTTAGCACAAACCTATTTTCTGTATTACATGAAATTCCAGCCTGTGCATACAATGACCTAGATTATTGCACTCTAGGAAAATTTCCATTTAACACTTATTCAGGACCAGCTTGCAACGCCGACAAAACAGCAATACATCTTCTGCTTGTTGCATCAAAAGAAGGAAACCAGAGACTATACCACCTTATCTAAATGTGCAAGTGATGTAAAGGAAGTCCCAGAGACCAAGTTATCAGTCGCAATGACAACAAAAGCTGAGTGAAATGCCCCATAAACTGTACCCCTTAAAAAAGGAGTTGCAAGGGTTAAATGATGCCAGTCCTATGCCTCCTGTTATTCATAAAGTCTCTGCTCCTACTGACGGGGGGGGGGGGGACTGCACGTACTGACCACGCAGATCATTCAGTCCTTATCTGGACAGGAGGCGATTGTCATCACTCAAAATTTGGGACCTGTAAACAGGGAGCCATCTATGGGAGTGGTTATATTCCCTAAATCCAAAACTGCAGTTGGTCATATTGCAGGAGCAGGGGGATGCACATGCCTGCTTTTACAGGCTTCCTGCAGTACCATGAAGAACAACACTCTTCTGGGGCACGTTTCGGGCCAGTGTCTCCTCACAACGCTCAGAGCTCTGGCGCAGCATTTGGCACCCAGCACGTGCCAGGCCCCATGCCATGCAATCTAAAATAGAAAAGATACTGCAGATCCTCCAGCCTGCACGTTTAGCGAGAGAACCTCCCAGCACTCCCACTCAGGGACAGGGCCACCCCTCCACCCCTGCCCCATGTCGAGAACCAGGCATTTGAGCATCTTGCACACGTCAGTGCTACTCAGCTTGCGTGCACACACACACTCGAAGCCCCTGGTGCAGCAAAGGGGCTGACACCCGAAAAGGAGGCTGGGACTTGACAAGAAAGGAAACGGCCTTATCTTCAGCTTCCCGAGTGGTGGGGCAACCCATAAAAGTCACCCTTGCACCTGGGTGGTGCAGGGTGGGGAGGTGCCCCTTATAGACTACATCAGACCCTCCGGCCTGCCAGCCCCACCCGCGGACGGGGAGGGATGAGACCCTACCGCAGCAGGGGCAAGCGCCCGTCACATGACCAGGGGGAACATCCACCCCTACGTCATCCCCGCGCGGGGCGAGGGGGGGCTGCTTCTCCCTCACTCCCGGTAAAGGGCGGGGCCACTCCCGGGGGAGCAAGAAGTGGCGGCCGCCTCCCCCGATACTTCGCCTCCTCAGGGCCCTTTGTTGGCGGGGGGGCCGACGCGGAGGCCGCAGCGCCCGTGCCAGGGCCAAACGGGCCCAGCCGTTGGCGAGGGACGAGGCGCTAACAGGAGCAACCGCCCCCCGGGATTAGAAGGCCGTGACGTCACGAACTC
>NW_017728918.1:102720771-102728668 GCF_001723895.1 Crocodylus porosus | reverse complement strand
GGGGAAGGAGAAGGGGGCGGGGCGGGGCGCGGAACGAGCCGTGGTGACGCGAGGGCGGCGGTTACTCAGAAGCCCCATGCGCTCGCGCAGCGGCCCAAGCCATAGAGAGGCTTCGCGACTGCGTCACCAGGGGCGGGGCGGGGCCAATCGACCATCAGCCCCGAGCTATCGTGAGGCTTGTGTCCGGGCCCAGGCCTGGGAGGCGGGTGGGCGGGCGAGCCGTTGGGGCGCGGCAGTGGCTCTACCCCGTGAGGCGGCTCGCAGTTAGAGCGCGTTACCCGGCGCCATAAGTGTAACGTGTGACTGGCGCGGGCCATGATAGGTGCGGCTAGACGCGCAGTGTTGCCAACTGCCTTGATTTTTGTCCTTGTGCTTAAAGTCTGTGCTTCGGGAATGTGAAAAACTTAGCACTTTCATACATACACCCATACATATACACACATCCTCACGCATACACATACATATACACACACCCCTGAAGTACCCATTTTTCGCCTGGGGCATTATTTTTGTAATTGCAGTGTTTGCTTATTTTTAAACAACTTAGCACAATGTATTTCGGTCAAAAATATTGTTTATTTTTTAAGGAACATACTACAACATACTGAATATTTAATGTGAAGCCAAAAAAAAAGGCAAGCATCAATATAATGACAATTGAACTGAATTCACTGGAGTGGTACCAGTTTATGATCTGAGAAGCGAAGTAATCCCAGTCAATGGCAACCCCAAAAAGGGTCAAGTGAAAAATAACCCGCCTGTAATTTTCCTCAGGTGGTATTGAGTGATTTTGAAAGGTTTGGCCTGGATAGGTATAGCCACTCTTGAGTTATAAGCAAATGTAGGTAGGGATGCACACTTCATTATAGATAGATAGATTTAAGAGCTAAGTTTTTCACATTCCCAAAGCATAGACTTTGAGAACAACACTAAAAAGTCATGACAGTTGGCGACACTGGAGACAGGTGGTGCCACAAAAGAGCTCTGCCCAGGAAATCCTTGCCCCTTGCATTGTTTTGCCACCCTGCTGGCTACTGCCTCTCTCTCATGCTCCCATTGCAAGCAGGAGGGCTCTCTGGGTGGCCTTCCCTTAGGCCCAGGCACTGACCTCCCACCATGGCACGTGCCCAGGACTGGCTGGCAAGGCCAGAAGCCCAGGGTGGGCTGCTTCCAGGAGTAAGAGGGAAAGAACAGCTGTTCCATGGGTCATGCTGAATATCCAGCGCGGTCCCAAATTGGCCTGCAACTGGCTCGCAAACACTGGTCCCTGTGTCAGCCGTCCCTCGATTCCAAGATGGGCTCTACCATGGCTCATTCATGAGTCTTGAGGGGGCATAAAAGTGCAGTCCTTGGGCCACAGATCTATCCGCAAAAGGTGCAGGTCTTTCCGCAGGGGGGAGTAGGCTACAGGCTGGGATTCCTTTCCTTTCTATACCTGAAACATCTTCATCTCGTGCCAGCGTTTATCCATTTCCAATGGGGATGTCCATGTCTATGCTTCTCTTTTGCTAAATTCACACCCTTGCAGCTTTAGCTTTAACATGGGCAGGCCTCCCATTTTCTTAGGGCATTGTGATGGGCAGCTCAATTATTTTTGTAGACCCCCCACAAGAATCAAAGTGTAATTCGAATCCCGAAAATAGGGTTCTGTGCATGCACGTGCATATGTAGACGCACCCTGTAATGCCTTCTTTTCCTGAGCTCATTTCCTTTAGTTTCACTAGTGTTTAGTCTAACCGAAGTCCCACACAGTGATTCTCAAATCAAGTGCCACAAGATCCTTTAAAGGGTGCCAAGAGGTATGAGGAGATAAGCAGGCACACACTCAGGCTTGCCCCTGCCTGGCCAATCCCTTCCTCCCTCACCATTTCCTGGCCTCTCTGCAAGGAGGTAAACATTGTAGCATATATTAGGTTTTGAAACTAGGTGCCACTCAGTTCACAAAAGTTCTGGAGGAGTGCCTTGAGTTCAAACAGGTTGAGATCCACTGCTGTACTCTACTGCATTTCATTCAGTTGAGTCTGGTGCTATTTATGAGCAGAGAGATTGGAAGCCATGTTAGTCTGCAGTCAGGCAGAAGGCAGGGGAAAGGTGAACCTTTTAGACCCGGGTGGCCAACCTGTGGCACACCTGCCACTTGTGGCACATGGCAGATTGGGGAGGGGATAGGCAGCACAGTGACACATAGAGCAGAAAGCTAAGCAGCAAAATAGGGCTGGGGAAAGATACCAGAGTGGCTATGTGGGAAGGTTCAGGGCTGATTTGTGGCATGCCTGCCAAAAAGGTTGACCCCCTCCCGCCACTATTATAGACTAATTGAACTACTGAAAAATAAGCCTTCGTGAGCTGCAGCTCACTTCATCAGGTGGAGTGTGATGAACCAAGATACTATCTGATAAAAACAATCTCATAAAAGCCCATGCATCTCTGATTCATTTAGTCTGTAAAGTCTGCAAAGTGCCTTCTTCTCGACTTCATACTGACTCGGCTAACGACCTTGACTTTAATTAAAGTCACTTCTCAATTTTCTTTTAGAGGAACAGCAGGTTGGATTTTCTGTGTCTCCTATTTGTGGGCTTTTTCTCCAGGCCTTGAGTCATTTCTGTGATTCTTTCCGTAACCTCTCAATTTTTCAAAATATTTTAATGCATGGGCACTAGCTTTTCATGCAACATTCCAGTATCAGCCTCATGAGCCCTTGACATAGAGTTAAATCACCTCTCTGCCCCTACCCCCTCTATAGTCATCCTGGTTTTTGTTAATAAGTATACTGAGGAACCCAAATGTTACAACAGTATACTTTTATGTAACAATAATTATCAACAATACAGCTGCAGAATGAAAATTAGAAGTATTATAAATTGTGCAGACTGAGTCCCTCTGTCCATCAAGTCCTCCCTTTTAGTATCAGCAGTGCTGTCAACATTCACATTTTTACTGTGGTTTCACAATATCTGGTGATTTTCCTGAGGCCCCAGATTCTGGAGTCAAGAGATGAGGTAACAACTCATCTTTCATTGTACTAAAATAGGTACACTTCTAGCTGTCATGTTTTCAGGGAAAAAAAGTGCTGGAAAAAATAACCTGAATGCCTGTTAAAGACCCAGAAAAAAAATCTAAAGATATCAAATAGGCTGTGTATGTGTGTGCATGATAATTTGGTGGGGGGGAGGCAAGGGTGGAGTTAAATCAACCTAAAGATAATTGGAAAACTGACTCATGATTTTTTAATGCTTGGGGTTAACAGCATCCTAGCAATCACAATACTGTGTTGACCTAGTGAGCATGTGTGTGTATTTGTTTCATCTCTGCTGGATGAGACAGTGAGCACTCAGCCATGTGTCATTCCCCTCCCCCCTTCTTGCACTGCTGACGGTAAAAGGAGATTTGCTTTTTGCTCATACTGTTTTTGCAGCTGACTAAAACAAGTCCTGCCACTATTGTTCTGGGTAGCCTCTCTGTCCAGGATACTAGTACAGTGACAAACAAGGAGATCTTAGTTGGCCACTGTTTAGCTATATAATTTCATGTAGAAGATTAAGTGCAAAGCTGAATTTAAGGACCTTTAAGATATCAAGGAATTCTGTATTAAATCTGAACATTTCAGTCTCCATACTTAGTTCAAGGAACCCTGCACTTTGGAAATGTTCTGATCCAAACACTGTCTTTTCAGGTCATTTCTGTGTATACATCTAAAGCTTCCCCTATGCTAGAGAAATAATTCCCACTATGTCCAATGCTAATTCATCTGAACTGGTGACTAAGGGAAGCCCCAGCCACTTTTTACCAGTTAGACTATAAGTTTCAGCATATTTAACACTTATCAGTTCATCTGAACAAATTTCTCTCAAAATTTTTTGTCTGAAGGTACCCAAAAGCACTTTACCAACTGTTTGTGTACAGTAGCATTCACTTACTGCCATTATCTGTAGTGGAGGTTGGTAGCCACACAATAAAAATTTCAGCAAAAGTCAACCAGACTTCATTAGAATGGGTGTAGAATGCAGATGATCTTCTTCATATTAATGAGACAATGAAAATGTAGGGAACTGTGTTTTGTCCTATTTTGTCGTGTAGGACTAGGAAATCTGTTGTACAAGCATCTTCTTTGCAACCAGTATAAAGAAATACTAATTTGGACAGCAAATAGCCTGCTGTAATACTGACTATGACAGGAGGAAAGTTATGAATTCATATGCCCCTCACTTAGCAAATCTTGGCAAAACTGACCATTAACAAAGAATATTACAAATATTTCTGATATAGCTGGAGCTTGAGAGGTCCAAATATCTTACTTGTGAAAACAATTTGTAGTGAAGAAAATTCGTACTTTACACCAGAAAAGAGAGGCACTAGAGAACGTCAATAAGAATGATAACTTAAGAATAGTAAGTTAAAAAGTATAAAATAAAAATTCAAGATTTTTTAATCACCAAACTCTTAAAACATTCTGAAAAGATCTGCATGTAATTAGTACTACGTTTAACAAAATTTGACATAATTACATCCAAGGACACTAATATGGCAGCCTGTATTGCTATTTAAAGAGCTGACTGTGAGAAGGAGCCAAATAGTAGTCAGAGATTAAACAAAAGAAAGTACTTTACTGGTAATTGGTTTGTTCAGCAAGAACAGACATAATCCTTTGCTCAGCCAGATCTGGATCCTGCAGTTGCTACTGAGACCAAATTCCCATTGGTCTCATTGGGAGTTTGACCTGAAAAAGGATACCAGAATTGGGCTCTTAAAGGGCCAGAGTATGGCTGGTCTAAAACGATTATCAATACACAGAGCTTCACAGGAAAAAAGGATAGGAATCTATAATTGAAAATTAAAGAGAAGATTCTCTGATGATGTAAATCATCAGAACTTCATTGGTTTCAGGGGAGCTATTACATTTTACTTGAATGGAGGATCTATACACAAGTCTCAATACCAAATGCAAAATGCATTTCTACCATCCATCCTGCTATAAAAAAAAATCATTATGATGATCACAGGTGATGTATCAGAGTACACTAGGTACTCCCCCGCCCCAAATAAAGTAATTAAACTACCTGAAATCATTGTCCTAGGGAGATACAAGCCATGCAGGGCTGGAGTGTTGTAGTTGTGATGGTCTATGAAATGTCCAAGGCAAGGCCTTTTTCTGATATGTACAGTTGGGAGAGTTTTTGGATAAGCCTCCAAGCTTCAGTTGCCTTTCCTCAGGTCTCAGTGAGGTGCTTCAGGCTGTTTGCACTTCCATGGAGTCTTTTTTTTTTTCTGTGTGTGTGTGTGTGTGTGTGTGTGTGTGTGTAAAACTATATATATGGTTTTTACACACATATAGTTTTGCACATGCAGGACTGTGTTAAAAATCCATGTTTCCTCTCAGCTTGGAAATGGCTGAAAATGACAATCCTTTCATGAGTTTGGCATCTACTCTTCTATCAATAAGCTTATATTCAATTGCTAGTGCATTTTAACATGCATGCCTTATGCTGTATTACTGTTTTCTGAATAGTCTTCCATTTTACATTTATTTTGATTATTGTTTTCCCTCAGCTATATTAGTTTTCATCTCTTGGCTGTATATGAAATCACCTCATTTATATATGTCTCTCTCAGCTTGTTTTGTAATTCTGATCTCTTTCACATCATCGCTATTCTTAGTTTACTATCTTCTCTAGATTTAATCTATCTGGAATTTGTCAGTCTGGTCTTACTGCCAAATTGTTAATGAATACAATATATTAAAATGTAAAGATACAAAAAATTGATCTCTGAAGGACACCACTTGTTCTTCCCCTCACTTTTCAATAGCTGCATCATCAATAATCACTTGCTGCTACTTATTTGATCAGCAAAATATTATACTTTAGTGTTTCTATTCACACAGCAACTTTTCATTTTCTCTAAGTGTATGTGATACCACATCAAGACCACTACAGTAAATAAATTTTATTTATCAAGGACTCAATTGAGTTTACAGTTGGAGCAACTGCGAAAGTATGGAAAAATGTCTCTAACTCACCTTCCCTCTTATCTGATTCTGGATCAAGTGGGTGTCATAATGATCCCTTGAGTCACTTAGTAAGGCCACATTTACATGAGACATTTACTACAGAGTAGACTACTAAGCACCACAGTAAATGTCTCGGCATCTACATGTGTAGTCCTATTAGGACACAGGAAACTAATAAATTCTGCAGCAGGATAGTACCTGTAAACAGTTGGGTTTTTTTCGTGTGCAGCAGTGCATGTATAGAGGCTGACCCAGCTGGCAGGGGCACTAGGGTGATTTAGTGCAGGGACTAGTCCCTCAGTGAAGCACCCTTGTTCCCCAGCCAGCCCCTGTGCATCACACTGAGCAGGGTTTGAGCAGCCTCAGGTTGCAGGCTGACCCATGGCCCCCTGCCAACTGGGGCTGCTCCAACCTAGCTCAAGGTGCTGTGCTCCATATATAAACATGGTGTCCAGGAGCAATAAACTTAGGTGCAATATGCACGGGAGTTTATTGGTATGCATTAATATGCATGTGTAAATGCACCCTGTATGTATGCACCTCCTAATTATGCTTGCTGCAGTCAGATGCTGGCCCACTAAGAGAATGAAAGGAAGCAAGGGTGTAGGTTGTAGCTGTGTTGGTCTAAGGACATAGGCAGACAAGATTTCATAGTAGTTTCATAGTAGCTAGGGTCAGGAGGGACCCAAACAGATCATCTAGCCTGACCCCCTGCCAGAGGCAGGAGTAGCCCTGCCAGAGGCAGGTGAATCTGATATCTTTTATTAGACCAACTTAAATAATTGGAAAACAATTTTTAAGCAAGCTTTTGGGTTCAAAAACTCTTCATCGGGCTAAGGAAGTTTCAGCAGTTGACGTGTGCTCTTCCTGGATGGAATGAAAAGTAAAGAAGCCAGAGGCTGGGCTGGTATGCGTACAAGATAGGCAGTCAGTGAAGATGAAGATTGAGGTGTCAATGGGTGAGAGACAGGCTGGGTGGGAGGGAGAGAAGGGGGATGAATAGTGGAGAAGTACCTGGGGAGTCAGGACACTCCTCCAGAGAGATAGATCGCATGTCTGAAAGAGCCACCCGGATACCACATGAAGAACTGCTGCAGTACAGAATATTAACCCCCACAAATTGCACACCACTGGTTATGACATATCACCCCTCCCTCAAACCCATACAGAAAATTGTCAAACAATTGCAACCCGTACTAGAAAGAAATCCTATTCTTAAAGAGATCTTGCCAAAGTCACCCATCCTAGCTTTCAAACAAGCACTTGTAACCCGGGTGGTACTCCAAGAGGTACCCCTTCTCCACTTGAAGGGATCAAAGCAGGTGCACAAGCACTGTGGGAGGTGTAGGGACTCTCCTCCCCTATAGGGCAAGGCCAGACCACCAATGGGGACTTGACCATATACCTTTTAATACTGGGAACATAACAGGCATAAATCAGAGGGTATAGTGGACACTACAATGCCCCAAGGGGGCAGGATTCAACAAAGGTTAGACACTTACAATCACTGCCAAAACAGGGTTAACAAAATATAAAACTCAAACAGCAGAACAAGTAATACGGGTTGGTGAAATATAAAAAGGCACAAAATGCAAAATGTTAAATGACAAGGAAACATAGGGCCTTGGTACCTGGAGTGGGAGAAAGGGGGGAAAACACAATCACCCCTTTCTACTACAAGAAGATTTGCTTCCTGATATCTCACTCACCCCAAGTCACCTCAGCTGGGACCTGAACCCAGATCTCCCACATGGTAGGCAAAAGTGTTACCACACAACCACCACTAGTGACACTACTCCTTCCTGCTAGGGGCCTTGACCTTCCCGGAGCCCCGGCTTTACATCAAACTGCCTGGCCTCTGATTGGAGGAGCTGGAAGCAGAGCTGGGAA
>NW_017728918.1:102718417-102720131 GCF_001723895.1 Crocodylus porosus | reverse complement strand
ATCTTGTATGCATACCAGCCCAGCCTCTGGCTTCTTTACTTTTCATTCCATCCAGGAAGAGCACACACCAACTGCTGAAACTTCCTTAGCCTGACAAAGGGCTTTTGAACCCAAAAGCTTGCTTAAAATTTGTTTTCTAACTATTTAAGTTGGTCTAATAAAAGATATCAGATTCACCCAAAGAACCATGTCTGCCTCTGAATGGATGCAATTCACTCTGCTTTACCCTTTCTCAAACAAGGTCATTCCTCCCTACCCTAACTATGTCCACTATATGGCATAAAGAGAGAACAGCTGGCTATCTGCTACTTGACACAAAGGAAATGCTAGGAGGAATACTGTTGGCTGCTTTGTACTAGAAATTAGAGTAAGAGGCAAAATACTGAGCCTGAAAGCTGTAATATTAAAACAAATGCTTGCTTTGTTCATCTGAATGATGTGGTATCTGAATGATACAGCTTAGAGAAGCTGAAAACATGCAACATGAACATAAGCCCCTGTCTGTGTTTTATGAGCCCCTGCTTATCACTCAGTAGATTTTTTCCTCTAAGTACTGCTGTAACTACTCAGTTGGTTTAATAAAAGATATCACATCTACCCAAAGAGGCTTGCCTGCCATATTATACTAAGATTTTTCTCAAACGTATTTGTTTTCCTTGGCAATGAAGTCTAACTACATGTGGATGATTTCCAGATCTCTTTTTTATAGTTTCAGAAGGTTGTGGTCCAAGATCCTCCAAGTCTTTTGTACTGCATTCTTAGTCCTAAATGGTTCTGACCATAGGAAGAATTCCATTATAAAGAGAGTCTGGTGGCAAAGTCAAAATTACAGCTTTTCTATCACTTTCTCTCCCTATGCCTAACAATCCCAGATTTCTCTGGAACTATTGTTAACTAGTGTGTAGTGGTCTTCAGATGTGATTCATAAGATGGTATCACTTAGACACCATTACACTCATTTACATCTCCTGAGAGGCAGATCCAGAAGGATTGTAGTGGCATGGGCACACCCTGCCTTTTCGACTACACCATGCTAGCAACAGGAGGGACATTTTTTTAAATTCCCAAATCAGATAGGAGTCATGCACCCCTCACTCTCCACCCTACCCCCCACTCTTGGCATCTGCTTTGTTCATCTCTGTCCTTAGCAGCATGTGCTTTCCTCTCCCATTCACCCCTATCTCTTGCCTACTGCTACAACCATCCCTGACTGATGGAGGCAAGCCTAGGGTTACTATATGTCCAGATTTTCCCAGGTGCTCTTTTTTGGCCCCCTGTCCTCATGTCTGGGTGGGTTTTTAAAATGCAAGCAAATGTCTAGGTTTTTCCTTTGCCTCTGCTTTTCCCAGGCACAAGCAGCTTGAATGCTTGGGGCTGGGAGCAGTGGGCAAGCTGATTGGCTGTCAGGGGTCATGTGCTCTGTGCAGACACTCTGGCAAGTAAGTGCGTGTGTGTGTGTGCTTGCGCATGCAGGCAGGAGTTGCATGGGCAGAAGGGCTGGGGGGGCAGAGCTGTGGGTCAGGAGTGATGGGCACTGTCAGTGCTGGGGGACAGGGGGTTGCAAGTCAGGAGTGAGGGGCACTGGCAGGGCTGGGGGAGCAGCGGCTTAGGAGTGAGGGGCAGAGGTGGGCCACAGGCATATCACTGCCCTCCCCAACAGTCAAATACCCCTGCCCCCTCTCCTCCCACCCTGGCTCCCCTTGCCTTCCCCCCC
>NW_017728918.1:102712827-102718317 GCF_001723895.1 Crocodylus porosus | reverse complement strand
GTTTCTTGCCAGCACAGGAGCAAGCACCTGGCAGGGGAACCCACAAGCTGCTGCTGCTGCCCCCTGCTGAGTCCAGCTCCAATTACTCTAGAGTTCCTTTCCCCACAACCCTCCCAAGCCACACCCCTTCCACTTGATTTCACAGGGGAGAGAGGCTCCATAACTGAGCTCAGCAAGGAACAGCAGCAGCAGCAACACTGGGTGGGTTCACCACTCCACACCTGCTTCTTGCTGGCAAGGAACTCCTGGGGGCACCAGGCAGAGAGAAGGAACCTGCCCGGTGCTGTCACTGCTGCTGCTGTTCCCAGCAGGAGTGCAGTAGGGGTGACTCTGGACCCCCTCACCCATCAGCCAGGGACAGCAGCAGTGGTAAGCAGGAGAGGGGAGGGGAGGGGACTTACAGCTGAGGGTGGAGGGGAAGATGGGGGGTGCTGCGAATGGATGGAGAGGCACAGGATTTTTACCTGCTCTGAGGGCTTATAAAAAGTCCCCACTGCTGCTCCCATGGTATGATCTGCCTACCTGGTGGAGGGATGCAGCCAAGAGCAGAGTTCAGCCACCCCTACAGTACCGGTCACTGCTCCTGTACCCCACCCTTTTCCCAAAAAAACCCCATTCCACCAGTGTTCATAAGACTAAGTGAATGTAGGTAGAACTAAAAGAGTCTAAAGCCTTGTCTGCTTGGGGTTCCGTCAGTTAAAATTCAGGTTTCACTTGGATTGGTTCACATAATTCAAATTCCTGCTCTGCCATGTCTATACTTGCTTAAATATAATGTCTATATTTATTTCCCTGCCCTGGTGCAGATTCAGCAATCGGTGGCTAGCAATCAGTGTATCAGGACTATACAAACACAAGGCCTAAGTTAGTGAAAGGGAATCTAACTCCCTGTACCTTAGGCATTATTTTTACATTTAGCTTATAGAATACTCAATCCTATGCTCTAAATGTCTTCTCATTTAACAGCTCTTCATTACATTTGCTATTTATATCATAACCTTTGCATATCCATATCACTCCTTCCTGACCCATCCCTGTCAATAAAAGATACTGTCTGAATACTGAATTGCCAACCCCCAAGTACTCCAAAATCATGAGTCAGGCATCCTCAGAGCCTTAACATTTTCACAAATAAAACATTTCACCTTTTCTCCTCCAAGTTCTCCTCCTCAGTCTTCATCCTCCCGGCTCAATGATTTCAAGCTTATTTCTTCAAAAGAGAGAAGGAATTTATTTTTCAGTTGAGACTCTCATGTTATCACAGGTCTCCAGAAGTTGGCACTCTGTGAGAACTACCAGATATCAGAAGAAATGGCAACACAATAGTTCTTAGATAGAGGACACAGTGCAGAATGCTAAATGAATAACAGACACTGAATTTTTTTTGTAATAAGAATAGCCCTCATTGGGTGTGTCCATACAATCATTTTCCAGGAAACTGTACATCAGCATGTTAGACTTCCAGCTGAGGGTGATATTTAAAACAGGAACACAGTACTGAAGCTTTTATAAATATCCAGCAACACAGTTCATTGCTAATGTGTTTGCAGAGGGCTCAAACTCTTTCAACCATGCCCTACTCACCAGATCTATGTGCCACTGAACTCTTGGCTGAGTTCCCAGTTCTTGAAACAGAACAGTTGACTACATAGGCCTAATAGTGCAGTCCCTTGTGTCTGAAACAACAGACCGTTCCTCAGGGAAGTGCTATATTTACGGCTACATTTAGAATTTTTAGAGTTTTACTTTTATAAAATGCTCATTGATGTGGCTCCATGCAGTGTTTATGAAGAAAAGTAAAAGAAAAGCAGAGAGACGAGAGAAAGAAACATAAAGCACAAAGGAAACGTTGAAACAAAGAAACTGTAAAAATCTTCATGTTCACCCTAAACTTAAAACATGATTGCTTTGAATTTTAGCAACTGAGAGAGAGAGAGAGGGAGAGAGAGACAAAAACCTGTTTCCATAAGATATCCTAAAAGGCCATATGGGAACATCAGAAAAGCTTGTTCTCCTGAGCTCTTAGTAACACCTTCCACTGCTATGGTAAAATTCAAACCTTAGGACATAAAAGCTAATTGGCAGAAAACATCAGCTGACTAGTGTTTGATGAGTGAAATGCTTCTGCAGTTTTTTTTAAATAAAAGATCTAAAGACATTTCACACTGGATATTCCAGTGAATATGGGTTTTTTTTTAATGAGGCTTTGGACAGAGGAACAAATTATACTAAATTAAAATGAGCAGAGTAGGGTGGCAGTTTACCACACATCAGATATTTTCCAATAACTTTTTTTTTGTATGTTGTGTTCTAACCTACAAAAGGTGAAGCTAATCTGTGATGCCATAGGGCTGTAAGCAGCCTTAGTTTAGTTTCTACCTTCTGAGGGAAAAGATGAACATGCAAAAACAAAATGAGGGCAGGGGGTACATGACAGGATGCCCTGCTTATGCCCTTTGCCCCTCACCCAAAGCCCCTGCCCGACAGCCCGGCTGCCCTTTAGTTAGTTAGTTAGTAGGGTCAGAAGGGACCTGAGTAGATCATCGAGTCTGACCCCCTGCCATGGCAGGAAAGAGTACTGGGGTCAAACGTCCCCAGCAAGGTGTTCAACTAACCTCCCCTTAAAGACCCCCAGGGTAGGAACCAGCACCACTTCTCTTGGAAGTTGGTTCCAGATCCTAGCTGCCCTGACCATGAAGTAGCGCCTCCTGGTATCTAGCCTAAATCTACCCTCTGCCAACTTGTGACCATTATTCCTGGACACTCCTGGGGAGTGCTTGGGGAACAGGGAATCCACCAGTGCCTGCTGGTCCCCTCTGACTAGTTTAACAGGCCACTACATCCCCCCTCAGCCTTCTCTTGTGGAGGCTGAACAGGTTCAGGTCCCGTAGCCTCTCCTCATAGGGCCTGCCCTGCTGTCCCCTGATCATGCGCGTGGCCCTCCTCTGGACCCTCTCCATGTTGTCCACATCCCTCTTGAAGTGTGGCGCCCAGAACTGGACGCAGTACTCCAGCTACAGCCTGACCAGTGTCACATAGACGGGGATAATAGAAACAATGAGTCGGAAGGGACCTAGACAGATCATAGAGTCTGACCCCCTGCCATGGGCAGGAAGGAGCACTGGGGGTCATAAGACCCTAGCCAGGTGCATATCCAGTCTCCTCTTGAAGATTTCCAGGGAATGTGAGAGCATCACCTCTCTGGGAAGCCTATTCCAGGCTCTGGCTACCCTTACAGTGAAGTAGTTCTTCCTAATATCCAACCTAAACCTATCTTCCCTCAGCTTATGACTCCAAGGGGGGCCCTGGTGAACAGACTTTCCCCGAGTCCCTGCTGGTGGCCCCTGATAAAGTTGTAGGTAGCGACAAGATCCCCCCTCAGTCTCCTGTTACGGAGACTGAAGAGATTCAGGTTCCTCAGCCTCTCCTCGTAGGGCTGGCCATGGAGGCCTCCAACCATACGAGTAGCTTTCTCTGGACCATCTCCAGGTTCTCCATGTCCTTCTTGAAGTGCGGCGCCCAGAACTGGACACAGTACTCCAGCTGCGGCCTGACCAGCGCCGCATAGATGAGGAGCAAGACTGCTCTGAACCTGTTAGTGATGCCTCTGTTGATGTATGACAGGGTGTGGTTGGCTCTGCCTATTGCTTCGTCGCATTGGCGACTCATATTCATCCTGGAGTCAATCCTGACTCCAAGATCCCTCTCTGCCTCTGTGCTGCCGAGAGGGGGAGCCCCTAACCTATAACCACAATCCTGGTTCCTTCTCCCCAAGTGCAGCTCCCTTGTCCTTGTTGAACCGCATCCTGTTCAGATCCGCCCACTTCTCTAATCTATCCAGGTCTGCCTGGATGTGGTCCCTGCCTGCCGGTGTATTCACTTTACCCCACACCTTCGTGTCATCAGTGAACTTGAACAGGGTGCTCTGCACACCCTCGTCCAGGTTGCTAACGAAGATGTTGAACAGCACCGGCCCAAGGACCGAGCCCTGGGGGACTCCACTGCCCACACCCTCCCACGTCGACATCGACCCATCCACCACCACCATCTGGGTGTGCCTTTGGAGCCAGTTTGCCCCCCATGTGACTGTGCATTCATCAGTGCCGCAGTTCCTCATCTTGCTCACCAGAATTGGGTGGGACACTGCGTCGAAGGCCTTCTGGAAGTCCAAGAAGATGACATTGACTTCCTCCTTCCCATCTAAGATCTTTGTTACCTAGTCATAGAAAGAGACCAGGTTAGTCAGGCAGGATTGGCCTTGCACGAACCCATGCTGGTTACCCCTCAACCTCACTTCCCCTTCAGGGCTCTCACAAATGTGGCCCTTGATAATTTTTTCCAAGACCTTCCCCAGGGTAGAAGTGAGGCTGACTGGCTTGTAATTGCCAGGCTCTTCCTTCCTCCTCTTCTTGAAAACAGAGACCACTTTGGCCCTTTTCCAGTCCTCAGGGACTTGGCCCGAGTACCAGGAGTCCTCAAACAGCTATGCCAATGGCTCCGCAATGACACCAGTCAATTCCTTCAGCACCTGCAGATGAAGGTCATCTGGGCCTGCTGACTTGGACACATCTAAGCCCTCCAGGTAATCCTTAACTAGGTCTGAACTAGGTCACTCAGGGGACTCACATCCTTCCTGGGCCTCTCTATGCTGTCACCCGAGAGCACCCCATTGTCAGCAGACAGGAACACATAGGCAAAGAACTTGTTGAAGAGTTCTGCCTTCTCTCGCGCGTCCGTCACCAACTGCCCTGCCCTGCCCTGCCTCGTAGGGGTCCAATATTACCCTGAGACTTCTTCTTGCTACCTATATACTTGAAAAAGGACTTTTTGTTATCCTTAATCCCAGAAGCTAATCTAATCTCCAGTGCTGCTTTAGCCTTCCTTACCAAATCCCTACAAGCTCAGGTCAGGGAGGTACTCCTCCTTTGTTCCTGCCCCCTGCTTCCACTGCCAGTATGGTTTTTTCTTTGCCCTCAGGCCAGACTGGATATCTGCGCTCAGCCATGAAGGTTTCTTGGACCATTTTTCCACCTTCCTGCGCAGAGGAATTGTGTCCTGCTGTGCCCCAAGGATAGCCTCCTTGAGGAAGAACCACCTTTCCTGGACCCCCATACTAGCTAACCCCTGGGCTCCATGTACCTCCCTGACTACTGCCCTGAGCACATCGAAGTTGGCTTTCCTAAAGTCAAGCATTTGCGCTGTGCTAGTTACCCTCCCCACCTTTCTCTGAATTGCAAACTGGATCATTTCATGATCACTGTCCCCTAGCCTTCCTTGTACTAGCACCTCCCCCACCAGGTAATCCCCAGAGGCTAACACCAGATCCAGTATGGCGTTTTCCCTAGTGGGGACGAGTACCTCCTGCACGAGGTATAGGACCTGTACGCATGTCAGGAACCTTCGTGAGTGGCTAGACCTGGCCAACTGCTCCTCCCAGTTGATGTCAGGGTAATTCATATCACCGATGACCACAACACCCTTTGCACGCAC
>NW_017728918.1:102676014-102712532 GCF_001723895.1 Crocodylus porosus | reverse complement strand
AAGTTTCATCCCACCATGTCTCCACTAGGCCAACCAGGTTGATTTTACTACTTGCAAGCAGGAGAGCAAGCTCCTCCTGCTTGTTCCCCATGCTTTTTGCACTAGTGAAGGGACACCTTAATCCCCACAAGAGAGCCCTGGGCACCCATCCTTCCTGAGAGACAACTGGTCCCTTGGTATATACCTGAACTCTTATCTCAGCAGGTCCTACACCTGGTTGAGTTTTCTCTTGCTCCTGTGGATCCCATCCCCCGATGAACTTAGTTTAAAGCCCGCTGGAGGAGGTCAACTAGCCTGTAGGAAAACAAATTCTTACCTTTGGGGGAGAGACGGAGACCATCATCCCCCAGGACGCCCTCTGCTCTGAAGTGTGGGCTGTGGTCCAGGAAGCCAAATCCGGCATGACAACACCAACTCCGGAGGCGCCAGTTCACCTTACGGATGCAGGCGCTCTGCCACTGACAGCCTCCACTAACTAGGAGGAGGGACGAAAAGACCACCTGGGCCCCCAACTCTCTAAGCTTGGCCCCCAGAACCATGTAGTCATCCATGATCTAGTCCTGACTACTCCAGGCCGCATCATTGGTTGCCACGTGGATGAGGACCATAGGATAGTAGGCGGAAGGCCGGATGAGGTCAGTGATCTTCCTTGTGACATCCCCAATCTTGGCTTCTGGGAGACAGTACACTTCTCTCACATTGGGGTCCATGCGGCGGATGGGTCCCTCCGTTCCTCTGAGGAGGGAGTCCCCTATGACAGTGACCTGACATCTCTTCCTCTGGGTCTCTGGATGATGCTCAGTTGGTACGGATGCCGGCTTGCTGGATGAAAGTGTGGCTTCCTCCCTTCGTCCTTCCTCATGCCCAGTCTCCTCCAGTGCTGCCAGGGCTGCATACTTGTTCCCAGTTGTACTGGGGTGACAGTTGATGCAGCTACGTGCTGCCTCCGACACCGCCTGGCCCTGGAGGTGACCATCCTCCATTCGCATCCTGCAGACTCCTGGGTGGTGACAGCCTGAGGGGATGAACCCTGCAGAGAGAGAAAGTACCCATCAATCCACGGCCTTGATCCCCCGCAGCCTGCTCACCTCTGCCTGGAACTCTCTCACCTGCCCCTCCAGTGCCGCAATCCTGGCACAGGTGGGACAGGTAAGAGAAGCCCCCGCCTCCATGTCCCCCCCTGGCCCCAGGGACCAAGCCAGGCAGCCCCCATAGGCAGGTGGCCCCACCTGCGTGGAAGCCTCACCGGTTCCCGGGCCAGGAGGCAGCCATGGGGCAGGAGCCCTGGCTCCACTCCTTGTGACAGCTCCCATCCTCTCACCCCCATGCACTTACCTGGAGATGACTGCTGCTGCTGCTGCTGCTGCTGCTGTTGGCTCTTCCGCTGCCTGCGGCCTCTCACATGCCTCCCTGCGTGAACCCCGGCACAAACTCTGGCATGCCCTTAAAGAGTGCGCCTGTTTGCGCTTGCTGTTCGTGTGGCTCCTAACCGGTGCGGCTAAATAGGGTCAGGCAGGGAACGAGTCCCCTGCCTGATCGCCAGCACCTGGCCTCACTCACTCCCTTCCGCCTGCTTACCTCCTCGTTGCCACAGCTGTCCCTCAGCTGTGGATCGCTGCTGCTCCTGCTGCTGCTGCCACCGCCTCCTCAAGGGTCGGGGGATACTGGGGACACATGCGCTCCCTCTGGCGTCCTCCTTGGACCTGCTTGAGATGCATCTGTGGATGACACATGACAAAGTGCGGTTGGCCTTCCTGACTGCATCCCCACACTGCTGGCCCATGTTCATCTTGGCATCAGCCTGTCGGTATGATGCTGGTTCTTCCTCCCCAAGTGCATCACCTTGCACTTGTCGGTGTTGAATCCTATCCTATTCTCATCCGCACACCCCTGTAACCTGTCTAGGTCTGATTGCAGCCTATTCCTTCCTTCTAGCATGCCCACATCCCCCCACATTTCAGCAAATTTGAACAGGGTGCTTTTTACCCCCGCTCCAAGTCACTGATGAAGATGTTCAACAGTGTGGGCCCGAGGACCGAGCCGTGCAGAACCCCACTCCCCACATCCCTCCAGGTCGAAAATGACCCATCCACCACCACTCTCTGGGTGCGGCCCTCCAGCCAGGTGGTGACCCATTTGACTCTGTACGTGTCAACATCACAGTCCCCCAATTTCTTAATGAGAACATGGTGAGACACAGTGTCGAAAGCCTTCCGAAAGTCCAGAAAGACTATGTCCACTGCTACCCCTGCATCTAAGGATTTGGTGACCTAGTCACAGAAGGACACCAGGTTGATCTGACAGGACCTACCTCTAATGAATCCGTGTTGGTTGCCTCTAATCATAATCTCCCCTGCTGGCCCCTCATAGACATGTACCAGAATAATTCTCTCAAAAAGCTTACCCTGGATCAAGGTAAGACTAACTGGCCTATAGTTTCCCGGGTTGTCCTTCCTCCCCTTTTTGAAGATGGGAACCACATTGGCCCTCTTCCAGTCCTCTGGCACCACACTAGAGCACCATGAGTGCACATAAAGCACTGACCTCAGCTAATGACCTCAGCTAATTCCCTCAGTACTCTCGGGTGTAGATCATCCGTAGCAGCCGACTTGAATACATCCAGTCCCTCCAGAAGTTCCCTAACTAGTTCTCACTAACCCTTGGCCTAGGTGCATCTCCCCTGGGGTCTAAGGGGAGGGCGGGTGGCTGTTCCGGTCCCTGTTTAGGAAAATGGAGGCAAAGAAATCGTTAAATAGGTTAGCTTTGTCTCCCAGCCCAAAGACCTGTGCCCCTACCCAAGGCCTCTGCCCCCTCGCCCTGTTCATGACCCTTGCCTCCCACCCAAAGCCCTTGCCCCCAGCCCTGATGCCCCTTGCCCCCCAGCCAAAGACTCTGTCCCCCAGCTTGGGGTCTGTGGCTGTCAGCAGCTACCGGGCTCCATGACTATCAGCAGCTACCCAGACCCAGGGCTGGCTGCAGCCAGGAGGCTACAAATAGTTGCTGCCTCCCACCCTGGCCCCAGCCCTGGCCCCGGCCCCGGCCCCAGCCATGGCTGTCTTCCAGCCCTGGGCTCCGGGAAGGCAACAGGTGCCGGCACTATGCCCGTTGGGGCCAGGGGCGGGAGGCATGTTTGTACTCCCAGTTGCAGGTGGCCCTGACTCTGGGTAGCTGCTGATAGCCACGGAGCCCAGGCTGCTCCCAGCAGGGCTTGCAGCATCCCAGCTGCCTGCTGGGAGCAGCCCCGGCTCCCGGCTGGCAGCAGCCAGGACGCTGCAAACGGCTGCTGCCTCTCTGTCCCCAATAAGTGCCGAGGAAAATGGCCTCACATGCTCAGCATGTGTGCCAGGGGTTGCTGACCCCTGATCTAGATCATCCCAGACAAGGCTTTGTCTAGCCAGGTCTTAAAAACCTCCAAGGATGGAGAGTCCACAACCTCTCTCAGCAACCTGTTCCAGTGTTTTACTAGGAGAATGTGAAAATTCTTCCTTATATCTAATGTAAACTTCCCTTGCTGCAACTTGAGACCGTTGCTCCTTGTTCTGTTATCTCTCACCACTGAGAAAAAGTCTAGCTCCATCCTCTTTGAAATTACCCTCCAGGTAGTTGAAGGTTAAATCTCATCTCAGTCTTTTCTTCTCTGGACTAAATAAACCCAGTTCCATCAGCCTCTCCTCAGAAGTCATGTCCCCCATCCAGCCCCATTCACTATTTTCATTGCTCTCCACTGTATTCTCTCCAATTTGTCCACGTCCTTTCTATAGTGCAGAGCCCAAAACTGAACACAGTACTCCAGATGTGGCCTCATCAGTGTTGAACAGAGGGGAATAATCACTTCCCTTGATCTAATGGCCCCACTCCTACCAATGGAGCACAGTATGTTGTTAGCCTTCTTGGCAACAAGCACACTGTTGTCTCATATGCAGCTTATTGTCCCCCAGGTCCTTTTCTGCAGAGCTGCCGCCCAGTCAGTCAGCCCCCAGCCTGTACCAATACATGGGATTGTTCCAGGGATTTGCACTTGTCTTTATAGAACCTCATGAGATTTCTTTTGGTACTATCCTCCAATTAGTCTAGGTCTCACTGAACCCTAGCCCTATCCTCCAGCATATATACTACTCCCCACAGCTTGGTGTCACCTGCAAACTTGCTGAAGGTGTACTCTATTCCATTTTCCAGGTCATTGATAAAGATATTGAACAAAACCAGCCCCAGGACTGACCCCTGGGGCACACTACTTGATACTGGATGCCAGCTAGGCATTGAGCCATTGATTGCTACCTTCTGAGCCCTACCCTTTGCTGACAGAGTGGGCTATAGCCAGCAAAAAGGTAGCATTTCTGGGATGCCTTTGTTTGCACATCATCTGAAGCTACATATTTTTTGTTTGGTGCGGCTGTTTCAGCTGTGTGTAAGCTGGAGCAGTCCCCTAGCTTCAAGCAAATTTAACTCAGTGCTGGTGGCCCACCCCTGTGCAGAGCTCTGTCAGAAGTTGGGGGTGCCATGGTGGTATCAGTTCCTTTTGCATACATGCTCCTTTTATTGCGGGCTGTAAATTTATCTTTATTCCCTGGATTTAGCCCCCATCTTTCAGAAACTAACAGTCCTGTGCACAAATGTTGTGCATTTCTTTGAATGAACTCCATTAGGTCTCCATGCCAAAGTGGCTAGCTCTATTTTAAGAAACACAAGCGGAAGTTATTTACCTGACGTCAGTCACCCAGGGAGTCTGTGCAGGAAAACATACTTGCCTGGGCCCTAGATTACTTCTTTCACAAGACATGGGAGGAAGCAGGGGCAGGAAGGAAGGGGGGAATCAATCTGTTCTCCACTCATTTTGGTTTTATAACAATGTCATTTTAATAAGTGGCTTGAAGTTAGTCCATGTGTCTGTTGTCCACGATTCTGAGAACAGTCAAGCTTTTAACCCCAATGTATCTTGGACCCAGACTCAATGCAATTTATCCCTTTCATCTGATTTTTTCATCTGAACTTCTCATGAAAAGAGTTAGAGCCCATCAGAGATGAAAGAAGGCTTTTGCACAGCATCCCTAGGGGAGGAAAGTTGGAGTGAGGCATCCAACCCCTTCAGCTACAAGTCACCAATTCTAGGGAAGTTCAGAATAATCCACTCAATCCATAGGTCCTTCTCTCTCCTTTGCTGACTGATCTGTGGAGACCCAAGGAGGGTCTCTGCATGGCTGGTGGAGGGCAACATGGCTCTATGGCAGGGGTGGGCAAAATATGGCCTGCAGGCTGGATCTGGTCTGCAAGGCCATTCTATCTGGCCTGCAGGGCCACTAAAACATTTAGAAAATTAATATTTATCTGCCCTTGGTTCCTGTCAAAAATGACAGGAACCAAGGGCTCGCACCAGGCAGTATTTGCCACCGCCGCCTGTGGGCTGCCCAGCATGCAAGCTCTGGGTGGGCAGCAGCAGCCAACACTACCTGGTGCAGCAAGTGGGGGAGCCGCAGCTGCTGCCGCTGACAAGCAAGCTCAGAGTCGGTGTGAAGCCTGAGCTAGCAGCGGGGCTGGGTTATGAGCTGGTGCTGAGCACAGGGAAAAGTGGCCCCTCGCTTGCCCCATGGCCAGCGCCTACGCTGGAGCCACTCACGGCCTGCATGGGGCTTCCTGTGCCTGCTCCAGACAGCCCTGCGTGGACTGTGAGCACCTGCAGCATGGAGCAGTGACCATGGGGCAGGTGAGGGGCTGCTTTTTCCCATGCTCAGCACCAGCTTCTTCCCTGCCGGCGAGCAGGGGGTTGGGGCTGTGCACTGCCCTCTGCCTGTACCACGGGGCTGGGGGCACTGGGAGTGAGCAGGTGCAGGAGCCAGCGGGAGCACAGGGCCCACACCAGTGTTCCAGGGTCAATGCCGACAGGAGACAGAGCAGGGTGTGAGGAGCGCGGGGTCCCAGTTGGCAGGGGCTTTATGGAGCCAGGCCAGTTCCCCACTCTCTCTGCTGGTGCAGCCCAACCTGGCTTGACAGACCCTTGCCAGCCTGCACCCTGCTGTGGGCCCCACCAGTGCTGGCCCTGGGACATTGGTCCCAAGATGACCAGGGGGTGGGGCACCTGTCAAGGGGCGGGGCTACCCATGCGGCCCTCGACAGCCTACCAAAACTGGGTAAGCGGCCCTCCACCGGAAATAATTGCCTATCCTTGCTCTATGGTCTTGGACAACACAGTGGAGCGTGAGCTACTTTGTGTTTCTCTGAAGTGGCCTATCTTCAGTACTATTCTGAGAATAGGGGCTGTAGTTTCTCTCAGGATGTAAGCAGTATACAGCTCAGCAAATTCAAAAAAAGGAAAAAACAAACAGAGCACCGCACAGTGTAAAAGTCACAATTTAAAAAAAACCTTTCTGTTCTGATATTAGTAACACGTGGAAGAAAATTTTATTT
This sequence comes from Crocodylus porosus, assembly GCF_001723895.1. Taxonomy (NCBI): domain Eukaryota; kingdom Metazoa; phylum Chordata; order Crocodylia; family Crocodylidae; genus Crocodylus; species Crocodylus porosus. Next base: position 102,706,130 of record NW_017728918.1, on the reverse strand, counting down.
GATTCCTAAAAATATATTGGTATATAGCTAGGGTCAGCAATCTACTGGCCTGTGGAGTGAGTTTATGCAGCTCACAAAGCCAATTATTGATGATGATCTGGCCCACGGAGTGATTTTATTCAGCCTGCAAAGCCCAGATATTGGTGGTGATTGACAGTAGGGTCTTCTGTGGCAATTCAGCAGCACGAGGCTTCAGTAGCAACAGCTAGAGGGGTTTGTGCACATGGTGACAAACTGGTGGTGAAAAAAACAGTGAACGGGTTGAAAAATCTGGCTTGCCATGGCTCAAGTGCCACTAATTTGGTCTGCCACTTCTAAAGGTTGCCAACCCGTGGCATATAGCATAGAACTTGACAAGTCTTGTGAAAAGGGAGTGGGGGAAAGGGGAAGTGGGACTAAAAGAATAGCTAGATCAGAAGTACATGTTCCAGTTCAGAGTTTGAGATCTTAATTTCCCCACTGATAAATCTGGGACAGCTGATATCAGAAGAGTTCAGAGTATTCGAGCAATGCAGGTGAGGCCATATTTAATGTACTTGGCAACTTAGGCAACTAATTAGCGCTACCACACAAGACTAGAAGACAGTGTCAGCATCACAAACGTTCAACTTCAATAAATAAATCTTAAAAATTGTCACACCATTGGACATAACTAGAATTGCAGTTTTTACAACTACGGTCCATAAAAACTAGTATCTTTAACACAGGAGCAATTCTGAAAATTGAAAAACATATAGTATTATCTGCTTTGATGTCCATTCTCTGGTCATAATGAGTCATTCCAGATGGTGCTGCTCTACAGTGCAATTAATACATTTCTCACTGGCACCAATTCTGAGATTACAGGATTTTGCCTCAGACTTGAAGCATGTATTAATCAGCTGTGCTGCACCGTCTGTTATACCTTATTTTTTAATTAACAAATTCAGTGTGGGGAAATAGTACCTACAGGCACTGGTAATGCAATGTGCAGCACAGCTTGCAAAAATAAGTCTACACTTTTTTTTTTTAATTTGAGAGTTAATGCTTACAGATGCAAGACCCTGATCTAAACATACTAAAAGCACGTTTATCTTTGCATATGTGAGTACTTCCAATGGCTCCAATATAGGTATATATACCTGAATAAAGGTAAGGACTGACTGTGGGATGGGGCCCCAAGAGTTTAGAACTTCCCATTCCCACTGAAACCATAACAAAACTCCCATCAGCTTCTAGAGAGAAGGATCAATCTCTATAATACTTGTGAGATATACTAGTTATTATACTTGCAATATGAAATACACAAGGGAAGATGAGTGCAGAAAAGGAACTAAATTATAATGAAAGACAGACCAAACTTTAAAAAAAAACCTCCTACGGTAATGTTTGATCAACCCATCTCTTACCTTCAATATTAGTTTCAGGGCCTTAATACACCCTCTAGTGGGGAAAGAATCCATATGAAAGAATCAGGAGGATAAAACTCACCAGGGTTCTTTTCCAGCTAAACTCCCCCAAAACCCACCCCCCTGATTACTCCATGGGGCAGGGTTTGGAAGGCGAGGGACCTGGAACCCATGGCTCCATTGACCTCTGAGTGAATGTAAGTAAGAACTGTATCTGCACAGACTCTGTTGCAGCTGTGCTGCTAAAGAACCGACAATTAAGCTAGTGTCCAAGAAACCCCTGACAGAAGTGCCCGTAGCACCACTGAAAAATGAACATGGCCTCAGGCCATAGTCATTCTTCTGCAGATTCCCACATGCCTGCTGAAGGTAAGATGACAGTGCCTCTTAGCCCATCAAGTCCAGCCCAATCTGGACAAATCCAGGAAGTTGCATAGAGAACCCAACATGGGGAAAGGGGAAATAGTGTCACAATGAGGCCAATCCTCCCTTCTTTCCTTGTGGATCAAAAAAGGCTTCCTCTTATTTGAGAAGAAATCATGGCATCCCCAGTTATATCTTGTAAGGTGTAACAAGATTGAACCCTGGGGTGACCATAACGCATCCCAGTGGCCATGTTGTTCCTGCCTCTTGCTGACTCCTTAGATACTCCACCTTTCCTCTTGATCTACGTTTCCCCCTAGTAGCCCCCGGGACCTCTTCTGCACTTTGCAGCTTCCCCACCTCCGTGCACCCTCTCCTCTTGCTCTTCTCTTTCTCTTTAGGGCATGTTCCTCTCAAATAGTCCCTCAGCCCCTATGCTGGGAGAACCATCCTTCCCCTTCCCCTTAGGGTGATACTTCCTCAGGTTGGAGGCTCATTGTTATTAGTCCATGTGTAACTACATACTTCATGTCTATAAACCCTACTATTATTACCACCATCACATGCCTTTTTAAATGGCATAGGTGGTCCCCCTGGAGTTGGGCTGTCCATTTTCTGGTGGGCTCCACTTCTACCATGGTTTGGATTCTGGCTCTTTAATGCAAGTTTGGACTCCCCATGTGTTTGGGTAGATGGACCTGTTTCTGCTTTTAGGACCTTTGTTGTCTTCCTTGGGATTTTCTCCCTGTGTCCTGGTCCCACAACTCCCATTCATGACTGTGGTGGACACTGTCATTGCCCCCTCTTCTTCCAGCCACCCTTCTCATTGAGGCTGCAGTGGAGATAAGGCTTTGTGCTACTTCTGTAGCCAGACCTACCCCACACCCTCCCGGTGTTGACAACCCAACCCTTGCCACTATTTATTTTGGGTTTTCTGCAACCTCTCCCCATGGGTGTGATTTTGTTCAGGATTTTGTTCAGGATCTTCTTTCTCAGTTTCTCAGAAACCCACTCAGTTTCTCTTCCACTTTCCTTAAGTGGGGTCTGTGACTTTTTTGTTGTGGAGCTGTGCCTGACCTCATCTTGCCTCTCCCAACTCTGCTTTTAACTACAGGATTTGGCCCCCCCAGGCCATGACATAGTGCTCAGCCTCCACCTTCTCTAATATCTTATATTTCTCCTTTGGATGTGCCTCATACTGGCTGGTGAGTCTTGCCAGCTCTTTACACAGTCCTTCTGTCTTCTGGTTGACCTAAGCTCAATGAGGCTTGGCTACTGCTCTTTTGCCTGTTCTGTATGCATCAATAGGCTTTTGCAGCTGGTCTGTCCTTTGCACAGCTCTTTAACCTGGGTTTGGGTCTCGGTAAAATACTACTTCTCACTGTAGTATTTTCCTGGCATCATCTAGCTGGAAGTACTTCCTCTGCCAGCTCTCTACCTCTTCATGGAGCTCCTCCTCTCACTCCTCCTGGGAACTCAGCTGTCTCTCCAGGGTTTATATGGTTATTTTCTGCTCCTTCACTAGTTTGGAGTGGCTTGGCACCTCACCTATCTTGCTTGTGTACCTCTCTGCCTTCTTGGAGGCCATGGCAATAACTTTATTCCTTACTCTTTTTCCCCTTTCTGCGGGAGCTCTTTCAAAGAAGCTACTTCTGCATTGGCACATTTATATTGGCACCTCCCTACCATGACCTCCCTCTGTAAGCAACCAGAAAACTTAAGTCCTTACATACCTCCAGCCCTCAGTCCAAGAGAAAGCCTGGCTTCAAGACACTTCCCTGTTTCGTTATGTTGCATAAGCCAACTTCCTTGCTCGGCATAGCAGCTTTTTGTGGATTGCATTCTGGGGTGTCTATGGGCAGATCGTATTTCACTTTATTTGCTCAAATGTAAGTACCAACTATGTGGGCTCATCTACATGAGATGCTTCCTACACATTAGCCTAATAACACTGCACAGTAGCATGGTGGTTAAAAACCACGCTAATAGCTTATTGTGCAGTATTATTAGGCTAATGCGTAGTAAGCATCACAAAATAACTGTGGTCCGGTGCTACTGTACAGTTACTCTAGTTATTTAGCATTTACTTAGTATACTTTATTAAGCAAGTACTAAACTAAATGCACGGTATCTAATGAGCATTAATGAATGTGTAGGTACCATTTTTGGTACTTATGCCCAGCTTGTGATCCTGCTCCATTTAAACTGTGGGCATGCAAGTGTCCACATAACTACTAAGCAGATGTATACCTAGTTGGCCACAGCACAGATTACTACATCTCTGTACTTGGATACTTAGGCTAACATAAATCTGGAAATTGAGGCTGGGCAAATGACTAGCAGGTGTTAGATGGAGAAGGAGAGACCACCCATATTTTAGTCCTATTGTTTAATGGTTAGGGAGCTCAGCCAGGAATAAGAGCCTCAGGTTCTAGAGCCCTCCCACTACCCCCTCCCCAATCCTCCAGCATCCAAAAGAGATTTAAATCTATATTTCTCTGATCTACCAGGCTATAGATTAGACAACAGCAAGTTCCCTCTTCAGCCTTCCAGCTTCCTGTCTCCACACTGTATGTTAAATAAGATCTCAAAGTGCACATAGCCAAAACCAGCACTTACAGAGCAGAGTCAGTGCCATTGAAGTGAAAGAGGTTTCCATCCTAAGTCTGTCCATGAATTGTACAGGAAAACCATGTGTCCCAGAGATAGAAGTAGATTTCAACAGGCAGCTATGAACCTGAACATTAGCAACACTAAGCCTATGTCCCCTTTATCTAGACTAAAGTGAGAAACAGAGGAAAGACAGGAAAAGAAATAAAGAAAGCAGGAGAATAAGGATACCCAGAGGGTAAAAAATATCCCTTGAGGTTCCAGATAAAGATAAGTTTAAGAGCCAGGAACTACATAATTCTGATATCTGCTCTGACACTGATTTTCCCAAGTCACCTTATTGCCTCAGCTCACCATCAACAAAAGGGATGCTAATAATACTCACCTACCTCAACAGAGCCTTATGAGGATTAATTAGGTACAGCTCTTTGAACATGGAAAGTTCAGCGTCACATTCTTCTGCTGACATCACGATATTCTTGAGGTTTATAATGTCCCCAGGGAACTCTATCAAGTATATATTTATTTCGTGGCATAGTTGCTAATCATTTGTTATCTGCTATGTATGTAAAAATCTATATCTGCTTGGCTTGCCTTCACTTGTTTTCCAAAACTGGCTGATTGAAGCTGAAGCTGAAATTGATTTGCCCAGTTTGTGGTGGTATGTCTCCAGGGATTGTTACACCTGAGCTCAGCCATAGCCTCTACATCAATTAATCATTATGGGTCCTTGTGGAATTACAGTGAGTGAGTGAGAGAGAATGAGAGCAGGAGTGAGAGTAAGCGAGCTTTGCCACTGTTATGTGAGTTATGTAACTTAAGGTATTAGCCTGGTTTTATTTTGTAGTCCATTTCAATAACATAGCAGTGTTTGTGATGTGCTAGCCCGATGAATGTTCATAAAAGGAGCTGAATGAAATAAAAGATGGATTTTATCAGTTTCTTCTAGGCACTCGCAAGAATTGAATTAGAAACGTATTCAAATTAAAGGGAATTTTGAAAGCTGGGGATAAAAGAGTTTGGTCCACCTGGACAAAACTTAGAAAGGAAGTGGGAAAGCCACACAGGGTCACCCCTACTTATTCCCTCTCACAAGTACTTTGGAGATAAGGAGCATCAGACTGGTAGCGGGGGGCTTTGCTGTTTCATTTCTTGGTTTGACACATGTGAACAGGAAGTCGGTGAGCAGGGCATGCTTCTCAGTGGAAGTCTCAGCAGTCTGGGAAAGTGTTACAGCTATAATCTTATGACTTTAATTAATTCTTTCATGTATGGATTAACTAATCTATAAAGTGCAAATCTACCCTTCCTTGTGCCTGACTTCATACTAATACGGCTAACTACCTCTTTTTCCTTCCAATACAATTGTTTTCTTTCCAGGGAAAGCTGTGGTGATTTTTCTCCATTTCAGCTACGAATCTAGATTCATAGCTCTTAATTGTGAAATGGAGTTTGAATATCTTTCTGTGTCTCTACTCAGTGTTACACCATTATTCAATACTACTGTCGTTCCCCACAACTTAGATAAAGCCATATATAAAAACATTCACTATTGGCACAGCTCAGTGCAATTCCATTGAATTACAAAGAGTATCATACATGTATACCAGGAATGAATAATGCGTAATCTTGTAAATCACAGACTACGTGAATATCAAGCTGAGAGCAAATTCAGTCCTAAGATATATTCATGGATATATGCCAGTTCTGAATTTATGTTACCAAATTATCTAGGGTTGGATTCTGCTCCATCCTTCATGCTGAATATCATCCCAAGTGAGTAATTTTGTTGTTTATGGATTAAATTCATGGATAGTAGAAATGGAAGTGACTCAGTTTGATTCAATTAAGTTGCACTAGGTTATACCAGCGGTGAATTGTTCCCTACGGCTTTGTCCAACGCTTTATTAAAGTCACCAGTAGTGGTTGGCGAAGTAGAATTGGTCTGCATTGTCTTGGAAACTGAACAGTAAGTACAGGAAAAAGCATCGTGATATATGTGAGTGAATTAATGTACTCATTCCTGATTCACATTACAAGCCCTACAGGACAAGAGATTTTGATGATTAAGCACTAGATTTTCTGAAAAGGCTCGTGCTGTCAGTGCAGAAGATAGTGATGGATAGGCTTACAGCTTTGCTTGTGTTTCTATGGTGTGGAAGTCATCCATACATTTTACTGAATTTAACTATCATAGCATGGGGGGAGATATAAAATTATAAAAGATCTGTGCGATCTTGACCTACATTCTGTGGCAAAGTCTCTATGGCATTTAGTTCTAGCACAGGAGGAATTCTCTAGCAGGTTCAGACAAATTAGAAATGGAATTTTTTTCCAGCTAGGTGGGCCAATAAGGTCAGTGCACTGTGGTTTTTATTTTATTTTACATTGTCACAACATCTTCAGATTTCCTCATACTGCTGAATTCTATTTTGAAAGTGACTGACTGTGAATTGTGGGGGTTGAAGCTGAAAAGTCAGGTAACAGGGTGGGTAACAAGTAGGGCTCCTGGCATCTCGGAAGATGTGGGAGACAGCTGAGGATTGTTGGTACATAAGTAAACTGGATATTGATACTAAAAGGTCAAGCAGTGAAATCACTAGTAGCTCCACAATTTCAGCTCTCAGCATCAGGCTTCATTGTCAACATCCTATTGAGAAGACAGGTAGTTAGCCATGTTAGTTTTCAAGTCAGGGAAAAGGCACGGCAGGGTGGCACATTAGAAACTAACTGGTTCAGAGAGGCATAAGCTTTCATAGGTGACAGCCTAGTTTGTAATATATGCTATGAATGGGCTTGCATTCATAGTATCTAAGGAAGCAGAGGCTGTGAAAGCTTATGCCTTTCTGAACCAGTTAGTCTCTAAGAGACACCCTGCCTTCTCTTACCCCATTGAGAAGAATGGAAGCCAGTGTCATTTCTTTCAGAGCTACTATTTTAGACTGTCTACAGACTTTATGAAACCCCAGTGAAATGGTTTGTTTTGAAAAATTAAATCTTCAAGAGCACAATTTTGCAGTAAAACATTGATTCTACTGAAATGTTGTTGGTGCAGAATTTTAGTGCAAATGGGTCTCTGGCAATAATATTTTCTTGTTACAGTGAACAGGAAAGAATTATACAATATACGACAATAGGGGAGAACAGATGTAGCCTTTTGGAAAATCTGCAGAAAAAAACCCTATATTTCTATATATAGATCAGTTAGGAAGGAAACATAAATGTTAAGTTCCTAATTGAAGACTGAAATAGTGCCAAGCAGTAAAAACTCACAAGACATCATTTATAAATGTGATGAAAGGACTTCCATTGATTACACTACCCAGAATAGATAAATGAAACCGGAGCACCACCTGATGGGATTAGTGACTACAGCTCTGAGGCTTTTGGAGAACTAGATCAATATGCAGACAGGAAGGTTACAATTTAATATTTAAATAATATGGTTTAGTTTTAGACATTAACTTTCTTTTATGGCCACTTAGTCACTGAGAACACATTTGCTTATCCTCATCATGCTAAGATCAATCCAGAGGATGACTCTATTCATCAATAGATGAGTAGCGGCAGTCTGACTGCCTCAAGTTTCCTGTTTACTTGCTATGATCCCACTACCCCAGCTATGCAGGGTTTCCAACTATCCATAAATGAAAAACCAATCTAAAAACACCCATCTGTGAAAAAAATGGAGCAGTTTGTAAAAACACTAAGCAACAATTGTCACCTGGTGTCTGAGCAGAAGTGTAGCTCAGCTCAGGGCTTTTAGGTCCTCAGTACCCTTGTCTCCCTCACCAGGCATGTGCTACTGATGATGCATCCTATCACCTGCTTGTAACACTGCTGGTAGGTCAGTGTTGTCCTGGGCAAGATGGGGAGGAAGTGGTGTAGCTGGAATGAAGCTGCAGGATCAGAAGATGGGGGAAGAAGGGCTAGTGGGTAAGGCTGGGAGGAGTGCTGTTGTACAGTGTAGGGTATGGTTGAGGGTATTAGGGAATGAGGGTGAGCAGGACATCCTTGGGGTGCAGGCAGTACAAGATAAAACCATTGTTGCAGTCAAGCAGCGTTACCAACATAAGTTTGGGGGTTTTTGCTGAGAATCTTCAAAATTTTTACTGACAGCCAAATTCTCCTACTATGGTTGTTGTTAAACCCCCAAACTAGAACAGAGCTCTAGTTACTGCCATCTAGTGCCTGACAGAAGGGCTACATTTACATTATGTAAAACATATGTCAGTAAAATCATGTCAATATAAAAAGTTTGATTGTCTGTACAAAGTTTGCAGATCAGTTAAAAAAAAAAAAAAAAAAATCTTGGGTTGGCAACTCTGCATACATTGTCATCAGCAAAAGAGAGAAATGTAAGTGATACTCAATCCAGAGGCAATTTTTTTTTTTAGTCAAGCATACTAAACACGTTTATAACTGACAGAAATTTTCTTTAACATGGGGTCATATAAGAATCAGGTACAGCTTGCACTGGTATGAGAACTATTCCAGTTAGTCACTCAAAGAAAGGTTGAGGCCCATGTTTAGGAGGACTCTGGGTTCTGTTTCTAGTCCTGACCTTGAACTAGTCTCCTATCATCTATGGACTTGAAACCTCCTCTGTAAATCCATAGCTCAATGGGATAATGTATGGACTAAGATATTACTGTTTGTAGAGCACTTTATGCTCAAGGTGCTAGAGAAGTTGAAATCTGTTATTTCCATGGAACTGGGACAGTTTCAGTCTGTTATAGGTCCAGTTGTGGGAGTGGAATGACCATTCCTCCTTCTGTCATGGCATCTGTCAGAATGCATCACAGTTAATTTTTCTTTCCATGTACAATGCTGCAATTGTCAGCATCCCCGTATCTGTGCATGACATGGAAGACACTGAGGGCACGTCCACACATGAGCTGCTGCAGGCACATGTACTTGCAAATAGAAGTGGTGCAAATTGAGCTGGGGCTTTTTGCCTCAGCACAAGTGCTGTGAAACAAATTGTGCCACTTGGGGCAAAATAACCCTGCCTGGCTCCTCCCAGATCTGCAGCCAGGGGAGCTAGAGCCTGGTGCCAGCACCTGTGCTGTCCCCAGCAGTATAAAAAGCTGCCCTGTCATGGCTCTAGCAGTATAAAAACCTGCCCTGGCCAGCAGCTCAGGGTTACTTCCCTCAGGAGCTTCTGGAGAGAAGATGGCCAGGCCTTTTCCTGCCTCTGGCTAGCTGCTGGCTTGGATTCAGAGATTTTGGGAAAAAACTGCTGCTGCTGTTGCTGCCCTTGCCCCCCTCAGGGAGAGGCACACTGCACTGCAGTGCAGCCCAGCAGTACCCCCCAGCTTCTGCACCTCTATTCTGGCCTGCTGCCCAGCCTGCCACCACGCTGTGGTCAGGGGACAGCCTGGGGAGGGAGCCTGCACTGCCTGTGAGCCTCTCCCCCACCATCACTGCCAGAGCCTAAAGATGCCTTGCCTGCCCCAGCTGCTTTGACAGGCCACACCCACCTTCACCTCCACTTTCACCAGAAGCACACCCTGAATGGCTAAAGTGGATGGCTCCCACCATCACTGCTGCTGCTATTGCTGCTGTTGCCCTCTCTCAGGAGAGAGGGAGATTCCCTGCTGCACCACCTAACACCATACCTGCACTGGATTACTTCCTAATTGACTGATGTTCCTGTCCTCCCCCACTGCTACCTCACTGCATCTGATCCTGCTTTCTCTTCCTGCCTATTGCTCTGCTGCTGAGTGCCTGGCTGGAGGCCTGAGGGGCTTCTGGACAGATCTTCAACAAACAAAGCCCCTCCACCGCTCCAGCCATCTTTTACATCTGCCTCAGCTGCCTTCCCTGTGTGTTCTTGCCCTTGTGTGGTAAGTCTTGTGGTCCACTCCCCCTGCCCGGGTGTTTGTTGTGTGGCTGAGTAAGCCAGCTTGAGTTTTCCCCAGCCCGTGTGTGTGTGTGTGTGTGTGTGTGTTTTCCCCCTCCCTGACATTCTCAAAGCATAGGCCCCTACCAGTTTTTTTCCTGTGGGACTGTAGCTCAGTGAGCTTCAGCCCCTTTCCTCCCTACCCCCTACTCCCCCATAACCCCAGCCTGCCTCTACTAGATTTACCAGCCCCGCTGGATATTTTATTTCTTTATTGTCTTCCCTGTCCTCATTTGAAACAATGGCAGGGCAGGAACCTTCTGTGGGGGAATATGCCCCCACAGAGCTTCCTGCAGCCCCCACTATGGGGGCATATCCCAGCCAAGCCCCCAAGGGGATACGTGTACCTGCAGCCTCCACCCAGGAGGCAGAGTCCAACCAACCTCCTCCAGGGGTTGAAAAGCCTGCAACCTCTTCTGCAGGGGCAGGTGGGACTCCAGTAGGGAGCAAACAGGGACAGAGGGTCTCCCCTGGCCAGCCCCTCCCCCCCCGAGGGGTTCCCAAGCCCCCTCTCCCATCATCGTGGACCAAGGGCAAGGGCAGTGGGAAGAGCTCCTCTTCAGCCTCCTCCACAGCTGGGTGTGGGAAGGGCAAGGGCCCTGCTCCCAAGCCTAAACCACCAACCAGCACCTGAGGGGACCGGGTGCACTATACCAGCCAGCACATTCACTCAGCCTGTCCCTGTCCCTAGCCCCGGCCCTACCAACGTGGCCCCCTGGGGGGTGGTAAACTGCAGCCATGCACAGGCGGCTGCAGGGAGACCCAAATCTGGGGGGTCTGGACCTTCCATCACTGGCCCTTCCACCTCAGGCAGTGGGGCCCCCTTTCCAGCACTCACCCATAGGCATGGGATGAAGTGCCAACTGCCCAAGTGGGAGAACCTGCACTTTGAGACGTGGGTACAGGCCCTGGCTTGGGTAGTGGGGGTGCCCAAGATTGTGGTGGTCTCCTGCTTTCATGGCAAGGGGGTCTATTTCCTTATCTTGGAGGTCACTGCACAAAAAATGATGGAGAGGGGGCTCATGGTGGAGGGTGAATACGTCCCCCTTGAGTCTCTAGAAGAGCTGGGACCAGGATGGTTCTCAGCTCCATCCCTCCCTATATCCCCAGTTGGGCAGGTCCCCTCTGGGCGTAAAGGCAAGAGGAAGGCCTGGGCATAGGTGGAGCCCTCTGATATGGAGGACTCCTCTCCCCCTCCCAAGATCACCACACGGGGGGAAGGAGCAGGCCAGCCTCCGGGGTCCTCCCCCGCTGCACCTGGCACCGCACCCCTGGGAAAGATCAAATGAGTGATCCCCATGGTGGAAGTTTTGGGGTTGCTTCCTGCTCCCTCCCAGAAAAACCTCACCTCCAGCCTGCCCCATAGTCCTGCACCAGAGGGGGTTGTAGTGGGGTCCCCTAATCAACAGGCCGATCTTGTTGGGGACAAGACCCATTTTTTTTTCCCCTGGGGTTTTGTTTGACTAATTTTGCTCCCCCGCTGCAAATTTGCAGTAGGGGGGAACATTTTTTTTTCCCCACATGTGCCTCTTGCAGCATCTCAGAGGGGTTTGAGACACTGCAATAGGCACGTGTGGGCTTGCCTGGATGCACCCTGAGAGAGCAGAGCAAACTAAAATCATTTTGTAAAGATTTACTCAATCCATCCAAGTTAAAGCATGTCAGTGGTTCTTTCTGATTTTTTGAAAGAATTTCCACTTCAGTCCTGTTATTGAAATGGAAGGGTTGGTTCAAGGACTTCTGAGTCTGTTGTAGGAGCTCAAAATTCTCTATAGTTTTAATTATGATTACGATTATGGCCATCTCTGTCAGCAGAGGAGAGACTCTCACACCAACTCAAGTCATGGCAAAGAGGGTACATCTACACAAGATGCTTTACTGCAAAGTAGCATAGCTTACTGCACAATAAGCATGTGCATCTACATGTGCACACGCTTATTGCTTAGTAAACCTTGCTACCCACAAGTAAATTTCCTACCTGCAAATGCAAGCAGCAAAATTACTTGCGAAGACTAATTGTGCAGTAGTGCTTGTGTAGATGCCTGTCCCAGAGCAAATCTGCTTGGTCAGCCAGCCACCAGGGGGTAAGAGATTGCTCTCTATCCCTGGGAGCTTCCTGCTGCCACGGTGGGCTCCTTCACTGGATCCTGGGCAGGGACTATGTCCCCCATGTGGCAGGAGGAAGCTCTAAGCCCACCCACCCTGATATCATGATTGAGGAGCAGGAGTCATGGAGATCATTATCTCCCAGTGCCCATTCTGTGGTTGTGGGGCTGGTGCTGGGACCACAGGGCTCAGGCTGGGAGATAAGTATCACCCAGTGCCAGCCCCACAACCAAAGAGTAGGCACTGGGAGATAATGATCTGCCAGGACTGGCTTCACTATCATGGAGCTGGCACTGTGTGGAGTTGGTGCTGGGAGCTCCCTGCTGGCAGGGGATAGGGAGCCTGTTCCCCACTCACCTCTGTGATCCTCACAAAGCTGAACTGAGTAGCTCAGCAATCATGGAGCTGACCAGGGAACAGGCTCTACAGCCCCTACCCTGCAATCATGGAGTGGAGGCTAGGAACTGTCTTTCATAGATTTCATAGACATTAGGGCTGGAAGGGACCTCGGAAGATCATCGAGAAGGTGTTCAATGTAGGTGCTTGAACCACCTCCGATGGCAGGCTGTTCCAGACCTTGGGGGCTCGGACAGTAAAGAAATTTTTCCTTATGTCCAACCTGAAACGGTCTTGCAGTAGTTTATAACCATTCAACCTTGTCATCCCTTGGGGCGCTCTGGCGAACAATCATCACCCCTGATAAACTTATAGGTGGCCATCAGATCACCCCTGAGCCTGTGCTTTTCCAGGCTAAAGAGCCCCATGACTCTGAGCCTGTCTTCGTAAGGTCTGTTTTCCTGACCTCTGATCATGCATGGCTCTCCTCTGGACTCTCTCAAGCTTCTCCACATCCTTTTTGAATTGTGGAGCCCAAAACTGGATGCATTACTCCAACTGTGGCCTCACCAAGGCTGAATACAAGGGGAGAATGACATCCCAGGATTTGCTTGAGAAGCATCTATGGATGCAAGCCAGCATTTTGGTTGCTTTACTAGCTGCAACATTGCACCGAAGCTCATGTTCATCTTGTGGTCAATGATGACCCCCAAGTCTCTTTCTTCCATAGTGCTAGCCAGCGTAGCACTGCCGAACCTGTAAGGACGCTGCAGGTTTTTCCTCCCAAAGTGGAGAACCTTGCATTTTTTGGTGTTAAACACCATCAGGTTCTCATCCGCCCATTTGCTGAGCCTGTCCAGGTCAGCCTGGATCGTCCTCCTGTCTTCAGGTATGGATGCTTTGCCCCGAAGTTTGCTGTCATTGGCGAACTTGGCCAGTCCACTTCTGACTCCAATGTCCACATCACTAGTTGGAATTCAGTTGCAGCCTTGCCTTTGCTTGTTTGCTCCCTGCAGGACCAGACCAGTGCAGAAAATTCCTCCTTGGAGGTGAATCCCATTATCCATCCTTTGTAGGCCTTTCTTTTTAGCCTTAGGAGGTCTGCTAGATCCCTGGAGAGGGATCTAGGGTCATGGACAGGTCCCAGCCCTGCACCCCAGTTGGGCAATTGAGGCATGACACTTGGAAGGAGCTGCAGGGGTGGGGCAGGTCCCAGCCTCCTGCCCTGATCTGCCAGTAAGGCAGCTAGTAGTGAGCCCTTGGCTGGGTAGTGAGTTGCCTCCTGAGCCACGGGCTTAGCTGCCCCACTGGTGTATCAGGTCCCCTCCCCTGAAGCTCTTTCCAAATTCCCTCACCCGATCAGGGAGCCAGGGCTGGGAGCTCCTTGCTGCCAGGGCAGGGGGACATTGGCAGCCCCCCAGAGACAGGGAGCTAATTGACACCTTCTAAGTCCACAAGAAATCTGGTTTAGTCCTGTTCCAAAAGTTTCAGTGAAAAAAAAATTAAATAAAACCAATCAAAGGTCATTTATTAGAATATTAGAACCAGCCATCTATAAATGTTAGGCATAGATAGGCTGGAAGGAAATTTGAAGAACTCAGCAAATTCAAGAAGATCTTTTGCCAATCTGTATGCCACCCTCCTCTCACCCCTCGAGTCTCCCCAGTCAGTATAGGTGAAAGAATCTAAGTTGTGCTGTCACAGTTAGCCAGATAGACTTTGGGATAAATGTTTGTTTTCATGTTTGAAGTGCAAGCAAATAAAAAGTTGGGCTGTAGACCTGTTTCTGCCTTTTTTATAATTAGTCTACTCACAAGGTAGTATGATAAATATGATATGATAAATATGGAAGCAATGGATTATGAAGATGGATGCGGTCAGTGTGTGGGGCTGGTTGCAGGGTGACTCCCAGACCGTGTCACCATGATGCCCCAACGAGGACCTTCCTGGAGTGGTGTCCTTCAGGAACCGTGGAAGCAATGGATTATGAAGATGGAGGTGTGCTGATACTTTAATGCAAGGTCCTGATGGAAATTATGCTCGCATATCATATACTCACATTATGTGTGACTGTAACAACTATTTGTGAGTAACAGAGACACTGTTGCTAATAGGGCCTATGACAGTGAGGCTACTAAGGCTACTTTGCACTATTTGGAAGTTTGGAAGCTTGGGAGTACACTACAATTTTGTTCAGCTTGGACCTTGTGCACTTACCCATCTGATTTCTTCATTAGATATAATGAGAACTACAGTACAAGAAAAATCCTGGAACATGAGGGAAATTAATAGTGTGTGGAAGGAACTCTATATTTACCCTTTTTCCTTTGTCCATCTTGGTGTACTGAGGTGAAATATCCCAGTATTAGAAAAATTGCCATACTAATCTCCAACAAGGGGAGTCTTGTTGATGGCTGAGTATATTTAAATTAGGGAATGTAGTTTCTCAAGACACAGTAAAAGGACAGTATTGTTAACTGTCAGTGCCCATAACTTAGTAGGTAATTGCAGACATGCATGAGCTATGCTCATGACTGATTAAACTGATTTACTCAGTAATTGAAGGCTTTCTGTAATATCTATACTATGTTATTTTCAAACAATAGAAGAGTAAGGGCTAATGGCTATTCGCCCTGTGTGGAAATAAATCATCTTGCTATTATAAAGCAAAAGCATTGTGTTTTGCCAGACTTGCAACAAGGAAATCATTATCTGTCTAGCCTGTAAACTGGAAATTATAATCTGTATATCCAGAATTAAAAATCTAATTAAAACATTATTATGGGTTCAAAAGAAATAATGGGGCGGGGGGAAGAATAACTTTGGGCCCCACCAGGGCAAGGGTTCAATCCCACACCCACTGAATTACTAGTCCACCTTTCTTCAGTCTACCTTGCTCCTTCAAGGGTTGCTTTATTGGCCATAGGGAAATCACCAGAGCATGCCAGTGCTGATCGCTTCTGTCCAATAGGGAGCACGAATGAGAGACAAAAAGCAAAGGTGGGACACCCCTCAGTGGTCCTCAGCTTTTACATTAATCCCTGGCACCCAAATTATTTTAGAGTAGTCTTCAGACCAATTCTCAATACCACCAGGTTTTGTGGGGCTCAAAAAGGTGGATTATAACCAATTTTACACCTTCCTTCTGTGCACTTTGTATTTTTTGTGCTCAGCTAAACATTTGTCCCATTTTATCTTCAATGAAAGCAGAACCTAGCCTTTGTTTATTATCTATTTTCTACAAGAGCAAGATATGTCAAGCTATAAAAAAAATTTCACTATTATGTACTTAAAATAATGGCAGCCCCCAGGAAGCCTGTGTCACTGCTGTTGGTGCTGCAGTCAAAACCACTGTTAAAGGAGATCAGTGAGCATTTCCCTCACACCTCCCCCTTCTCCCACTGCCCAGGGTGCCGAAGTTCTGCCCTGTATTGGCTGGCTTATTGATGGACAGATGGTGCCCTGAATTGGGTATACAGAGAAGAAAATATCTGTTTAATTTGGCATTTTCCCACAGAAAATCTATCACTGTTGAAATTCTGTGCTTCAGGATCTGATTTGGTGAGGTGCTGAGCTCTTTCTGATTTCAGTGGGAATTGAAAATAGTTATCACTTTCCAGAAAGCAATCCATGCCTGGAAAGTTTGGGGTTAAAATAAGTCTCAAGACTTAAATATTTAAGGCTGGCATTGGCAAAGCTGTTTTGATACTTGCATAATGCTTATCTAGTGATACGAGCTTCTAGCTTTCACAAGCAGTAAAATTAATCTTCCTAACAGAAAAATCAACAATGTTGCAAATACATTTTAGGAACAAACACAATTTCATGCACAAATTTAGCATAAGTGATATACTTTCTTAATTTTGGAAAGCATCTATAATTCCCATGTCTCCCATTCATTGGATGTGTCTACACATGCAATTAATAGGCACTTGTACACAGAATGCCATTAACGTGTACATGTGACAAAAATGTCACTTTGTGTGGCTTAATGGTGTCACACTATGCTCAAGAGTTTGGGTTTTTTTTTAAATGACTTTGCATCATTGCAAACTAAACTACATCTGGATTTAGTTAAAGTTAAACAATGCATTGCAGCTGTCAGTTCACCTCCTGGCCATGGGAGAGATGGGAAGGCTCCACAGAAAAAAGGATCAGACCCCTCACTGCTTCTGTCTTCAGTGGGTGTCTGCAGCCCCACTGACATTTTAAAGCATGGGGATGCTGATACATGAGACACCAGGAGGCTGCTGGAGCATTGTAATAGCCACACTTCAACAGACTCAGCTAATCAAGTTTGCTCTAATGTGCTGGAATTCCATCATGATGGAGCAGCCTTCACGCTTGTATGTAGGCGCCGATTGGTACTAAATGTAATACACAGTAGGAAAAATGCATGAATGAATATGTAGATACACCCACTGACACCCTCAGAACTGCTGCTTAGGTACTACTTATCCCTGAAGGTACATAAACTCTGTAGCCCTATGGGCACCTGGAGATGTGCATGGAGGCTGCTCTGATGTCCGGTAATTACAATGCATTGGAGCAGACTTGATTAATTGAGTGTGTTGGAGCATGGTAATAAGTGTGCTTCACTTCTCATGTATCCATGTCCCCACACATCAAAATGGTGGTGGGGTACTTAAACTAAAACTTGTTTGACAAGCTTTAGTTAAAGTGCCCCCACTACCATTTTGCAGCATGGGAACATGGATGCATGAGACATGGTGGGCACTTTAATCAGAGACGCTCTAAATAAAGCACGCCCACTTCCTGGAGCATGTGTAAAAATGCCATATGTGACTAAGTTTCCACTGGTGAGCCTGTACAAAGTGATGAAAAGGGTGTTGTTACCCATTAGCCTAACGCTAATACTAAGCGCTCTTAATACTGGATTATCCACATGTTAAAGCAGCAGTGGGCAGAATGATGGATCCAGCCAGTGGCTGGACTCTATTTCACAGCAGCCCCTGCCCATGTAGCTTGTGCCAGTGTCCATGAGACTCCAGCAGCAGCTGCGCTGTGATAGCACAAGGCCGGGGTTTTTGTGGAAACTAGACCCAGCAGCTGTGGTAGGCAGTGGATTGTGGTTCTGCCCTGGGTCTTTGCAGCAGTGACATTGTGGCCTGGAGGTGAGACAGAGCCATGATCCACTACCTGCATGTCCCTGCCTGGGTCATGCAGGCTGCAGATCATGGCTCTGCCTTGGCTCTGGACCATGCTGTCACAACTGTAAGATCCCAGCCCAGCTCTGGAGCAGCTCCACACCCTGTTGCATGCCCTGCTAACAGGGGCAGTACTAAGGGGAGAACTGATGGGGCTATGGGCAATGCAAAATTCCCTGTAGCCCCCTGTAGCCACCTTTCCCAGTGGTGCCACTGCCACCACCACTGCTGCCTGCCCTGCACAGGCGGCAGCAGCTGAGCCTGCCCCACTCCCACCTGCAGCACAGCCCCACTTCAGCACCCCCACCAGGAAGAGGTTGGTGCCACTACTGCCTGCTAGCACACTGGGGCCAGATTTCACAGAAACCCCAGCCACACACTATCACAATGGGGCTGCTGGGGTCTCCATGGAAACCAGCCCCAGCCACACAGGCAGGGGCTGCTGGGAAATGGAGTCCACTGCTGGCTAGATCTGGCTCATGGGCCGGACTTTGCCTGTCTCTGGTTTAAAGCATAAAAACTAGTGCTAAGCACCTTCTAGGAATCTTGAAATTATGCCACTACAGGCAAGGATTACCTTTGAGTTGTGCTACAGTAACATGTGACTGCTCCACTGAAATAAAATGACCAATTTTCTGTCCTCCAGCATCCCAGGATGCAGTGTCTCCTCCCCAACCCCCTTATTCTGTGTGGACAAACATTCCACCCCACAGCCTCTACTGCCCAGGGGTGGTGCTGGCATTAAGCTTCCTACTCCCAGGGTAGGTGACCCTGAGAAGTCCACCAGCAGTGCAAGCCAGCTATTACCTACCTTCCTTCATCAAACAGAGGCAATTGGGGCAGAGAATGAGCCAAAAGATGTCTCCCCTGAACCACATCAGGCAGGCATCAAACTGGAGTTGTGGTGAGATGCTGGGGAGAGGAGAGGACCATCATCAGCACTGCCTAGGTGAATCCCTGCAAAAACATCTTTCCCCACTTCTGTCAGCTCCCTGGGACAGCATGGCCCTGCTGACCAATTCCCCAGCCCCACCCTCTGACCCAATCCCAATTCATTAGATGTGAGACTTTTTTTCTACTATTATTCTTTTTACTTCTTTCATTTTATCCATTTTTAAAAAAAAACTTACTTCAATGGCTGGCTGACTTCATATCACCACAGCCCCCGTTCCCTATTGCCTCTCTGCCTCTCAGCTCCATGCTCTCACTCCCACAAGCCATCACTCCCACCCTAACCTAGTAGTCTAGAAGCCAGTCACCACTATGACTCTTAAACTAAGGACAGATGTTTAAAAGCTTGAGGCAGAAGTGTTGTAAGTATCTCACTTTACTCAAAGCACTCTAGATTAGGTTGGAAATGAACAGAATAGGCATTTGCTGTTCAGTGGCGGGGTGGGGCTTAAAGCCTGCCTGCACTGGCTGAGGACAGCAGGCTGGGGGCACTCCTGCATGCTCCCCAGAAGGCTGCCGGAGAATACTGAGCCCAGTCGAACCCAGCAGAGCTGCTGTCCACCCCTGATTGACCAGCTGACTGCTCTCAGTGCTGGTGGCTTGAGGGTGTGGGGGGGATAGAGCCTCCCCCACCTTGCCGGCTTGGGTCCTGTGGGGAGCCAGGCCAGGTAAGTGCAGTGGCCAGGGCTTCATTTCCTTTCCCCTTCACCCCAGCCTCCTGGCAGCTGCACAGCTGCTTTCTCATATGTGCGGATCTTGGGGGAGGACGGGAACACAGCTCCCTGACATCTGGACCCTTCTCCCCCAGCTTGCTGGTTTAGGTCTTGGGGAGTGGACTGGGCCAGACCCATGTGGCAGGGGGCTCAGTTCCCCCCCCAGCCATCCCCAGTTTCCAGCACAGCAAAAGCCACATGTGGCTCCAAGCTTCAGCCATCAGGAGGCTGGCTACCATGGAGCCAAGTGGGTCCTCCCAAGACTCAAGCAAGCTGGAGGAGCCTGCACAGCAAGTGGGCTCTGTTCCCTGCCCCCCCACCCGGCCTGACTGCATAGGAAGGAAACAGAGTCTTTTCTGTCTCCTCTCTGTGACAGCCTGGAGGTGAGGCTGAGCCAATGCTTGCTTGGAGCAGACAGGCACTGCCTGAGGCTAGCAGGCTGCCCAGTGAGGGGCCCCTGGGCTGCGGGGAGAACGTGACCTATCCTGACTTGCAATGGGATCTTGTACAGATGTTTGATAAAGCACTGTAACCTGAGCCAGATACCACATCCATCCAGGGCTAACTTAGAGCCAGGTCCACCATTTTAAGCTATCAGTTGTATGTGATATGCACATCTGTTTGGTTAATGCTGTAGAGCACTTTCTGAGCACTCACAATTAATGTAGCATCTTTATGCAGCCTTAGTCATGCCCTTGCTCACCAGCCCTCTAGTGGCAAGTAATAGCTGTGCAGACCAGAGATGGTATTAAGCCTTAAAGTGTGACTGCTCTAAGCTTGTGCTAACATTTACACCACGCAACAATCCACAACACTTAGTAGCGTGTAAATTTACCCTCAGATCTGGGGACCTTGAAGTGGGATTCTCACAGTAGGTGTTCTCCTTCTCTACCTTAGCAGTGGGGTCCAATCGCCTGCTCAGGGGTGTGTGTGTCCCTGCCCTATCACAGAATAACATAGTGGTAAAGGAACACTGGGATGTGCTTTTGAAGATGGGTTTGAAGGTCTTGCTTTTAATCAGGCGTAGGTAGGTTAAACTCAGCTCTTTCTGCAAACAGTTTTAGGCTCAGCATTTCATACATTTTTTTAAAGAGGAAAATACCCAGGCTTTTTAATCTTGCTCTCTTTTTAAAAAAATCTGTCCCTGGCTCCTGAAAAATAAGTACATGAAGTTAAATAGAAACCAGTTTGGAAAAACCTGTCAAAGCAATGTTTTGTGCTCCCTCTGCTGGCTGTATTATAGCTATAGCATTTGATATAAGCAAATAAGCTTCTGGGCACAAATATATGTTTTAAGTGATCTGCCCCTATACCAGCTTTGTGCTGTGATAGACCTCATGTCACACAAAGGTTAGTCTGCATCACACTTTAGATGAGAATTCCAAGGAACACCTACCTAACCATTGTAGAGTATGTTATTACTGTCTCCCATCATGAGACTGCCTTAAACATGGAGAGATTAGAAAAATTGAGAGTGATTACATGCCTCACAGGTGGAATAGATTCTGACTCCTGCTCTGCTGGGATCGACAGGTGAAATTGTAAATTATTATTATTGCTTAATCAAAAACTAATAGCAAAAGAGATTTTACTACAAAGCACCTGGGAAGCCAATACACACGCTGGCATCCTAAAAACATTAAAAGCTAATTAGAAACACCCCCAGACAATCTTCTTTGAATATTTTGCATGGCCTGTTGCCTTCTAACATAAGAATACACACTTCTCCAAATTAATACTGAAGTTTCATATGAGGCGACCAACCATATTTCAAAATGGTAGTTACTGAACAACCCCCTGATGAGATATTTCAGAGATTGTAGTGGTGGTTTCTTAACTCCAGTCCTGAGTAATAAAACCTAGAAACAATGCATGATGCCATTAAAGTTATTTTTATGAAGTAGAATTACATTAAAAGCTAGTTATCCAACACACTAAGGAGGATTTATAGGCCAAAAATTATAATTATCCAACATACCTTGTCAACAACTTGTTATTCTTGTAATCAGAATACCAGAGCTTACTCTATGGAAAACAAGTTGCTACCTCTTTTATTACAGTGTGGGTACAATGATGGCATTATGCACTTCAATCACCTACTGACAGTAGCTAAAGTTCAGTGGAACTGAGTTTTCTAATGGATGAAATTGCTCTTAGGTTTCCTTAGTACACATGAGAAAATTGCAAGGAATTCCCACATATGCCCTGAACAAGGGATTCTTGGCTGAATAAAGCCTCCTGCATTTTATTAAAACTGTTAGTTTAAGATGATCCTCTCTAATGGTGTACTGTGATCTTGGCTTATGTTGTCCACTTGACTTTTTTAATACTTCCTTTTAATTATCGTTCTTTTATCTGGAGCTTAATTTTAACACGTAAGTCTCCACAGGAATTGATTTTAGAACATGTCTTTCTTAGTAATTTCTCTCTTTTTTAAAAAAAGAGAAAAAAACCATTGATTTTCTGTCATGTAAAGTTGACAAGAGTAAGAACACACTGGGTTCTTTTTTCTCCTTTTATCTAAGCAACAAGTATAATCTCTCTAGTCCTCAATAAAGAGTTAGACACAGAAAATGTAAATTCATGTCAAAGAAGATGAGAGAACAAACCACATGTGGAAAGTGTTAGTCACAGCACTTAATGCAGGCTTGGAGTTTATAATGGATATAGAATAGGCCAAATGATGATTACCTGGGGTGGAATCATCTGAAGGGCTGTAAATGAAATGGGTGTGTCAAGACAGGATATGGTGCTAGGAATCACAGTGAACAATGAGCAGCTTAGCCTTCATTACAATAATCATTAGCAACTTGTAGAATGAAGATTGCCCTAAGTGACTAGTGGGAGTGACAGAGAGGAGGGAATCCACAGGCCAGGCCATAGAGGTGGTTAGGGCTCCCACAACATTCTTGCAAGCAAGTTAAGGAAGTACGGGTTGGATGAATGATGCATAGAAAGAGGGCTGAATAATTAGGCTCAACGGGTAATGATCAATGACTCGATGTCTAGTTGGAAGGTGGTATTAAATGGAGTGCCCAGGAGTTGGTCCTGGGGCCAGTTTTGTGCAATGTCTTCATTAATGACCTGGAAGATGGGATGGAGTTCATCCACAGCAAGTTTGTGGATGACACCAAGCTGGGAAGAATGAGAGTAGGGCTAGGATTCAGAGTGACCTAGACAAATTGGAGGATTGGGCCAAAAGACACTTCATGAAATTCAACAAGGACAAGTTCAAATTCCTGCACTTAAGACAGAAGAATCCTATGCACCGCTATAGGTTTGGGATCAACTGGCTAAGCAGCAGCTTTGCAGAAAAGGACCTGGGGGTTACAGTGGACAATAAGTTGAATATGAGCCAGCAGTGTGCCTTTGTTGCCAAGAAACTAGCAACATAGTGGGCTGTGCATTGCCAGTAGTGTTCCTGTTTATTCAGCCCTGGTGAGGTCACATCTGGAGTACTGTGTCCAGCTTTGGGCCCCCCACAATGGAAAGGATGTGGACAGATTGGAGAGAGTCCAGCAAAGGGCAGTGACAATGGTTATGGGGCTGGGGCACATGACTTATGAGGAGAGGCTGAGGGAACTGGGCTTTTTTAGTCTGCAGCAGAGAAGACTAAGGGGGATTTGATAGCAGCCTTTAACTACCTAAAGAGTGGGGGGGTCCAAAGAGGATGGAGCTAGAGTGTTCTCAGTGTTGGCAGATGACAGAACAAGGAGCAATGGTCTCAAGTTGCAGTAGGGGAAGTTTAGGTTGGATATTAGGAAAAAAACCTTTCTTATTAGGAGGGTGGTGAAGAACTTGAACAAGTTACCTAGCATGGTGGTGGAATCTCCATCCTTGGAGGTTTTAAAGCCCTGACTAGACAAAGCCCTGGCTGAAATGATCTTGTTGGGAATGGTCCTACTTTGAGTATGGGGGTTGACTAGATGACCTCCTGAGATCCCTTCCAACCCTAGTTTTCTGTGATTCTATACCTTCTCATAGCTGCATGTGGCTTCCAAATCTGGAATCTCTTAGTGCTGTGGAACTGCACTGGTTTCCCTCTATCAGGCCCATCTATGTCTATAGAAAAACTCACAAGGCTGAAAATGCATGTTAGAAACAAAAGAATTAGAATC
Source organism: Crocodylus porosus (assembly GCF_001723895.1). Taxonomy (NCBI): domain Eukaryota; kingdom Metazoa; phylum Chordata; order Crocodylia; family Crocodylidae; genus Crocodylus; species Crocodylus porosus. The sequence goes on along the minus strand of NW_017728918.1, from coordinate 102,682,472 downwards.
CGATCTCTGCAAGCTGCATGTCTGCAGGCCAAATAATTTAATTTGATTGTTGATTCTTTACACCTACTAATTCACTCTTTCATACATAAGTTTCTTGTAAAAGCAGTTTTAGAATTGTTTCAGATGTCCTAATACTTTCTCTATCAGCTATATTCCATATTAAAGTTCCTGATTCAAACACCTGAAATAGAATTAACTCATCCACCGGAATACTAGAGGCTTGAAAGTTATCAGTTGGAACAGCAGACCCACTCCAGCTAATTGATATGTGGCCCACAAGCTGTGATGTTACCCTGTGTACTAACAAAGAGACAAGACACAATGAGACTTCTTAGGCCTATACACAAGGCCCACATTCAGCCACATTTTAGCATGAAAAATTTAAAACAGAAAGATGCATAAATGGTCCATTATGATTCCCAGAATAGAAGCAACAGTTACTCTGCTTGGCAGTCCTAGTGTTAGAGTGGGCATTTGCTGGACAATTAATCTAATCAGGATCCATGCTTGGAGGTGGGACCTTGGTTTTATTTAATACCTGCTGCATCATTTTTCCCTTTCCAGCAACTTCCAATATTTCAGTGGTTTACTAATACAATCTAGTGTCAGCTGGAGTTAATTTAGCAATATGTATAGATCTAGCTCTTGAATTTGCATCCTATTAAGTAAAACATACATGCCATATCCATTTTCCATAATTCTAAATCTTATTTCCAAAGCATATAATTATTGCAGTTACCATATGACACATACAATTATCATTGACTCTCTGACAGCTCTATCATCCTGAGCCATGACCATAATTTCACATAGGAATATATCTATAGCCTCTTTATCTTTCATTAATTATACTTTAGCTCTCACAGGTTATGTAAATTCTGTCTTTGTTTAACTTTAAATGACATCACACAGTTTCTGTAGGGGAAAGGGATTTACTCTTGAACAGTAGGCCTGTGTGAATATGCAACTATTCAATCCAGTTTCAGATCCAGCTGCTTTGGATGCCAGGGATCTGATCCGGAGCTCTGGACCAGGTTCCCTCTTTGATCTGGCCAAAGCAGCTCTGAAGCTTCGGAGCTACCTCAGAGATCTGACCATAGGGTATAATGGGGAATCAATTAAATATCTATAACTGTTATTTTCTGTCTGATTTGGATGACACATGCAAGGTTGGTAGCTTCTGCTGAGAGCATGAAGCCTGCCAAGTGTCAAGAGGATCGGCATAGGGCTTTGGGGGGAACTGCATCCCAAATTCTTCAAAGCAAAACTCATGTCACTTGTATGTATTACACCAAAACTCATGTCACTTGTATGTATTACACCAGGAGAAAACTGCAGGGGTGGTAGCCCCTGGTGAGGCCACAAAGCCTGCCAAGTTTCAAGAAGATTGGTGCAGGGGTTTGTGGGGAACTGCACCTCAAGCTTCTGACAGGCAAAACTCATGACACAGATGACCCTGTGTGTGTTAAGGTGCAGCAGGGTGAAAACTGCAGGGACAGTGGCCCCTGATGAGGCCACGAAGCCTGCTAAGTTTCAAGGAGATAAGTGCAGGGGTTTGAGGGAAACTGAACCTCAAGCTGTGGACAAGCAAAACTCATGACATGGGTGACACTGTGTGTGTTAAGGCACAGCAGGGTGAAAGCTGAAGGGATAGTAGCCTCTGCTGCGGCCACAAAGCCTGCCAGCTGTCGAGGAGATCAGTGCAGGGATTCTAGGTTCTGGGGCCCTGCACCTCTAGCTGCTGACCGACAAAACTCGTGACATGGGCACTTGTGCAACTGACTGTCTCTGTCTTGGGGCAGTTGATTGTCTGTATTGATTCTTTCCTCTCCTTAGTGTGGGGTTTTGTAGGTGTTAATTGTTGCTAATTAACTGGTTACATTAGCTAGCAATTGTGTATTGAGCTGGTCCCTGAGTGAATCATGACTGATTGGTAACTGGTAACAGTAGCTTAGCAGCCAGGCCTGCAGTAGTTCCCCCAAACACAGACACAGTTGCACAAGCACCTGTATCACGAGTTTTGTCTGTTAGCAGCTAGAGGTGCAGGGCCCCAGAACCCCACTATACCTATCTCCTCGACAGGTGGCCGGCGTTGTGACCGCACCAGGGGCCACCATCCCTGCAATTTTCACCCTGCTACACCTTAACACACACAGTGTCACCCTTGTCATGAGTTTTGCTTGTCTGCAGCTTAAGGTCAGGTTCCCCCAAACTCCTGCACTTATCTCCTCATTCAATAAGCTTTCATAAATGACAGCCTACTTCATAGCATCTGACAAAGTATGCATTTAAAGCTAAAAGCTTATGCGTTTTGAACAAGTTAGTGTCTATGTTGCCACTCTGTCTTCTGCTTGATTTCAGATGGACATGGCCAGTAGTGGATCCAGGAACAGGGCCAGGGGTGTGTGTGCTCACTACTTCGGCTGTGCCATGTATGCCCAGTGAGCTCTGATCTCACTGCCCAACCAGCACGGGTTCCTGCCAGAACCCTGTGTGAGCAATGAGCTCTGAGCTCACCGGAGAATGGGAGCAGGATCTTTCATAGTTGTTAGGGGCTGGAAGGACCTTACAGATCATTGGGTCCAGCCCCCTGTACTTGGGCAGAAAAGACTGCTGGGATCCCATCTTGACCCAGCAAGATGGGAGTCAAGTCACTTTTTGAAGATCGCCAGGGTAGGTGACTGTACCACCTCTGGGGGGAGCCTGTTCCAAACCCTCGGTATTCAACTTGTAAAGAAGTTTTTCCTTATGTCTAGCCTGAAGCAAACCTCAATCAGCTTGTACCCATTATTTTGTGTCCTTCCCTGGATGGGCTTGGTGAAGAGATGCTCCCCCAGACCCTGGTGTACACCCTGGATGCACTTATATGCTTCCATCAAGTCCCTTCTGAGTCTTCTCTTTTCCAGGCTGAACAGTCCCAAGTCTTTCAGCCTCTCCTCATATGACCTGGTCTCTAGGCCTCCAATCATTTGTGTGGCCCACCTTTGAACTCTCTTGAGCTTCTCCACATCCTTCCTGAAGTGTGGCATCCAGAACTAGACACAGAACTCCAGCTGCAGTCTTACCAAGGATGAGTAGAGAGGGAGGATGACATTCTTAGCCTTGCTTGAGATGCCTCAGTAGATGCATGCCAGTGTTTGATTAGCTCTGCCAGCTACAGCATCATATTGGTCGTTTATTTTCATTTTCTTGTCTATCACGACACCCAGGCCTAGTTCTCATATGGTACTAGCAAGCATAGCACTGCCAAGCCTGTAAGTGTGTTGTGGATTATTTCTCCCCAGATGGAGCACTTTGCATTTTTCCATATTAAACAACATCAGGTTGAGGTCCTCCCACCTCATGAGCCTGTCCAGGTTGGCTTTTATTACCAGCCTGTCTTTGAGGGTGACCGCATTCCCCCATAGTTTGGTGTCATCAGCAAACTTTGCTAGTTTGCTTTGAATACCTGAATCCAAATTGTTGATGAATATGTTGAAAAGCACTGGTCCAAGCACTGAACTCTGAGGGATGCTACTGGTCATCCTGCACCATGATGACTCAGTTCCATCAGTCAATATTCTCTGAATCCTACCAGTTACCTAGCCACTGGATTGTAAAGTAGTGGAGGCCGCATTTTCCCAATTTTTCATGAGGACTTCATGGGAGACAAGGTCAAATGCCTTTTTGAAGTCCAGGTATATGTAACTTGATCATAGAAATAAATGAGGTTGGTCTGGCATGACCTGCCCGTAACAAAGCCATGTCGGCTATCCTTCAGAATACTGCCTTCTGCTGGCCCATCTGTAATGGATTCTTTGATAATTTTCTTTAGGATTTTTCCAGGGGTTGAGGTCAAACTGATTGGCCTGTACTTTTCCGGGTCCTCCTTTCTCCCTTTCTTACAGATAGTCACCACACTGGCCTTTTTCCAGTCTTCTGGGACCTATCCCGAGTGCCACAAGTCTTTAAATAACTTAGCCATTTGTTGTGCAATGACATCAGCCAGTTCTTTTAGCACCCTCAGGTATAGTTCATTTGGTCCTAGTGACTTATAGATATTTAGCTTTTGTAGGTGCTCCCCCACAAGATCTACACCAACTATGGGGGGTGGTCACCCCCACCATGATCAACCTGTATCCTGTCAATCAGGCTAACGCCCTTCGAAAAGCAAGCAGCAAGGCAGAGGCCTTTGACTTCAGGAGGGCCACCTTCTGTAAGCTAAGAAGGTTAGTAGGAGAGGCATTGGGGTCTCGGCGTTTCAGTGAGATGGGAATCCAAGATGGGTGGTTGTTCCTCAAGGAGATGATCCTCCAAGCCCAAAGAGAATGAGTCCCAATGCACACAAAGGTGGGCAGGAGTGCTAAGAAGTCCCCATGGCTCAGCAAAGGCATCCAGGGATGCCTGAGGGCAAAAAAGGAGGTGTACAAACAGTGGAAGGAAGGGGCTATCACCAAGGAAGATTACACCTCCATTGCTCAGGACTGCAGGGAGGCTGTTAGGAAGGCCAAAACAGAGAAAGAGCTAGGGCTAGTGACCAGAATTAAGGATAATAAAAAATCCTTTTTCAAATACATAGGAAGTAAGAAGAAGGCACCGGGTAACATGGGACCTCTACAGGATAGGCTTGGGAGTCTGGTGATTGTGGTAAATGAAAAAGCTGACTTCTTTAATGAATTCTTTGCCTCCATATTCCTGAACAGGGACTGGGACATCTCCCCCACTAGAATTTTGGACAGACCCAGGGGAGGCACCACCATGCCTAGGGTCAAGGATGACCTAGTTAGGGAACTCTGGAGGGGCTGGGTGTATTTAAATCAGTAGGTCCAGATGCTCTTCACCTGATGGTGCTGAGGAAATTGGTGGGGGTCATAGCGGGGCACCTGGCATGGCTCTATGAGTGCTTGTGGGGCACTGGCCAGGTACCAGAGGTTTGGAAAAGGGCCAATGTAGTCCTCATTTACAAGAAGGAGAGACAGGAGGACCCCAGCAACTATAGGTCAGTCAGTCTTACTTGAAGCCCTTGGGAAGACCTTTGAGAAAATTATCAAGGAGCACATCTGCAAGGGCCTGCCAGGGGAGAAGGCACCGGGTAATGTGGTTGCCCCTAAGGTAATGCTCAGGAGCAACCAACATTGGTTCATTGAGGGCAGGTCCTGCCTGACTAACTTGGTTTCTTTTTCCGAATAGATCACAAAGTCCCTTGGAAGAGGGTGCTGGGGTGGATGTCATCTTCCTGGACTTTAAGAAGGCCTTTGACATGGTTTCTCACCACATTCTCTTTAAAAAAACTAGGTGACTGCCTCATTGAAGCCTACACAGTCAGATGAGTGGCAAATTGGCTAGATGGTTGCACCCAGAGAGTGATGGTGAACGGGTCATTTTCAACCTGGAGGGATGTGGGCAGTAGAGTCCCCCAGGGCTTGGTCCTGGGACATGTACTGTTCAACATCTTTATCAGCAATCTGGATGTGGGTGTGGAATGCACGCTGTCCATATTCACTGATGACACCAAGTTGTGTGGTGAGGTGGGCACGCTGGAGGGGAGGGACAGAATCCAGCTAGATCTAGACAGGTTACAGAGGTGGGCGGATGAGAATAGGATAGAATTCAATGCAGACAAGTGCAAGGTGGTGCATCTAGGGAGAAGGAACCAGCAACATACCTATAGGCTCAGGAACAACCTTCTTGTCAACACGGTTGCAGAAAGGGATTTTAGAGTCATTGTTAACTCCAGGATGTTAACTTCATTGTTAACTTCCTCACCAAGGCGAGGAAGTAGTCAGTAAGGCTAACAGCACCTTGTCATGCATCTACAGATGTATCATAAGCAGGTCCAGGGAGGTGATCCCTCCCCTCTATACAGCATTGGTCAGGCCCCCATAGGAGTACTGCATCCAGTTCTGGGTGCTGCACTTCAAGAGGGATGTGGCTAGTATTGAGAGGGTCCAGAGGAGGGCCACTCGCATTGTCAAGGGGCAGCGGGGCACGGCCTAAGAAGAGAGGCTAAAGGGCCTGAACCTATTCAGCCTCCACAAGAGAAGGCTGAGAGGGGATCTGATGGTCATTTACAAACTCACTAGGGAGGACAAGCAGGTCCTGCAGGGAGCAAACCAGGAAAGCCAAAACTGCAACTGAACTCCAACTAGCTTCAAGCATCAAGGACAATAAAAAGTCCTTTTTCAGATATGTGGGGAACCAGAGGAAAAGCAAGGGCAACATTGCTTTTTTGTCAGTTGCCCCTGCTGAACCAGATGGGGCAGCTGACAACTGACACCCAGGAAAAAGCCAACCTATTAAATGGGTACTTCGCATCAGTCTTTCATCAGTCCCTTGGGATGCCCATGCCCGCTAAGAGACAGGGAGATCCGGGTGGGGGAGATCCCCTGCCCTCCATAAATGCTGACCTCATGAAGGAACATCTTGAGAAGCTGGATATCTTCAAGTCAGCTGGTCCTGACAATCTACACCCCAGGGTA
>NW_017728918.1:102661098-102675914 GCF_001723895.1 Crocodylus porosus | reverse complement strand
AAGCACCTACACTGAACACCTTCAAGAGCAAATTGGATGCTTATCTTGCTGGGATCCTATGACCCCAGCTGACTTCCTGCCTTTTGGGTGAGGGGCTGGACTCGATGATCTTCCGAGGTCCCTTCCAGCCCTAATGTCTATGAAATCTATGAAATCTATGAATTGGGGGAGGCTCTGTTCCATATTGGCCATATTGTTAGAGAGAAGGTTCATGCTGGAATGGACTCCCAAGTGAGGTGCCAGGCTCTGGAATGGACTCCCAAGTGAGGTGGTGCTCTCTCCTACCTTGGGGGTCTTCAAGAGGAGGCTGGACAGATATTTTGCTGGGGTTATATGACCCCGGCACCTGTTCCTGCCCAGGGCAGGGGGTCAGACCTGATGATCTGTTTAGGTCCCTTCTGACCCTAAGCACTATGATACTATGAATACCAACATGAAGTACTAATTCAGGAGTTTGGTTTTGTCCTGAGTGTTGGTTATCATCCATCCCATTTCATTCATATGTCCTATGCTTCCCTTATTTTGTCTCTGATTTCCTACATATCTAAAGAAGGACTTTTTGTTGTCTTTGATTCTGCTTGCCAATCTATATTTGGTTTGTGCTTTTGCTGTCCTGATCTGCCCCCTACAAGTGCAGACAGTTGCCAAGTACCCTTCTTTGGTAGTTATTCCTGACTTCCATCCTTTGTAGGCTTCTCATTTTAATTTCAGGAGGTCCATGACTTACCTGTTGAGCCAAGGGGTCTCTCCGCCCTTTGCCTTTCTTATGAAAGGGAATGGACTTTCTTTGAGCTTTTAGGATCACTTCCTTGGGGAATGACCACTCTTCTTGTACCCCCTTCCTCATTGGACCATGGTCCTGCAGGGCCTTGCCAACCAATCCTCTAAACTTATGGAAGTCAGCTTTTCTAAAACCAAGGATTTCTACTTTACTGGTCAATTTCCCTGATTTACAGTGGATGGAAAAAGTGATCATCTCATGGTCACTGTTGCCCAGTTTCCCTTGAATGCTCAGGTTGCTCACTAGATCATCCCCTTTGGCTAGAACCAAGTCTAGGAGTGCCTTGCCCTTGATCATCCCGTAGACTTCTTGCATTAGATAGAGCTCCTGAATGTAAGTGAGGAAGCTTTGTGAGTGATTAGATCTAGCTGAGTGCTCATTCCACGAGATGTCTGGGTAGTTGAAATCACCCATGATGACCATGCTTCAAGAGCATGCAGCCTCTGCCAGGTCTCCAGAGAATTCCTGGTTGAGCTGTTGCTCTTGGTTTGGAGGTCTGTAATAAACTCCTGTGGTCAAATCCCCTTCCCCATGCTCTCAGAGAGTCTCAAGTTGCCCTTCTTTGTTTCCAAGCTTCACTTCTAGGGAGGTGTAATGTTCCTTCACACAGAGAACAAGTCCACCACCCTTCTTCCTAACATGATCCTTCCTATACAGGGATCCCCTATGCATGTGGTCCAGTTATAGGTGGAGTCCCACCAGGTCTCTGGGATCCTTATGAGGTCATATTGGTCATATAGGAGGGCCAGTTCCTCCTGCTTGTCTCCCATGATTCTGGCATTAGTGTACAGGAAACTAAGCCTGCTGTTGGAGGTCCTAGGCTTTTGGGTGAGCTGTGGAATAACCTGTCCATTGGCTGGTGTTAGAGAAAGCTTCCTATTGTACCTGGAGATGTTGGTTTTGAGGTTGCCATTTTTGGGGGTTGAGCTAGTGGTTGTTGGCCTGTCCCCGGCAATCTCAGTTTAAAGCCCTATCTAGGAGGTCCGCCATTATAGCCAAGAAAAGCTGCTACCCCTTTGGTGTGAGATGGATGCCACCCCTTTCCTACATGCCGCAGTTCCAGAGGTGTGTGCCATGGTCAAGGAAGCTGAAGTCCTTATTGTAGTGCCAATGCCAGAGTCTTCTTTTAACTTCTGTGTATCTATCCCTCCAGTACCCATGACCCACAATCATGAGGACAGTGGAGAAAACCACTACCTGCACTACTGACCCCTGTAGTCTCTTACGATTTGGCCAGGATTGTTCTCACATATCACTTGTGCCCACAGGAATGAGGAAAAATTACAGACAGGCCCTGCTGGGATTTGAACCCAGGATCTCCTGTTTACTAGACAGATGCTTTAGCCAACTAAGCCACAGAGCCTGCTAGAAACTTGTGGGAGCTCCTGCTTTAATAGGTTTCTAGAGCTCAGGTGGTGAATGCTGCTGGTGTTTGCCCAACACTTCCCTCCCTCCCAGGTGAATTCAGAAGCAGAACAAGGGAATGGGTGAGTGACATTGGTAGCACTCACCCCTGAGCTGTAGAACCACATGATAACAGGGACTCCAGTCAGAATTAGTGTCAAAAGCTCATTTATTGCACAGTCAAAAGGGGGTGTGGTGCACTACCTTCACCTTCCCCACTGAACACAACTTACACTCTCTAAACATTAAGTTAAATCTTCATCTCCCATTTTCTTTTATAATACTGAGTTGTGATACAATCAGCAATATCTCAGCAGCAAATGACTTCATTCTTTTTCTGAATTGTAAACAGAACCAATATGGTTCTGCACATACCATAGTACCTGGAACTATTACAAGCATTTTGATAGCTGGTATTAGACAGCAAGGAAGTCACATCATGGTGAAGGAGCCAGCTATTTTGAGTCAACTCTTAGGATTGTACCTCATACTGTTTACTACTGAAAGGTCTGTTTCTTGTCACCTCCACCAAAATTGATTGTTTGCTTTTGTATCATTTAAAATTTGCAAAAGCCACTACAAGGCCGCAAGCTGAAACAAGGTCATTATGAGAAAGATCTCAGCACAGGACATATGGATCATGGAGGCAGACCTCATTTTGTGTCTTGACTTTTTTTGATTTCCTTTAATCTTTAGGTTTTATAAGTGGGTTTATGCAATATTTCCACAAACATGGGTTTTTTTGGTACCGGGCAATGTTGAACTAGCATTTTATGTATTCTGAATGGACAGAGCTAGGGGTTCAAGCAGCAAAATGTATTTTGAGTTTTATGTTGAAAGACGTTGTCGTAAAGAATGTCAAAAAGAGATTTCTCATGGGCAACACCTGCAACTGCAGCTGATTGAGGATTTTTGAAAAATCTTTGAAAGATTTATTAACACATGTACATCAATCACAAGAAAGTTTTTTCCCCCAGAAACAACTGAATACTTTTCGCCCTTTACTCAGAAGGAGATTGAGTGGGTGTGTGGGAGGAGTGTAACATAGGCAGGAAAAGGTCAATCAAAAGGAAGAAGTCAGCTGCCGCTGTAGCTGGCAGAGGTCTTGTTGCCCTATGTATGCAGGGGACCATTCCCATGCTCCTTGCAAGACCCCAGGTTAGCACCCTGGAAGAATCTAGAGCTCCCCCTTGCTGCTGCAGGGGGGCAGAGCAGGATAGGAGCAGCCTTGTACCAGACTGTTCCTGTTGGAAGTAGGTTTGCTCCCAACAGGCAGCACATGCAGACATGCTCCCAGAGAAGGCTTACTATGCAGTATTTTACTGCACAGTACACCTTTGTAGCATTAATAGCACATGTATGTTAGAAATGGAATATTGTTAGAAATGGAGTATTGTTAGAAATGCACAGCTTGCATCTTGCACCCGATAAGAAAGAAACACTGCCAAGGACTTTGTTCCTTTCCTAGCCTTGCCACAGCTTTTCTTATACTAAATCGCAGACTCTCCCCCAGCTTCTCCCTAGCCTTTCTCATACAGATTACAGAAGCTGGAATTCAACTGACTGTGTCCTTGAAAGGGGGGGGGGTTTGAACTCTTGGTGACCTATAGTAGTCTCTGAGCATGCTTAATTAGCTGATGCATATTTACCTCTCCGCCCTGCATACTTAAGTAGTTAATTATACTATACATGCAATGTATGTAGTGATGTAAACACATGTATGCTTGTATGAAATGGAAGTGAGCTGTAAAAGTTCCTGTTTCTGCACACGTGCCCAGGAGGAAAAAGATAAATACAGCCTGCAAAATTCCTTGGTGGGTTCAGAGTAATCTGAGTTTTTGACTCTGCTCTGACCCTATTTGCAAATACACCTTTTGTGCCAGCTAATGAGTGTGTGTCTGTGATTTTGGTGGCCTCCAGAGAAACGAACTGCTTTAAGCATCATGTAGATGCACCCAAGAGGAAGCAATTTAGATACATACACAATAGGATTCCACTTTCTGTGTATCTTCTCATTTCTAGCCACTACTACACCAAAAATTTGTGCTATGCCAGGTGTAGCTAAAGTTGGTGTGTAAGTCATGGCTTACTTAAGGACAGCCTGTATAGGTGCTTCAGATTAGTGCCAGGGAAAACGCTTGTGGGGCCTATCCAGAGGGGCAATTGTAGTGGCATAGTCTGGAAAAAAGCCAACAAATTCTAAAGAGGAACAGACTGTAGAGACACTGATAGGCCAAGGTAATTGGGCAGTAAAATTTCCCTTGTGTTGATATGGCCATCCTAGGGTAAGACTGTACCTGAAAAAACACTGTTTGAGTTAACATATTGTTTCAGTCCAGTGGCATTTCCAGCTAGCCTTTCTGAGGACTATAAGGAATTTCATTAAATGTTGCTGTTCTTGAGTAACAATGGTGAGACAAAGCTTTTTAATACACCCAACTGGTTTAGAGGATAATAGCAATTAGGGGTGTGCAAAGTGGGCCATATTCGATTCGGATTTGGATTCAGCCTGATTCATAGAGTCATAGATGTCAGGGTTGGAAGGGACCTCAGTAGATCATTGAGTCCAACCCCCTGCTCTAGGCAGAAAAGAGTGCTGGGGTCAGACAACCCTAGCCAGATGCCTATCCAATCTCTTCTTGAACACCTCCAAGGTAGGGGAAAGCACCATCTCCCTTGGAAGCCCATTCCATATTTTGGCAACCCTCACTGTAAAGAATTTCTTCCTTATATCCAATCTAAATCTATTCTCCTTCAGTTTGTGGCCATTATTTCTGGTAACCCTGAGGAGCACCCCAGTAAACAGAGTGCCCCCTATTCCCTGCTGCCCCCCCTACCCCCGATGAGTTTGTAGACAGCCACAAAATTGCCTCTCAGCCTTCTTTTGCGGAGGCTGGAGATATTCAGGTAGCTCAGTCTGTCTTCATAGGGTCTTACCTGCAGGCCCTCAACCATATGAGTAGCCCTCCTTTGGACCCTCTCAAGGTTATCCACATCCCTCTTGAAGTGCAGCACCCAAAACTGGACACAGTACTCCATCTGTGGCCTTCCCAATGCTGCATAGAGGGGAATTATCACTTCCCTAGACCTGCTCACGATGCACCAGCTCATGCAAGAAAGAGTGCGGTTAGCCTTGCTTATTACCTTGTCACACTGGTGGCTCATGTTCATTTTTGCGTCAACCAGGACTCTGAGATTTCTTTCCACTGATGTGGTTCTCAGAATGGTACCCCCAAGTCTATAGGTGTGTTGGAAATTCTTTCTCCTCAGGTGCAGCACCTTGCATTTATCCTTGTTAAATTGCATCCTGTTCTGATCTGCCCACTTCCCCAGTCTGTCCAAATGTGCCTGAATTCATTCCCTGCCCACCAGTGTGTTAACTGTACCCCATAGTTTAGTGTCATCTGTGAACTTGGACAAGGTGCTTTCAACACCTTCATCCAAATCACTGATGAAGATATTAAACAGAACTGGTCCAAGGACAGAGCTTTGGGGGACACCACTGCCCATATCCCTCCAGGGAGAAACTGACCCATCCACCACCACTGTCTAGATGCATCCCGTGAGCCAGCTTTTCACCCATCTTACTGTGAAAAAATCCCCATCACAGATACTCAGTTTGCTTGTAAGAATTGAGTGTGACACTGTCCAAAGCCTTTTTAAAATCCATGTAAATAATCTACTTCCACTCCTGCATCTAAGCATTTTGTGACCTGGTCATAAAAAGAGACCAGGTTAGTCAGGCAGCATCTATCTGCTATAAACCCATGCTGCTTGCCCTGACCATAGTGTAACTCACTGGCCCCCTGCAAATGTGATCCTTTATGATTTTTTCTAAGGTCATGCTGAGAATAGAGGTGAGGCTAACTGGCCTATAATTACCCGGGTCCTCCTTCCTCCCCTTCTTGAAAATAGAGACCATGTTGGCCCTTTTCCAGTTCTCTGGGACCTGTCCTGAGTGCCACGAATGCTTGAACATTTGCACCAGTGGTTTTGCTATGTCATCAGCCAATTCCTTTAGTACCCTTGTGTGAAGATCATCGGGACCTGCTGATTTAAGTCCAGCCCTTCCAAGCGCCCCTTCACTAGGTCATTGCTAACCATTGGTAGATTAATATTTCTTATGCTCCAGACTAAAGACTCATTGGGAGGTGTGTTTGTATCCGTGTCCAGGAAAACAGAAGCAAAGACATTATTTAAGAGCTCTGCTTTTTCCATCCTATCAGTTATGAGTTGCCCTAGCCTATTCTGTAGCAGCCCTATGTTATCCTGCTCCTTCTTCCTGCTCCCTGTGTACTTAAAGAAGGACTTTTTTTTATCCTTAATCTTTGTTACGAACTTGAGTTCTGTAACTGCTTTGGCCTTCCTCACTGCTTCCCTGCAAGTGGGGTCCAACTGGGAGATTTGTCTTGGTCTGTGTCTAGGAATACTGATGCAAAAGATTCATTGAAGAGCTTGGCTTTATCCCCTCTCTGTCACCAATTGCCCTAGTTTGTTTTGTAGGGGGACAGTGATTCGGGGGACAGTGATTTGATTAGTTGATTCAGATCACTGTCCTGATTCAATTTGGCTGAATCCAGATCTGAAGATTTGATGCTGATTCAGAGAATCAGCAATTCAGACCTAGACATGGCTTTAAATGATTTTCTACATACCTCGAGGTACTAGCCGGAGTTTATGAACACTGAGATGGTGGGGTGGGTGGAGCATCCTATAGGAGCATGGGGAGGCCCCCCATGTGCTCAGTGGCAGGCTCCCCTGGCTTGGTGGTTAGCTGCAGGGGGACCCTAGGTGCCCCCCCCAGACCCAGGAGGCACCAGTTGCTGAGCCAGGGGGCGGGATCCCCCGTCTGCCTTGCAGTGGACCTGGAAGTAGACCAGAAGTGCTTCTGGTCCACTTCCAGGTCCACCACTGAGCGAGCTGGGGACCCCGCCATGCTCCCATGGGACGCTCCATCCGTCCTAGCTTCTCAGCATTCAGGAGCCACCTGGTATCTTGAGGTATGTAGAAAAAACATCTAAAGCTGTGTCTACATCTGAATCATTGAATCTCTTTGAATCTCTCTGAATCAATTCAGAGGGCTCCAATTTGATTCAGACAGATTAAAGGGTCTCCTGGCAGACTGGCTGACCTGCTCAACTGGGTTTTAAACTAAGCCTGCCAGGGAACAGTGGGACTACTGCCACTGCTGGCTCACTGAGCAATCCTTGCAAAGCCATCAGGCCAAGGTGCTTAAGGGAGCCAACCTGTGCCCCAGCCCTGGAAAAAATGGTAGGTAAGGCAAGGGCCCCAAGGGGACACTTGCCGGACTGTACACAAATGCCAGGAGCTTGGGGAATAAACAGAAGGAACTTGTCCTCCTGCTTAATGCAAATAATTACGATATCAAAGGGATAACGGAGGCTTGGTGGGACTCCACCCATGACTGGACCGTGGGTATAGATGGCTATACACTGTACAGGAAAGATTGAGGGGACAAAAGGGGTGGGGGGCATAGCTCTCTATGTTAAGGAGAGCTATGTGTCCCTGCAAGCTGAAATTGGTGACCAGGGTGGATGTCTGGAGACCGTCTGGGTTAAAATCCACGGAGAACACGGCACAGGAGACACGATGGTGGGAGTCTACTACAGACCTCCCACCCAAAGTCAAGAGCTTGACCAGGAATTCTCCAGGGAATTGACTAAGGCTGCATGTTTCAAGTCCATGGTTGTCATGGGTGACTTCAGTTACCCAGACATCTCGTGGGAAGAGCGTTCAGCCAAATCTGAGCAGTCGCAAAACTTCCTCTCGTGTGTGGGTGATCTCTATGTGACACAAGAGGTCTACAGGCCAACGAGAGGTAAAGCACTGCTTGACCTGGTACTGGCAACTGGGGATGACCTAATCAGTGACCTAATGATCGACGGGAAGCTCAGTGACAGTGACCATGAGCTAATCACCTTCACTATCTGCCGTAAAGCTGGCAGGTCAGTCAGCAATACAGAAGTCCTTGACTTCATGAGAGCTGACTTTAACAATGTGGTGCCTATCATCAAGAAAGGGAGGAAAGTGGATCCAGCTAACTATAGGACCCCATCAGCCTGACCTTTATTCCGGGGAAGGTCTTAGAAAAGATTATTAAAGAGGCCATTCTCAAAAGACTGGCTGACGGCAATATCCTGAGGGATGGCCAGCATGGGTTTGTTGTGGGTAGGTCTTGCTTGACCAAATTTATTTCCTTTTATGACCAGGTGACCTATCACCTGAACAAGAGAGAGGAGATTGATGTCATATAGCTTGACTTAAAAAAGCCTTTGATCTGGTATCCTATCCTACCTCTTGGCAAAACTGGCCAACTGTGGCCTCAGGACCACTGTGATCCGCTGGCTGGGGAATTGGCTCCATGGTCAGACCCAGAGGGTGGTGGTTGATAGAAGTCAATCATCATGGTGCCCTTTGACCAGTGGGGTCCTTCAAGGCTCTGTCCTTGGACCTAGATTGTTCAACATCTTCATTAATGATGTGGACATTGGAGTCAGAAGTGGACTGGCCAAGTTCGCCAATGATACCAAACTCTGGGGTAAAGCATCCACACCTGAGGACAGGAGGGTGATCCAGGGTGACCTTGACAGGCTCAGGAAATGGGCGGATGAGAACCTGATGTTGTTTAACACAGAAAAATGCAAGTTTCTCCACCTTGGGAGGAAAAACTTGCAGCATCCTTATAGGCTCGGCAGTGCTGCACTGGTTAGCACTACAGATGAAAGGGATTTGGAGGTCATGATTGACCACAAGATGAACATGAGCCTTCAGTGTGATGCTACAGCTAGTAAAGCGACCAAAATGCTGGCTTGCAGCCATAGATGCTTCTCGAGCAAATCCCGGGACGTCATTTTCCCCTTGTACTTGGCCTTGGTGAGGCCGCAGCTGGAGTACTGTGTCCGGTTTTGGGCTCCACAATTCAAAAAGGATGTGGAGAAGCTTGAGAGAGTCCAGAGAGAGCCAATCGCATGATCAGAGGTCAGGAAAACAGACCTTATGATGAGAGGCTGAGAGCTATGGTGCTCTTCATCCTGGAAAAGCGCAGGCTCAGGGGTGATCTGATGGCCACCTATGAGTTTATGAGGGGTGTTCACCAGTATCTGGGGGAACGATTGTTCACCAGAGTGCCCCAAGGGATGACAAGTTTGAACAGTTATAAACTTCTGTGAGACCATTTCAGGCTGGACATAAGGAAGAATTTCTTTACTGTCCGAGCCCCCAAGGTCTGAAATAGCCTTCCACCGGAGGTGGTTTAAGCACCTACATTGAATGCCTTCAAGAGAAATTTGGATGCTTATCTTGCTGGGATCCTATGACTCCAGCTGACTTCCTGCCCTTTGGGCAGGGGGCTGGACTCGATGATCTTCCAAGATCCCTTCCAGCCCTAATGTCTATGAAATCTATGAATCTTGATTCAATTTGGATTCACAGATTCAGCTGCTGAATTGGGCCAAATCTCCGCTGAATTGAATCAGTGACTGAAGCTTCATACAGTCCTAAAAGCAATGCAAGTTTCATTTGTCCACAGAAAAATAGGGAAGTTGCAAAATCCTTCTTTCAAGTAGGACAAGGTATACTGCTTTTTTTCAAGGGTGAACATAAACTTTTATTGATATTCTAGATCTAAAGGAATGAGGCAAAAGTCATTAGCAACATTAGGAGTAGAGAGTTTTTTCCCCACAGCATGGATATGTTGGACAAAACCTGAAGCACCAGCTTTAACTAGTAGTTGCAGACTATTTTTTTGAAGAATGATTCTCATAAATGGCTGGCAGGTCATACATGTGAGTTTCTATACTACTGTGACAGTGCATGAAATGGCTAATGGAAGAGGTATGCACAGCTACTGATTCGTGAGCTATATCTTATATAAAGATTTATGCTACACCATATAGTTAGATGTTAAAATATATTATAGATTAGGTGATGGGTTGGCAGTTTGCAGCCCTGATTGAAGAGGTTGGATCTGGCATAGAGGAGTGGGTGGCAAACAGCTGCATGGAGCTGACTGTCCCCTTTGTAGCAGCCTCCATGCTGCTCTCTGTGCCTGCACTAACTGTTATTAGCTGTTTTTATATGAGCTATTTTCCATCTCTATTCAATGTTGTTCTCTAAGGGTGAAATCCACTTCTGAGGCGGGCTAACACAACACTCTTGTACTGCTCTGTTGACTGGTAAAATAGTGAATGTCTAATGTCTAAATTTTAACTGCAGTCAAAAATTGTCAAATACCCCATGAAGCCAATAATGACTATGTGTATGTGGTAACCTACCTTTTTATTGCATCATGTTACCTATTAGCAAGGGCAAGAGTGAGGACTCCTTGTCTTTCAATCCTGTAGGAGTCCACACACACACACATGCCAAGTAGGAGCAGACACCTCCTGCCCATCTCTCTCCTGAGCTCTTCCAGCCTCCTCTCCCTTCCCTCTGTTAAGCCATATGGAGCTGGAAGCGTATTTGTTGTGCAGTGACAGCAGAACTAAGTCCAATAGGACCCTGCTACAAGCCCCTCTCAATGATGAGAGACAAGCTACTAAGCACACAAGAGATTCCTTGGGACAACAAATGGCAGAACAGGAACAGGAGTGAAGGTTACAAGTTAATAACCATGGTTCTAAGGGAGGATCCTGAGCAGAAAGCTCCCGCTAATGCCCCTGGTCTCCAAAGGCATTTTAGAAGCAACTGAATGCCACCCAGGAAAACTTTACTCAGAGACACGTATGGATAGGGGAAGGGAAGAGAGCTGTGCTGTTACCTGGGTCCTGTCCAACTAGCATCTCCTGCCTGGTTTGGTAAATGAACAGCTTGGCCTAGACCAGGAGGAGATTGATCAGAAAGGCCTGGGATTTCATGTGGCTACAAAATGAGCTGCTGTGTGCTGAGGGAGGAACTAAAGCCAGCAGGAATAGGAACACCCACACAAGCAGTCATTACAGTGGCACAGATTACAAGTGCCCACAATTCCCCCTTGTACTTGCTGGGTGGGGAGGAAGCACGTAACCCCTCCAGGTGATTTGGCAGTCTGCTCTGCAATGCTTCTGGGAAGAATCAGAGTTTTCTAGGGGTTAGTAAGTGTTAAAAACAGAACTGAAGGATATTGATTAAATTACATACAAGAGATACTGCAAGGCTGTATTTGAGGAAAGCCATAATCATTTGTTTTCACAAAGGTACTGTTGGAGCTCAGTAGAAGTTCTGTTCTTCTGGGCAGGTGACACATGAAGAATGGAGAAACAAGTAATTAATTATTGTGCTAGGTTTCCAGCTATTGTAAACAATAGATTACTGTATTTTCTTTTATACATGCCACCCTTTTCCCAAAAAAACAGCTACTGGAAATTGGAATGTACATTTTATGCAAGGAAAGACAATAAAAGCAATTTCTGCTGGTTACTGCACAAAAGCATGCCATCTACAGAGAGCAAAACAATGAGTAGGCCCAGCTCTGTAGCTGCTCCTGGTCTGTTACTTACTCCAAGGAAAAATCCTTTTCTCCCCTCCTTCTGCTTTTCAGCAACAAGATATGTATCTTATTCTAGGCACAATGTATGGAAGAAAATACAGTCTTGCAGTCAAATAGCAAGAAAGAGCACACTGATCTGAATCACAGCTTTTTTTTTCCTTCTCATTCGCCTTCTACTTCATCTTCAGCAGCAGCATCTTCAAGAAGCACAAATTATTTTAATACGTGATAAGTTGTATGATCCTGTGAAAATAAAGTGAAATTAAAGCTAGTTCTATTTTATTCATGACTGACTGCTGCTAATATGAAATCTGCTTACGTTTTCTTGATGAATGAGTATACACAACTTCTGTGTTATTGGTTGTGTTGCCCATGTAATGCAGCTCTTACCTGTGACTAGCAAAGTGCCCGTCAAGAATGACGGGCAGGCAGCAGGGGCGGAGTGCCACCACCCAGTGCCCCGTGCTGCCCCCACTCACGTCCGGCTGAGCACAACCCTTCCCCCAACCCACTGCTCTGTGTTTGGCCCCATGCGACCCCCACACCTAACACACACCCAGCCACACACACACACCCAAACACCCACCCAACCACGCATCACACACGCAGCCACGTGGCACATGCTACACACCCACCCAGTTACATGCCACACATGC
Organism: Crocodylus porosus; assembly: GCF_001723895.1. Classification (NCBI taxonomy): domain Eukaryota; kingdom Metazoa; phylum Chordata; order Crocodylia; family Crocodylidae; genus Crocodylus; species Crocodylus porosus. Next base: position 102,663,586 of record NW_017728918.1, on the reverse strand, counting down.
CCAGCCACACACCACACCCAGCCACACGCCACACCCACCCAGCCACATGCCACACACACACCCAGCCATGTGCCACACCCACCCAGCCACACACCCAAACACATGCCACACATACACCCACCCACCCAGCCACACACCCACCCCCCCACCTAGCCCCCCCACACACACACACACCCAGCCACACATCCACTCCCAGCCACATGCCACACACACCCAGCCACACACCACACACGTGCACACACCCAGCTATGTGCCACACTCTACCCACCTGCATACCACATGCCACACACAAACACCCAGCCACACCTGCCCACCCCCACCCACCTAGCAACACAGCAGACACACACACCACACATACATACCCAACCACACACCCACCGAGCCACACGACACACACACCCAGCCACACACTGCAGCCACACACACCCAGCTACACACCCAGCCACAACCACATGCAACCCCCACCCCCAGCCTCATGCCACACACATGTGCCTCATTGTCTGGCCCAGCCTGCCCCACGGTGGGACTCACATGGTGCTGCTGCCAGAGCAGGGGCAGCGAGGGAGGGAGCAAAGGTGGAGTGGAGGCTACAACTTCAGCTGCCCCTGCCCTGTGCACAAACCAGGGGCCACGTGCCCCCCTGGGCTCCCCAGCGCCATTTCTGGAGGAACCACCAGGCTCTGAGCGTCCCATGGCCCAGCCCAGCCAGGGCCACATTCACCGTGACTGGGGCCTCAGCTGGGCTGGGTCATGGGGCCATCAGAGCCTGGCAGCTCATCGGGGTGCAGTGCCAGGGAGTGGTGCAGGCCCCGCTCCCCCGCAGTGCCTGCAGTGGCCAGAGCCACCCACTCATGGGTCTGGAGGAGCCACTGGGCTCCCATGGCCCCATGGCCAGGCTCAGCCCCAGTCTCCCCCGGCCCTTCTGGTGGTGGTAGTGGGCCACCACACCCTCCCTCGCCATTCCACCCTCCACACTAGACTCCAAGCATGGCACCCTGTGGTTGTGTACCCTTCCCCCTCCCCCGCCCTGTGTGTCCCATGGTCACAGCTGGTAGTCACTCCCCATGGGGAGGGGTGTGGCCACAGGGCACCATGCAGGGAGTGGGCGTCGGGGGTGCATCCCGCCCCACAGCCATGTGCTGCAGCTGGTGGGTGCCATCCGTGCACCCCCTGCGCTGGTTCTCACACACCCTGCACCCCACAGATGCAGCCAGTGGGCGATCCCTGCATGGGGGGGAACTGGTGCATGGCCACAGGATGCCGTGCGGGAAGCGGGTGCGGGGTGGGGGTGCATTGTGCCCTGCCCCATAGCCACATGCTGTGGTCATGTGCCAAACCCCCCACAGGGCTGCAAGCTACCTCCCTTACCTCCCCTGCCCCTCGTGCAAAGGAGCACACCTTGGTCCCCACTGCCTCTGCCTCCGCCTCTGGCTCGCCTCGCCTCACCTGTGTGCCTGTCAATAAGGCTCTGGGGGATGCCTTCGCAGATGGCCTGCAGTGTTACAGGCAGACGGAGACACCGCTGGAAGTGCTACAGCTTTTATTATATTAGAATGCCAAAGATCTGCCAACTTTCTCATCAGATGTATCAAAACTGAAAAGCATTGTCAAGTTTTTAGAAAACTACCAGCAGCTATATTCCAACATCACTTAGTGCTGCACTGAGTTGCATCCACACTGAGTAAGCCTAGTTGTATTCAGTGGGCATCCTTTATTAAATCTCTCAAAGATCTTCAAGCATGCAAAAAAGTACTTCATTCAGCTGCTGTTGAAGGAGGGCCCAAATGTCACCCCCAAATAATCCACACTGACATTCTTGATGATAGCATCTTTTGGCTGAGAAACTCAAAAGTTTCACTGCTTGAGCCTGTCACTCAGGTCATTCAGAATATGGAAAGTGATAATTCTGCATTGCCTGAGTCTAAGAAACATATTTGCAAGAATACTGAACAAAATCCAGTTATGAAAGCTTGAAGAGGACAAAAAAATAGACAAACTAATATCAAGTGATCCCTCCAGCACATAATTCTGCCTGCTTTCTTGTTCTACATTTCCTGGCTTTGACCTTTCTAATGATTAGTTTGAAGCAGCTTGCAGCCTCATATTGGTTACTGCAAATTTTAAAGGGTATAAAAACAAACAATTTACTCACCGTGGTGAAGAGTGTTGTGCCCTCCTTGCAGCTGAATTATAATGATGACAGAAATACTTTTAACACTTGCACGCACTAGTGGAAAAAATGGTCACTTACAGACATCGTCCATTCAAAAACTAGGAATAAACTGAAACCTTCCACTGTCAGAAAAGTGGTTTAGTTTCATAGTTTCTAGTTTTTAGGGTCGGAAGGGACCTGAACAGATCATCTAGTCTGACCCCCTGCCATGGCAGGAAAAAGTACTGGGGTCAAACGACCTCAGCAAGGTGTTCATGTAGCCTCCTCTTAAAAACCCCCAGGGTAGGAGCCTGCACCACTTCTCTTGGAAGTTGG
>NW_017728918.1:102572582-102660396 GCF_001723895.1 Crocodylus porosus | reverse complement strand
GGAAGTCCAGGAAGACTATATCCACTGCTACCCCTGCATCTAATGATCTGGTGATCTGTATATCACAATTTAAAATTAGAAAAGAAGATGAAAGATGTAGAGTTGACTCGATATTCAGAGAGGAAAGAGATACTGATGATGATGATTTAGATAAAGCAGTTGATGAAGATTATGCGAAGTGAGAGACTCGTTGGCCTTCTGCCTACTTAGCATAACTGCATTTAGGTCTGACTTTTGTCTTGTATAGTTGCCATGTATGTTTTATTTTTGTTTGATTATTTTTATTATTTAAATTTCGTAATTATTTAGACTGACCCTGGGTTTCTGGAATAAAAGACTAGGAAAAGAAGAACTGTTCAGTCTTGAACATTGTTCTCATTTATACTTACCTCACAGAGTTGATTACACTAATTTATTACATTTTTAAAAATTATATTTCATTGTGTCACAATAACACTTAGCTATTTTTTTTGTTCTTAACATAAGTATCAAACTGGTTGAAGTCTGAATCTCTATTTTTACTGTTGTAATAAACTAATGTTTAAAATATTTGATTATTATTTGACAATATTTGACATCAGACTGGTCAAGTGACCAAATCAGTGCATCTATATCATAAATTTTTGTCAACAAAGATGGACAAAACTTTGTAAACTCTATCCACAAATATATTTATTGTACTAGCTTGTCTTTCACTAGATACAGACTGTTAAAGTAGTATCCTTTTCTATGTAATGCCGATCACAAAGCAGTAATTTTTTTCCCACTTAAAAAATCACCCTTGAGTGTGAAAAACACATCTTTGCATGGTCTATGTTGTCTTTTTTATTAACTCAGCATTGTTTCCTACAAATATGATTTGTCAGTCACCAGATTTGAAATGTAGATTTAAGTTACACATAGTTATAAAAAGCATAGAACAGCACACACTGTACCACTGTTTAGACCAGAAAATGTCGGGTTGTTCCATAGATAAGAGCGCTATACAAACAAAGCGCCATCAATTCTCCTTTAGGGATTCAGTCTCCGACGTTTCAATTCCTTCTGCTTCTTTTTCCTCATTAACTTTCAGAGTTCGGCTGCTATTCACTCCGATGCTTCTCACATGAGACTGGAACCACAGAGTAATTCAATCCTGTTCCAACACAGGGTATAAAACCTTAATTTCCTACTGGCTCTTGAGAAATGTTGTCCTCCCTCTCTTAATATTTATATACAATATATGAAGGGATATTGTGTCTTTGACTTAGACATATCTCTTGCCTCGTACTTAAACAACAGCTTGAAAAATATTTTACAAAGGAAAAAAGATTGTTCATCTGGATGTCATTCATTATTATATTGCTATATTTTATACCCTATTAATAATATATACAAAATTTCTTAGTTGCCTTTACAGATGCATGGAAGCATATAATATAATGGTTTTAAAGTATCTCATTTTTAGATTTCTTTTAACAATTCTTGGCTCATGACAGTTCTCTTTAATAAACTATAGTTGCATGGAGAATATAGGAACTATCTGGAATGTTGCTTAAGTTTTAATAACTGATGGCATTGTCCATGTAGAGTTTTGATGGGTCAAGCACCTGTCACGGGGATCTGGTTGAGATAGCAGCATCATAAGTCTAAAACAATCTTGTAAGGCTGTTAGTGTGCAGTGCCAATAGGTTCTGGTTTCTGTTCTTTATTCTGGCCTTTTCTTTTCTTCGGCTGCATTTTGTTTTTGTTTTCCTGCTGTTCTCGGTTTTGTCTTCGGGATGTGCGACCTTTGTTTTCTTGCCTTGTTTCCTTGCTTTCTTCATTAGACTTTCTCCTTATCTCCTCTCTATTTTTTTCCCCTGGAACGAGACACATGGCACATTATGAAGAATTTTCATACCCTTTAATTCCCCGCATTTTGCGAACAGCTTGTAAAATTGTACCTGGTTACTAGCTCACAATGCTGATGGTTAAAACAGAATAGTAATATCATTGTTCGGTGAGCAGCAATGGATCCCCGACTATAGTAAATCAGATTCTGAGGCCAGACTCTTTACTTCTGTGCTGTGGAAAGTGGCTTGAGTCTGACCCTCCACAAGTAGCTGAGCGCTCCCTGGAATGGAGGATTTTTTATCTAGCATAGGGTTATGATAGTTGGATGCTATGCTAACTTTTCCACCCTCCTACTCCTGCACTACATTGGCAAAGAGTGGTACTTTTGTGTCCCACCGATTGTTAATTGGTGTCTGGACTCCTGGGTCATTTATACACATACCTTTTCATCCTGGGATGTGCCAGGGATCTGGCAGGTTGGTGTGAGCTGATGTGCGCTGCGCTGCATCACGTGCAGTTGTGTAAGTGGTGAAATGCATGTCAGCATACAGAAAATGGCAGCAGTGCACTTTTGAACTAAAACACCTTTGACGTGCTTTAGTTCAAAAGTGTGCTGCTGCCATTTTCTCAGTGTTGACGTGCATTTTGTTGCTTATACAACTGCACACGATGCAGCGCCAAGTGTTTTTAAAAGTGCCCAGTGCTATGGCAAAAGCATGTGTACAAACACCCCTGACAACTAAACCAACTGGTGGAAGTTAGAGTTCCCTCTAAGCTACTATCTTAGATAAGAGCCAGGAGCCAGAGCAAATATGGCATTTGAGTGAGAGAACTGTAATCAGTGCCCTGCTTATTCTCCACATCTGCTCTAGAGCTCTACTTGGCCTAGGATAAGCTCTGAGACCTAATGCTTTAAAATTCACCCCCTACTGCAGGGGATTTCCTGCTTTGCAGGGCAAACTGCTTAGAATAATATCAATTCCAGCACTGATAGGAAAACCTAGTTAAACAAAAACTGAAAGCCCCAAGTGTTGAGCCTTTTACTCATTGATGCAAACCTTCTGCATTCAGTAACTTTGCTTTTCTGCTGTAAATCTTTCTGAGGATTTTGTTACAATTGAGGATCTCTTGAGTAAAGTTTTCAGTCCCTTAAAGAACAGTGAAATGTTGCATACTGGCTGTGGATTACATTGGTAATGTATTTATTCTTCTGGCTCTTTTATCTACTTTAGAAATAGATGCGTATATGAAATATCTGTCTAAACTTGGCTTCACAGACAAGCCTCAAGCTGAGCGAACTTTCTGAGCCTGTCTGTACTCGAGCAGTCTTGGGGAGTGTATGGCTGAGCAGATCCCACCCCTCCCATTCACTAATGTGCTCCAGACTCAGAAGTTCACCCTTGTCTACGGCACCTGCTCTCAGAGCTCATCAACAAACCTAGAGTAACATCACTCATGAACTTGCAGCTCTGGAGTGAATCAGAAGATGTGGGGAGGCAGGGCAGGTTCAGCCCTGTGCTTCCCAAAACCATCTATTGATGCAGTATAGACATTTTACATGAGAAAATTGTTCTGTGTACTATGACCTATGAATGAAATTCACCTTTGTATACAGAAGTCCCACTTATCCCCTCAAAGTACAGTGTGACTGAGGCTACAGCAGTATAGTACAGAGGCTCTTCTTGTGATTTCCTTCATAAGCCAGGGGCTTTTTTCTTTATAAGAGCTCTCATGAGGCACCTAGGCAAAATTCTGCTTTATGACATCAAGGAAACATTGCATGTCCAAAATAACTATTGCACCTTAAAGTGAAAATATTCCAGGTCAGGTATTACAAATGCCTATGGTCAGAAATACTCTGGGTTTTTCCTAGAAAACACACAGATAACTAAAACTGATTATTAGGTGATGGTTTTGCTGGTGTGTTTCAGATGGAGAAGGCAATGCAAAGGAGGAACCTTGTCCCTTGCCTCTGAGGACAGGCTGAAATCCAGTTCGGGATATGAAGACGGAGGGGTATGGCTTTTGTCAGAGGGACCAACACCAGGGCTGTTAGAATAAGGGAGAGGAAGACAGAGAAGAGCAGGAAAGGTAACTTGTATGTTGGGGAAAGGCAAAGACTAAGAGTAAGAAAGGGATATGTTGCAACCTCTATGTGCTATGTAGTTTCCTGGCTTGTCTCCCAGAAATGCTCTGCAGGTCTTTCTTCTACAACTTTAGACACTTGAACTGCTGTTTACACTCCAAAATTACTCCGGTGATTTTTGATAGCCAGACCAAAATGAACAAACAAGCAAACCAAAAGTATAAAAGCCTCAAGCCCCCAAAGCCTCAAGCCCCCATAAATGCTACAACCCTGTTAGCCGCATGGTTGCTCTCTGAATGGCAGTTAAATTTGCACAGTGATAGGGGGAAGCAGCTGTGGTCTAGAGAATGCATGCCCAGCTCTCAAACAAAGCAGAGGTCCTGTCTCAGGGTCACTGTGCTTCTAGCCCAGTTTTGATATCATATATAAAGGTTTCAGTAACAATTTTGAATTCCGTTCCAAAACTCTGTAAAGACTGCTGACTCCAAATGAAATGTTATTTTGATGGAAATCATCCAGAAACTCAGTGTTTGACATTGTTCACTTGGTGATTGTCCAACATCTTACAGCTGTGACCTCCCAACCACAATTCTTTGGACACACTGGAAAGATATCTTATCACTTTACGGTCCAAAAGCTGGTGAGTAAGGTGGACTGCCATATAAGTGAGACAAATGTTAGAATATACATGTTACATGTACATTAAGATATCAGTGCTAATTTAAATGCAACTATTTAATAGATAAGGTGCCACCAGCGGCTCCAGAATAAACATTGTGGACCAAAGAAACTTTGATGGGACTATAGTACATCAGACTACAGCAGGGGTGGACAATTATTTAGGTCTGTGGGCCACAAAGGCTGTTTGGCATGGGGGAAAATCAGCTCCCCCCCTCACCACTGCTGTGTCCTTCTTGCTGCAGCCACCCAGAGCCTGTGTCAGAGCTGCCCTGCAGCACTTTGCTGCTGTCACCACTGTCTCTGGGCTGCCCAGCAGGACAGTGGTGGCAGTGCAGAGGGGTCACAAGGCAGCCTGGGCAATGGCTCTGGGCAGCTGCAACGAGGGCTGGCAGCAATGAAGGGGAGGGCTGCTTTTCCCCTGCACTGAGCAGCAGCTTCTGTCTGGCTGCCGCTGCTGCTGCCGTAGCATGGGTAAGTAAGTCTGGCACAGGTGTGGGGTGGGCCAGGCTCGGGGCTGTGCGTGGGTTCTAGCTGGTCAGGAGCTGGTCCTCTTTGCTGGGCCAACTCTGGAGTGGGCGCGGAGAGGGCTGGGGTTTGGGGCTGTGTGGCCAGTGGCCAGTAGCAGTGGGGGATGGGGCTAGTGGCAGTGGCAGCTGGAAGTAGCTGCCACTGCCTGGGCTGCCTAGAAAAGCAATCCAGCTGCGGAGTCACCCCAGACCCACTGCGTGCCCAGCGGGATCCAGGACAAGCCAAGGGCTGATGACGCCTGAGCCAGGTGTAACCAAGGGACCCACTGCAAGCTGGAGAAAGTTCCTCTGCGAGCCAGATCCAGCCCACAGGCCATATTTTGCCCACCCCTGAATTACAGGGTTCCAGACTTTAAAATCTTTACAAAACTGCACTGATTTTTCTGTGACTTTGTTTCAGAAGTACACACAAAGAAAAAGGTCTGACAATGTTGAAATGTGCTATTTGGACTTTTTTGGACAGGAATATATGAATTTTTCATTGAAATTACTTCAGGGTTTTTGTTTTATAGAAGTTTGGATTACATAACACATACTAAGAGGCAGTGCTTAAATGACGCATTGTCATCAAAATAAGACATTTCAATTGTACCCAAATATTTGTTTTTAATTTTTACTGTCAGAGAATTTTAACATTTGTCTATTGTGTTCCTGTAAACAGCTTCTTCTGTGCCACTCTTTCAAGAAACTTTTGACATGACCCACTGTAAACAAGCACATACTGCTTTTTCTGTGAAGCAGGTTTTGCACTAGAACTTTGCATTTCTCTTGCTGTTGTGAAACAAGTAATCCTAAACTTTTTTTACAGCAACCACAAATTTTCTACCATGCAGACCTGATGCATTAGCTTTTTTCACTGCTATTTATAATAACAGTGAACAGTATGTGATGGCATTATGTTGCTCATTTTCTTCTTTATTCAACTAGGATTGTATACTCTATTGATATGTAATAGTTGGAGCATTTTAAGCCATTTGAGCTGAATGCTAATGTACATGTTTCTTGCTGCTGATTTATGCCCCAAAAGATTTTCAATTTTAAACAACATTTTTCCTCATTTAATATTATACAGATCCTGGCTGCATCCACACATACAATTAGTGATATATGGGTTTACTGCACAGTAATTTACTGCACGGTAAAGCCACCCTGGGTAAGCATTTACACGTGCAGCCATTTGGGAGCAGATTTGTTCCTCATAGTGCTATTCTGCCCCTTCCTTCAGCAGCCAGGGGGAGCGGGAAGCTCCTGTCACAGCTGCCTGTGGTCAGGAGCCCTCTCTAAAAGCCTGCAGTGCTCCCTAGCCACCTGCATTTCTGGCCTGGAGCAGCCTGCAGTGTGCTGGCACAGCCCTCTGCAACTGTTGCCAGGGCCTGCTGCTCCACTCCCAGGCCCCGAGAGCAACGACCTGTTCCCTGAGCTCCTGCTTGCAACCCTGCTCACCATGCTTCACCACCATGGCAACCACCTCTTAGCCCAGGTCAGACTCATCCCTGCCTGCCCCTCTGTGTTACGTGGCTCAGGGGGCTTGAAGAAGGGGGTTGTCTTCCCATCAGCTCTGTATCCCAGTCAGCCAGGAGCTCCAAGCCCCCTGCGCCCAGGCCTGGCTGCAACAGTGGAAATGGGCTAGCTTGCAAGAAGAGAAGTGGGTTGTGGGTCTGGAGCAGCTGCAGCAGGTACTGCCAGAAGCCAGGCCTGTCTTGGCCTGGGAAGGGGTCAGGGAAGGCAGGCTGCTTGCAGCAAGCACCCAGCAGCCCACCTACTATTGCAAAGTGAGTGGAGATGGAGGCCAGTAGCTGCCTGTGCCAGGACCTACTCAGCTGACTTACCTTGGTCCCTGAGCACCTGTGCATGCAGGAGCCCTGATCTGAGGCCAGACAGCTCACAGCCCCTATCTCAGAAATGTTGTAAACTGTTGCAAACATCCTCTTTCTCCTGGCTCTGCAAGTCCAGCAACTGCATGCAGGTGGGAGGAACCAGATGCATGTGGGGATGCACCATCACAGTCGCTGCCAGCCTTGGTCAGGGCCCTCTATATGTGTCTTCCCTGGCAGTAGCAGACCCAAGACCAAACCTTGGTGCTGGACTGGCTAGTCACCATGGCAGAGGAGCACCTGGGGACTCACAGGCCTGGCATGCAGAGGACCTTGTATGCAAGTGGGAGAGGGACCAGGCAGACTGGGTGTTCTGGGACAGACTTCTGGCCCTTGAGGACAAGCATATCACCCTCATCAAGAAGATGGTGGAGGCCCAGGAGTAGCAGGCTGCCATGGTGGCCAGGGCAGTGGAGGCCATGGAGGACCTCTGGGTGCTGGACACCATACTGGCCTGTGGCAATTGCTTTCATCCTGCCTGCTGCCATGCCCCCAGCTCTAGTCCCACCTGCCCCCTGGCAGCCACCCATCACCCAGCTACAAACCCCCCAGTGGGCTTGGGCTGAGGTGCAGTGGTGCCTCCAGTGGCCAGGTTCCTGTCCTTGTACCTTCCCCAGGTCCCTTGCCAGCTGCCCTCTGCTCACATGGTCCTACCCCTGGCACTCATCCTGGCTCCATGTGGCCTTGGAGCAGGAGCTTCCTGCAGTGGGACCAGCACCACATAAGGGCCCTGCTGGTCCTGGCCACTGGCCACAGGATGGGAAACCAGCCACAATGGAAGAGCAGCAGCTGACCTCACCCTCAAATAAGGCCCCTGACTTCCAGCCTTACCACAATATGCACACTCACGGTGGTGCAGGGAGGTCAGGGTGATGGGAACCTGTCCCTGGGCTCTGCCTTATAGGCACCCCCACCCCATTATCCCCAATTCTATGAGGGCACACAGAGCACACTGTACATAGTTTACAGTGGGAAGAGTTAGTTGGAGAGGCTCTGTGGGTCAGGAGGAGGGGCTCTGTGGTTTGGGTGGAAGGGGGTCTGTTGTTGAGGAAGGAGGGAGAGACAGGTTTTGTTGTTCAGGGGGGATGGCGTCTATGCTTGTGGATGGGGAATAAAGTGTTTTCGAGAAAACTGTAGTGAGCATGGTGATGGGGATGCATGGTGGGACTGGGGTCCATGGCCAGCTATCCAGGTGGCCTACAGCAAAGAATGCAGGAGCAGGTGGCTGCCAGCACCTTTCACACCCAGTGCCCTGGCCCCTGCTGCTAGGTGTGTGGCTTGCCGAGGGCCTCATGGTAGGGGCCTCGTTGCTGTTTCTGGTGCCACAGCTGGTGCTCTCAGTGCCAGGCATTGTCCACCCTGTGTCTCCTTCACCCATGTCTCACAGAAGAGCTCCCTCCTGGCCTCATAGATGTTATACAGCATGCAGGCTGCAATGATGACCTGGGGGCTGTTGGCTTCTGTGACTTTGAAGCAGGCAGAGAGGGTGTGCCAGTGTTCCTTCAGCCAGCTGAAGGTATGCTTCACTAATGCATGGGTCTTGCCCAGGCATCTGTTGAAATGTGGGAGGAGGTGGGACCATCACCTAGCCCAGCTGGAGGCTCAGCATCCCTGTTATGAAGTGCTCACTCTCCACCAGACCTGGCCTGCAGGGTGGAGTTGCAGAAGACGTGGACATTGTGAGTTCTGCCTGCCCAGCTGGTGCATGTGCTGGTCAACAACAGTCTGCAGCATGATGGAGTGAAAGTCCGCCAGCTGTAGTAGGGGCAGTTGCTGCAGGATGGACAGGTTACTGGGATGTGGGTCCCATCCAGGGCCCTGATGCACTAGGGGAAGCCCAGGGCATGGAACTCTGCCACCACTTCTCGTGGCCATGCATCTGGAGCACGGTGTGCTCCAGCATGTCCTAAAGAGCATTGCAGACCTCCAGGATGGCCTCCTTGTCCACAGCAAAGAGGTGGGTGATGTAGCATAGGCTGGCAGGCATGGCCAACTTGAGCACAGCAATGGCCATCCGGCTCTCCATGGGTTTGGGCAGCCTCATGGTGGTGGCCTGACACTCCAGGTGCAGGCGAAGCTGATCAAGGAGCTCCTGAAAGGTAGCCTGGGTCATCTGAAAGGACTCCAGCCACTGCTCATCATCCCAGGTGCTTTGGGCAATGTGCAACCACTAGTCCTGGCTGGCCAGGCAGGCCCACAGGCAGCAGGGTTGGAGTCCTTGGAGCGGTGGCATCCACATACTGATTGTTGGCTTCTCTTGTAAAGCCCTCAGCAGCCCTCTTGAAAAACCAGCCCTGCTTTCTGCTCCCTAGCCAGCCACTTCCCTGGCCAGAAGAACCATGCACAGTGCAGGGGCAGCATGTGGCAGCTCTCTCCTTATGGCCTCTGCCTCCCTGCACTATGGCTGCTCCAGTCCCTGCCCCTGGCAGTGATGACCAGTGTCCTAGGATCCTGCTGACTGAAGCACTGGCCCTGCTGGCCTGCTGCAACAACTGCTGCCTGGCCCATGGCCATCTGGGCCCTCCTGGCTCCCTCACATGCAGTGACTGTCTGTCCAGCCACAGCATGCCAACCCAAGGCTGCCACCACTGTGCAGCTGCTGCTTGGACCCCATCTGGATGGCCAGACTCTGGCAGAGATGTTGATGAGGGGCTGCTGGATGCCACTGCCAGGGCTGCCCTTGCCCACCTGGGCCTCCAGCTCCACTGCCTCTGAGTTTTCCAGGTCACTCAGAACTGGCGGCTGCACATTGTCCAGCATACCTGGGATGATGAGCAGTGGCTGGAAGTGTTTTGGATGACCCAGACCACCTTCCGGACCTTCTGGAACAACTCCAGCCACACAGCTCCTCCCCATCCCCTCAAACATCTGGCTGGCTCTTGCCCTGCTCAGACTAGCCATACCTGCCAGCCTCCGTTTTTGTGAGCCATTTTTTTGGGGTGCACCAGACCACTGCCAGGAAGGCCATCTTAAAAGTTTATGGGGCCTTAGAGAATGTGCTGGGGCACACGGTGCTTTGAGTGCATAACCTCATGGCTGTAGTGGTTGTGTTCCTCCAGTGCATCAGGTCCTTGGACAGGACCCACATCCCCATCACCTATCTGCCCCATGGCTACTGCCCTTACTATAGCTGAAGGGCCTTTCACTTGGTTGTGCTCCACCAGCCAGCACTCACATGCATGTGGCACCTTCATGCATGTGAGTGCTGGCTGGTCCTGCTGGCATGCCCCATGATGCCCACATGTTCTGCAACTCCACCCTGCCAGCCCTGGTGCAGAGAGGCCGCTTTGTGCTGGGGGTGGCAGATCTGCAGCTGGGTACCATGGTGGTCTTGCCCCTCCTTACTGGGGACCCTGCCTACCCATCCTGCCCTGGCTCATGCAGCCCTACAACATTCGGTGGGCCCAGCACCAGGACCTGCACCCTGATGGAGTGTAATTTCAGCCACCTCAAGGGTGCTGGCACACACTCACCGCCCAGCTTGCGTTCACGGAGGACAACCTCCCTTGGGTAAATCGTGTAGCCTGTGTGTTGCATCACGTCTGTGAGGCCTGGGGGAAGCTCTTCTGTGAGGCCTGGGTAGATGAGACACCTGGAAGCCAGGGACAGCTAATGCCTGGCAGTAGAAGCACCACCTGCAGTGACAACAACAGCAATGCCCACCCCTGCTGAGCTGCTAGGAGAAGTGCACAGCTGCCACTGGAGGCCAGGGCACTAGGGCACTGAGTATGAGAGGAGCTGGCTGATTACCTCCTCCCACACTCCCTCCTGTAGCCCGTCTGGACCATTGCCCACTGATCCCCCATCCTCCTCTGGCCACTCCCAGCACCACACTCACTGCAGACACTTCTCAGAATAACAAGTTTTTATTCCCCTCACATCAAACAGACCCCTTCTCCCCAACAAACAGAGCTCCTATCTCCCCACCAATAACAGATTCCGCCCCCCACTGACCCACAATAAAACACCCTCCCCCCTGTGCAAACTATTTACAAAGTGCTTTGTGTGCCATCCTGGAATTGGGGGGCTGTGGGGTGGGGGTGCCTAGAGGGCAGAGTCCAGAGTCCAGCACACCAGCCTCTGGCTGTTCCCCCATGGTTGTGCATGTCACAGTGGGTGGGGGGCTCATCCAGGAGCAATGGCAACCGGTGGTCTCCTGGTGTAGGTGGCTCCCCCTCTGGCAATCAGTGTCCAGGGCCAGCAGGGCTGTTGTGGAGCCAGGACAAGTGGTGGGTCTGGGCCCAGGCAGGAGGGCTGGGTGGCAGGAGACCTGGAGTGGGGGTCAGTCCAGCAGCTCCTGGCTGGTAGAGGCAGCACAGGACCTCCTTCCAGGCCCACATGTGGGCAGTGGGTGGTTGCTAGAGGACAGGCAGGGCTACGGTCTGGGGCCAGACAGTGGGCAGTATGAAGGCGACTGCCAGGCTAGGATGGTGTCCAGCACTTGGCAGTCACTGTCCGTGGCCTGCACTTCCCTGGCCAGGGCTATGGTCTGCTCCCACAGGGCCCCCACCCACTTGTGCTCCAGGGTCAGGAGCTGCACCCAGAGTGCCCAGTCCACCTGGTCCTCTGTGTCCTCGTGGGCCATGTCTTCCACCCAGCAGGCCCATGCGTCCACCAGACGATCCTCCGATGCCATCACCATCTGGTCCAGGAGGATGGTGTGGTCCTGGGTCTGCCTCTGGTGAGCTGGTATATCTGCAGGGCCCCGGCTGTGGGCAGCAGTGACCCTGAGGCCACATCCCAGTTGCCAACTGCAGCCTCTCCTCTGCGTGCAGCTGCAGGACCTGCAGAGCCACGAGACAGAAGCTGTTTGTGAGAGTTTGCAACATTTCTCAGAAAAGATGCTCTGTATCAGGGGCCATATGCTGCCCAGCCTCAGACCACGGGTTAGGCATGCATGGGTGCCCAGGTGCCATGGTAAGTCATCTGGGCAGGGCTGGACCCAGGTGGCCACTGGCTGAGCCCCCCCATGCCCATTTGCTCCTGAGAGGCAGGTGGGGCCACTGGGTGCTGGCCGGAGGCAGCCATGGAGGGACAGGTGAGGTTCCTGGCAGCACTTACTGCTGTGAGTCCAGACTCTGCTACCCCTCCCGCTTCCCCTCCCACAAGCCAGCCACTCTCCTGTTCTGCTACCAAGCCTACGGTGCCCAGGTTCAGGGGTGCGGGACTCCTGGATGACTGAGATGAGGAACTACCCACTTCCCTGCCCTCCTGATAGAGGGCCTCTCAGGGGAGGTGCCCTGGGACCAGCCCCCACCTTGCATCAGCACTGTGCCCTGAGCATGCCTCTGCTGTGCTTGTTGAGGGTGCTGCGTGAGGAGCTGTTTGTGCAGACTGAGGGGTGCTTGATCCACTAGGCCCTGCTGATGATGATTACCATGGTGCCCCAGGCACGCCTGCATACCTGGTATGGGAGCCTGAGCTTTGAAGGTGTGGTGGGCAAGCCCAGGCTACCTCACAACCTCTGCCACTGCCTAGAGGGTTACCTGTAGTTTTACTACATGTCCCTATCCCTGATAGCCAAAGAGGACATTGCTGCCAGCATCAACATATTCCTCGGCATGTGAAAGGCCCAAGTCCACTGAGCTGTGGGGGCACGGGCTGCTCAATAAGTTTTGCACTGTCTCCCACCTCCATGACTGCTGTGGTGGGTAACGTGGGACTAGGGGAGTGCGGCCAGCCTAGGTGGGAAAGGAAAGGGAAGGCAGGGGCAGGGGCTGAGGGCCAGGGACAGGGGTAGGAGTGGGAAGGGCCCTCCCCCTAATGCTGGGCTTACCACATGGCCAGGGCTGGCATGGCTGGCGGCTTCGCTCAGTCCCAACCGGTGGCGACGGTGTGCGTCTTTGGGCGGGGTCCTTGGGTGCAGTGTACACGTGCCCAGCCAGGGGTCCCCCCTCGAGGAAGGAGCTGGCGCTGCTGGCAGCCAGCAGTTACATGGCCAGTTGTGCCTTGTGGCTGGGGCTGAGGCTGCTGAGCTGTCTGGGCAGGTGCTAGCCCAGGCTTCCCAAGCTGCTGGTTGAGGCTGTGGCCAGGAGCTCAGCAGGACAGGCTGCTGCAGGCCTGAGGGGCTCTCCCCTGGTGACACATCACTGCAGGAGCCAGGCCAGGGCAGGGGCTTGGGCAGGCCACTCGTGCTGCTGTACATAGCATAACTGCAGCCTGGGCCCTAGGGCATGAGGATCGCTGTCAGTTGCCACATAAAGGGCATAGACATGCGGACACTCCCTGATCAGTGATTGTGGTCGGTGATGGTAACACACTGTGCTGGCAAGGCCTTGACCTTTAAGTGGCACTGCTGTGCCAACCAGTCGCACCTATACTCCCACATCCGGCCTGACAGCCCCTCATACACATGGATGTTGGAGCACCCACCCTGCATGAACTGCCACTGCACCTCTGACTTGCCCCACAGTGCCACAAGGTCATCAATATTCTCCATGGACCAGTTGGGGCCCCAGGTGGTAGACATGGGCGTTGGTGAGGATGAGGCCATCAGGGCTCCTGTGCTGGCTTTCCAGGACTCCAGATAGCTGCCCCTGTGCTGCCAGACCTGGGTAGCTGCCTGCAGTGCCCACTGCAGGGGTATGGCATGGGACTGGCAGCAGTGCAGTGAAGGAATGCTCCACAACACCTGCAGGCTCTGGGCAGGCTGCTGGGGGTGGGCTGTGGGCAGCTGGAGTTGGCCCTAGTGACCAGGAGCTGCTTGCACGTGGGCCTGGGTGCTGACAGGCTTGGCAGTAGTCTGCAGCACCCTGCATGCCTGGATGGTGCAGGCCTGGCAGCCACGCAGTAGTCGTACCAGAGTGCAGGCAGGCTGGTGTGGCTAGCCAGGCCCTCACAAAAATGCCTCCAGGCTTTTAATGCCTGAGACTGTGGCAGCCCAGCCCTGGAGCAGGAGAGGCTTCCAGCCCCAAGCCCTGGGACTAGCCTCAGGCTGGCCCCCTACTGGCAGGGCTGACCGGGAGCAAATTTGCTCCCAGTTGGCAGCTACATGTGCACTACTACACAGTAACTACTCATGACTAAATTTGCTACTAACATTTTCAGGGAGCATATTTACTTGTGAGTAACATCATTTACTGCACAGTAAGCATGTACACATGTAGATGTGCATGCTTGGTTCTCAGTAAAGTACACTACTGCTCAGTAAAGCATCTTGTGTAGACATGCCCTCTGTGTAGAAGCCTGAACAGATGATATTTTTACATCAGTGCAGGAACCAGAGCAGGCAGACATGCAGCTATCCTGCAGTAAGTGCACAAAATAAGTGGGTATTACGGCAACCTACCACTAAGTGACAGTGAGTATGAAATAGTATGTTTCTTTTGAGCATTTGCTGCTACTCTATCACTTCTAGTGGAGCTTTGCCTTTAATTCTGTACCAGATTAAGGGCAATTTTTTACAGTGTATGGTCTTATGTCATCTGCCTACTCCTTTTTGCTTCAGTGTAAGAGCCAATTCCACCAGAATAAACTTGTCATTTGTCCAAGGCCTGCAAAATGGGGATCAGTGTGTCTGTGTGCAAATAGCAGTATAAACACACAGAAAATAATAGAATCTCTTTACAAAGTTAAACTGCTTCCAAGGAAATGTGCTGCCAGGCGGGTGGCACTGGTAAGCACGTATTTCCTGAAGAACAGCATATAAATCTGCATGTTGGTTAATTTTCCATTAGCCAACTTAAATTGATCCCCTTCTTCTTAAAAGTTTTCAAAGTTCTTTTACTCTAAAAACTGTTTTCTGGCTTAAATTATATAGAATTTTGGTGGGGAGGGAAAAATAGCCCAAGGAAAGCAACATTTGTCTCAACCACCCAAAGCAAAACAAGACAAAATCTCAAGAAAAAAAAATTAAGAAAGAGGCTTTATAGAATAAAGAGCTAATTTTTGTATTGTAACTAATATTCTATGCTTTGACATGCAGCATCCGACATTATGTTAACTTAGATATTTTTGAGGATGAAAGATAACAAAGTTGCGTTACATTGAATCAAATATACAAGTAAAATTAAGTACATTTTTTACAAATGGGAAATGGTTGAACAGGTTAGTGTACTGGGGTGTTAGAAATATGTTCGTCCTAAAATACAGATCACCAATAGTTTTTGTAGGAAGAGCTTGATGGAATCATGAAAACAAATGGAACTTATGTCCCTGTTTTGAACAATTGAATTGGTCCTGTTGCATATTACATTTCCTTGCCGAATTATTAGAAAAAGCCACCAGGGGGCACTTGAGAGCTTTTCTTGGTCATTCTTTTGGTTGCTAAAGCTAGGACTTCTTTTACATTGTAAAAGCAGAAATTTACATTTTAAAATGGGAATAATAAACTTTTTACTTGTAGAGCGGTCCCTCTAAGTTAGGGCTTAAATAAATAGAGTCATGTAGATGAAGCTTCCTTTTCCTATGCTATATTTGTTAATTTCATTAAAGTCTTCCATTTCAAATGATTTCAGTTTGAAATCTCTAATATTATATTTACTATTATGTTTTCTATTCATGACTATGTATATTTTTGGCTAGTTTTAAAACTCTGGTAGGTGGATAGAGAAGGTGGCATGTTTTGCTGGGACACGTTCATATCATGACTTCCTGGTCCGTTGCAACACTGAGCTATAACAATGCCCTAACAAAACAAATCTGGTTATTGCTTATTGCTTTAATAACCCCATGTGATGAATACAAGGAGGATATGTCATTGTGATTTTAGCTGGCCAACTATGCTCCAGAAGAACATTTTTTTTCTGTTGGAAAATGCCGAAGGATCAGAATCAATTATTCTGAGGAGTAATTATTTTGCAGTAGAATGTCCACGTGGGGAGGTTTTCGAGAACACCTAAATTCCACAGAGTTATTCCAGTCAATTTCATGGTGTTTACAGGGTTTAATATAAGCAGTATTAAGAACAACTCTGCATAGTGAAGTAAGAGAAATTTAGATTGCAAAATAGGATGATTTTTTTCATGATAAGTGTAGTTAAGCATTGAAAGACATTATCTAGAGAACTTGTGGAGTCTTTGTAAGTTTTTAAGATCAGGTTAGAAAAATGGTTGCCTAGGAAGATTTAGACAAGAATGATCCTGCCTTGAGCAGACAAGTGTACTAGATGACTTCCTAAGGTCTCTTCCAGTCATACTTTCCTACAATTCTAGGGCTAGGGACAGAAGTTACACATAAACCAGTTTAACTGTTCAGAAACTGGTTTAAACCTGTAACAGAATATCAACTCAGTGCACATAAACTAATTTCAAAATGGCCAAAACTGGTTTAAGATAAACCTGGCTGAATGCAGTATCAGACTTAACTGATTTGGATGAAATCTGTTTATGGAACTTCTGTCCCAGACCCCTTCCTGGTTTAAGTTAAACCAGAGACCCCCAGAATCCCAGCATACCTTTTAGCCCTGGGCTGTGCTGGGCTGTGCTGTACTGTCTGCTGCAGATGGCAGGACTGACCTGCCTCTCTCCTCTCTAGCCAGAGCAGGGATGGCAGCATGGCCAGATATCAGCCTGCCATGGCCCCCTAAGGTGAAGAGGGCAGGGAAGGGGTTTATTTCCCCCTTCCCTCCCCTCTTCCCCTGTGGACTGCAGGCGGGAGGAGGGGTCAGTGGCTTGCAGCTCAGGTTGGGGCCACCGGAGCTATGTGGCCGTGTTGCTCCTGGCTCCCCATGCCCAGGCCAGGTGGGGCTGTCATGGAGCTGTAGCCAGCTGGGAAGGGTCTGGTAAGGCCAGTCTGGGCTTGGCCATGAGGGCAGTGCCCTTCCCATCTGGCTGGGACTTCATGCCAGCTTGGCTCAGCCTGGGTGCTGGGACTTGGCTCCCATGGCCCCAACCTGGGCGGCAGCTTGCTGGGAAGGGCCCCTCCATGCCCACCCTCAGCTGTGCCCATGGGCCAACCCAGCTCAGCTCACCCTGCAGGCCAGGGCAAGGGTTTAAACCCCTCCCCAGTAATATTTAACAGCCGGGGCAGGGTGGGGGGGGTCAGGGCCTGGCCATGCCCCCCAGGTCAGCTTCTCCCCAGGCTTGCAGGTGCTGCAGAAAGAAAGGAAGGGCTTCCTTTAGCACCCCCTGGCATCTAGCTTAAGCCACTGGAGGCATGTGCTTGCATTTCCAGAATCAATAGTGAATGTCTATTCACTTGCAAATCAGTTTAATTTATGCAGGTTAGACTAACCTGCAAAGGTTGAAATTACTCAGGCGCAGGCTTTTCGAATGTCTTTCCCTAGTCTAAGTCTATATACAAGGTACCAATTTGGGAAGTAGTTCACCTTGATTTCTGATGGTGAAAATAATTCAGTATTCAACATACTTACACAATAAATCTGACTGCTTGAAAGTGCTGTATTTCTGTCAATGCAATTTGTAATTCATACTCTATGAAATCCCTAAACATTTATGTAATGCACATTGAAAACATCTTTGAATATGTAGCTACATAATAATAGGTGACCCCAGAGAAGGTTTAACAATATTTCATCAAGGTTTTTTTATGGGCAGTAAGGGATCTGGTACTATAAATAGTACCATGTAAGAAAATGTACCGCACCCCAAATGGCACTGTGACAGACTAAGCAAAGCATTTGTCCAGACCTGTTGTATTCCCCTGTTAGTTCTACAGACAAATGAGAGTGGTTTGCCTGTTTGCATATTCCCACAAATACACAACAGGAAGTTGTTCTTTTGCAGTGCCTTCTCACTGTATCACAGATTTAGGTCTCCATTTATTGGGGTTAGTCTTTGGAGGAGGGGAGAGGAAAGGATTTCATACTTCAAAGTTTTATCAGGGGGTGGAACTGAAAGGAAAAGGTTTTGACTAAACCCTGAAGTAGAGAACCAAGCCTTATGAATTTTAACTAGTGGAATATCTGTGCAGTACTTCTGAATTGTGGATAAAATGTGCTCCAGTGAAGAGGCTTGGATTGTCCATCCTCTTAAATTTAACCGTTTCAGCTTTTTCTGCAGTGATTATTTTATTCCAAGTTATGGGTAGCCTATGTCAGAACCTCTAGATTTGCTGATGGATGAAGAAAGGGTGACTATTATAAACATATAATTACCCAAATATTAATCTGTTTTGCATACTGCACATTTTCACTTGTTTCTGAAGTAGAGCTCAGGTGATATTTTAAAGGAACTTAAAAATGTAAGTAATGGGAACTTCAGATCCTCAAAGATATGTAAAAGTACCTAACTGCTACTTAAGCTCCATGCAAATAACCTGGAGTTAGATAGCTAAATTAGAAGTTAGGTACTTAAATATCCCTGTAGACCTGGCCCTAAGTGAATTCAGATTCTTTGACTTTTAACAAGATTTTGACACTCAAGTGCCTAAATTACTTCTGAACATGAGATGTAGGTACCTTCATCACTTAGATGCATTTTTGCCTGTTTTCTTATGTATCTGTTTTTTAATTACATTTGGCCAGGTTGTCTCTTAACCTACACGGGTGTTAGGAGGAGTAAGAATCTTGAGTGTGAGCTGGCAGAAAGAAGCCTATACTGCCCAGCAACCTATCCCAGAGTGGAAGGACAAGGGGAGCTGGGGTGGTGTGGGCGCTAAGGCAAATGGTTGACAGCCCAAAACGCTGCACATTTGAGGCCACAGATGAAACGCTCACAGCACAGTCCTGTCAGGTTCCAAAACAAATTGGAAAATTCTGCTTTGCTGCAAGGAAAAAAGGACAGGAAGGACAGAGAATGAGCAGGGCCTTGTCTTAGCCGAGCCATGGGGGTACCAGGAAGGAAGCAGGGAGGGGATTATCTGTTACTGGGACCTAACACCTTCCCTGTAAAGCTTGTGAGATGGCTCAGCTAACAGCCACCCCACAAACAAGGCTTATGGCACAGCTGCATTTTAACCCTCTTTAGGAATAGACACCACTTTGGTATTTATGCCTTGTGCAATGGCAAACACAAAGGCAGTATTTTAAAACTATAAATAGAATCCTGTTTTCAAATGCACAGTTAGTTGGGGCAGATTTCTGCAGCTATTGGTGTTTTCCATGTACCTATTGCCAGCACAGAAGCATAAAAAACAGTGTCTGCACCCTGGGTGGCATTAGCAGCCAGGGCAATGGCAGGGGCCAAGCCAGCTGCAAAGGATGTGGTGGCTGGGCCAGCAGCAGTGGTGGCTTCCGTTTTGCACCCTTTGTTATGTGCCCATGCCCATGTTTTGCTACTGAAGTTGGGTTTTTTTCCTCACATGAATATTGACACAAAGTGAATGTATTTACAATTCTTTTTTTCACCAAGACTGGTATTATGGTTTTAGATGCAGACAGGGTCTCATAGGATTATAAAGCATTTCCCTAACATATATCATGCAAACCATTTCCAAGAGAACGGAACATGGTAGCTGTTTAACGAAGCACAAAATGACTAGCTTACTAAAATTATAAGAGTAAGAATGGGAGGTGAAATGTACTGTATTTGGAAGAATTAAAGGCAGCAGAATTTGTCCTGGACCTCACTGCACACCATCTTTTCACTTATGAAAAATGCCATAAGAGCTTTAGTGAAGGCATCTGAATAAGACTCTTGTTTTTCACCACTTCTAAAGTATGGGAAGAGTTAGACTCAAGTTCACTTTGTATACCCATTTTTAAGACTAATGTATTTATATGAAAACACAAGAAGTATAATGGAACTAGGGGTTATCGGTACCAAAACCACTCCTTCCCCTGACGTCATTTCAGCATACTGGTAGAAATCTGTGAAAGCTTGTTCTACTGTCTCAGGAACCAATAATTCAACCCCTCCCATTAGGCTTGCTTGAGGTCATGGATGTTGCTCTTTCCAGAGACTTAGTTCAGCTGGTACGGTTGCTTGAGCAAACCAGAAATAAAAATGTGATGCTGCATTATGTCAGGGCTGCGTGTTTAGTCTGCCTTTCTAGAAATAATCAAGAAAAGTTATACATGATAGGAGACAGATGCTATTACCTCAGCAGATATTTGAATTCTTTCTAGTACAATAGTGAAAAAGGAGAAACACCCATAGAAACTTGCTGTTTATTTAGCATTAGCAAATTTGTCATCAAGCCATATTTAAGTGGAAGAGAAACAATGGCAACTTTAAAAAAATTACTTAAAATAATCACAATGAACCAGTTTCAATTCTTGAAATACTAGTACAGCCAAGCAACTCAGAGGCATCCATCATCCATCAGTACTCATGGTGTGCCATTTTGCCACTAGGCTTTGCCCAGAGGGGTCTGACTGCTCGTCAATAATTTGGGCCCAAATCTGAAGTGGGGTTGCTAATACAGACCCCTAAACTTGCATCAGATTTTGTTGCAGGACTGGACTTTATTGTGGAACTAATCGTATATATACTTGTGATAATTTAACTTTGGATAAGCTAGAACAGTGTTTGAAATAGGGACAGGAGGAGGGACACACATGGCTTTCCACAATCTACTATCCTTGTTGCAACTTATGAATATCCTCAAAGCTACTCTAAACATACCACTGTGTAATACAGCCTTGGGAATAGATTCACAAAGAGGGAAGAGCATCTCTCTAGAGTACAAAATCAGTCTGCTCCTTCTGCTCCTGCTCCCCCTATGTCCTCCACATCAGTGGGGTCAGGGTTGGATGATGTAGGACTAAACACACTAAATTTATTATACTTGAACACTTTTTTGCCACTTCCCTTATTGAAGCCTAAAGTCCCATCATTCCACTGAAATTCTAGAAAAGGAAGAGAGGCATAAAGCTCTGGCTGTCTTGTTGTGGTTCAGTTATTTTGGTTCTTTCCAAGTGAAATCTATTTACTTTCCCACATCAAATGTAGCACATACACACAGGTGGCTTCCATACATAATTAGGTCTATGCTGCTATCTCAGGACAATCTAGATATCAGTGACTAATGAATTTGGACCCCCTGATAAATGCCTTCATCAAACCTATCAAGGAAACCACAGGGAATTGCCATGGTACTAGTGAGGCATGCCTTTGCCCCAACAGCTCTTTTTAGAAATGTGCTGGAAAGAAACAGTTTCTCCCTCTCCACTACCCATGAAAATGAGTCAGTTATTAGAACCGGTCAGAAACTGGGTTTCTGTTCTCTGGAAAATTCCAAAATGTCACAAAAAATCAGTTCCAAACTAGAATTAAAAATGAAATTTCTGAATTTCCTGCAGAATAGAAAATCCAAATTCTAGTTTTGAAAGGATTTTAAATGACATTTCATTTAAAATTTTTCCCAAATATTTTTGGGACTCTGTGAGCATCACAGAGCCTCAGCAGTCCACTATTTAGAGAGCCAAACAGCTCAGGGGGTAACTGGGAGCAGGATTTCGAGGACTTCTGGGCTGTTTAAGAATCAGAAGTCTGTAAGCTCTGGCTCTGGGATAGTTCTCCTGGACCCTTAATGCTCTGGGAGCCTGGATTGCAGAAGAAGCAGAAGACTAGGAGAGAGATGGAGATCTCAGGGTTTGCCAGGCAGGCTGATGAGGAGCAAGGCAGATCAGCTAGGAGGAAACCAGGTGGGTAGGATTCTCTCAAAAATCTGTCTGGTTTCTATCAGATTTTCACTGAAATACACATATCAACAAGAAACTTGTCCATTTTGATAAAGTGGCATTTTCCATTCTCTCAAAAAATTTCCAGCTAGTTCAATAAAATATGGACACCAAAGTTGTCCAAGAAAGGGTCAAGGAGAAGATAAATGAGGAGACACTGAATAAAAGTTCTTTTGCCTTTGGCCATAAGTCTGCATTTTGAAACAAACCCCAGATACCACACTGGTTTCCTCAACGTAGATTTTTATCCTGACTGTTTTTTTCCCCCCCAAGAATGTGGTCAGTTTATTCTTTTGAAATCCTCAAAAGAATCAGCACTTGGTCCAGAGCTGTTTGTTGTAACACAGCATTTTGCATATGGAAATTAGCAGCCAACTTCTTTGAATAGCTAAAAAGTGGAACTTGAATAACAGACACTGATTAACCTAGATAACAACACAGACCCCCATCCATCTAATTTATGATATAACTTTACCACCATATCACAAAGGCTATCCTGGAGTCCTGTCTACATATGC
This sequence comes from Crocodylus porosus, assembly GCF_001723895.1. Lineage (NCBI taxonomy): Eukaryota > Metazoa > Chordata > Crocodylia > Crocodylidae > Crocodylus > Crocodylus porosus. Next base: position 102,638,371 of record NW_017728918.1, on the reverse strand, counting down.
ACTCCCAACATTGGTACCACCAGCAGAACTGTAAAGGTAGTACAGTGGTGAATATCTCTCCAAACACCTAGCATAGGCAATGCTAGTGTGTATTCAGTAGCTAGTACCTTCGTCCTGACTGAGTCTTCAAGGTGCTGATGTGAACAAATCAACAACAGTATTCATATTCTCCTCCTCAAAAGCCAAAATAAAGGGCAGGCAATACAAGAGATATGAGAATATTTGCAAGAGCTTAAGGGATGTAGGTTGTAGCTGTGTAACAGCTTAATACTTTCTGCAGCCCAAGTAGACCAAGGCAAGAACCATGCTACCTGAACCAGCTTAAAACTAGGTCAAGCTAAACAACCACATTTAAACAAATATTGTGAAACTGCATTTGAAACTGGGTGATTTGTTTACTACTGTACTATCAAATGGATCTCAGGTCTACTAAAAAAGAGAAAACACTGACAATTTCCCTGAATATGAATGTCAGCTACTTTTGCTGTAGGCACACTTAGATACAGTATTTGCATTGTCCTTTTCTCTGGTCTGACTCTTTTACCACCTGTGAGATTAGCTCCATAACCACAGAGTTTAATAAAAATGAATATTTTGATGTGTCTAGTGAGTTCCACCCCAAAGCACTTAATAGATCATATGTAGGGAGTACGTTCTGAGATGCAGATGCCTTTTGGGGAGAAAGACAAGCAAAGAACTGCTACACAGCAAACTTCTCATTAGTGACATTTGGACATTTTGGCCATGGGTTTTGGGGCAAACTCCTGGGGTCTTAAAAGTACATGGAGAGCAGAGCAGAGATCACATTTTCAAAAGCTCCCAAAGACACATCTACATACAGAGAAGCAAGATAAATTAGCATAGTCTGAATTCCCCATCCCTTGGTTAGACCTTTACCAATACTATTTTAAAGCTTGCGTGGGCATCTCAGCACTCAACTGCAGTCGTGGCTACAGACGTAGTCCTAAGGAATCTGCATCTTAGGATATTCTGCACCACTTCCACTGCATTCATGAGTGCTGCCAAGATGCGCAGCCCCACCCATGTGAGCCTACTTTGTGTGTGCCAAACCTGGAAATGAGCTGGTGAAACTGATCTTGGGGTGACACTACCACTTCCCTCAAGCCTACCAGAGACTAGGAGTTTATACATATGCTCTAGGAGTGCTCCTAGAGTTTATACCCATGCTCCTCTAAGGGCTGCTCCAATTAAAGTGTCCAGAGTGTCTCATGTATCATCGTCCCCATGCTTAAAAATGGTCGAGAGGGTTGTTTAGTTAAAGATTGTCAAACCTATTTTAGTTAAAGTGCCCCTGCTGCCATTTTTAAGCATGGAGACACTGATACACGAGAGGCTGGAATCTGCTGGAGTGTGGCAATTACCATGCTCTAGCAGACTTGATTAATCACTGCTCATGTATAAGCACTCAGAGTCCTTGAGACCAGTGAAGGAACCACTCTCAGCTGGCTTCACTATCTCATTTCTAGGTTTGACATAAGCAGCACAAGAGAGGTAGGGGGGCAAGCTTCTTGGCAGTGCTTTCAAGAGTGCCACAGAAGTGGAACAGACATACCTCAGGCTCCAAGGACATGTCCATTCTAGGAGTGCTATATCAACAAAGTGCCCTTACTATCAACACAACTGAAACCAACAAAATTGCCTTTTTGCTGGTATTGCTTATTTTAGCCCTGCTCCCTGTCCCAAGCAAAATAAGCTACGTTGGCAAAGGCAGAGTTTTGCCAGGATCATTATTACATTTACACTGGATGCTTTTGCTGGCATGGTCATGTTGGCTGAGGATCACGTCTCTCACACTATTGTAGACTTGGAGTTGATTATTATGAGCATTACACCCTGTAATGCCTAGATCACTTTTGCCAATGAGACTTTGGAGCCCAAGAGCAAGGGCACACAAACAAGTGAGGCAGAGGAGGGCTGGCTGTACTGTGAGTCAGTTGCTCTGTGGTAGCTACCCATGGGCACATATGATCAATAAATGCTAACCTACGGCAACTTTCCCCTCTTTCCCTTAGTCCTATACTCCTATGGGTTACCTTTCATTTACCACGGGGTAACAGCATGCACACACAGGCCATTAGTGTAGAGCAGCTGACATGGTAAAGTCACACCTTCTTTTTGCCTTGGAGTAAACTTGTGTGCTCACACCATTAGCCACTTGTGCTTTTTTAAGTTTTTTTTCCCCAGGACTTATATTTCTCAGGTGTCTTTCTCTTGACAGAAAATATCCCTACTTGCAAGAGTGAAAGGCTCCTGTGAACCTTTTGGAAGAGAGCAATTTTCAGTCACAAAATAGAAGCACAGCGCGCCCCGCATCTAAGGGGAGATCCAAGACGGTGGCCCCACTTCCTACATGGAGACCCACTTTAGCCAGTAGGATGATGTCCTGATACGAGATGCCACTTACATTGTTCACCTGTCATCTGAGCTAATGGCAGATTTTGATGAGACTTACACCTTTTGGTTTTAGATTGGCTTAAAAGCATTAGAAAATAAAAGGTTTTGCATTAGAAAGCTGGCTAGAGCTGAAAAAGATTTTGAATCATTTTAATGCACAGTATCTATGTCACCTCTTGGCTATGATTCTCTGTATCTAACATGGAGATAATGATACTTCCCTAAATTTGTAAAGTGTTTTTTATATCTAGAGAAGAAAAGTAAATATGTGGTGTGATTTGAAGCCCACTCAATTCAACAGAAAGAATCCAACTGACGTCTATTAATTTTGGATCAGGCCCCAAAAGAGTCAAAAGTCATTATTAAGTACAACCCCGCATTTGCAGAGAATATTGAATTGCTTATTCTAAAGGTGGTAGTGCTTGGATCATGCACTGACAGCCCTTCCCTTCCTGATCTGTGCAAGACAAAGTCAATTCCCCAGGGTTTAAACTAAACCCTTCTGGTTTAGGAACACACATTTCTACTTAGGTAATAAACATCTGTCGTCTGCCAGTCATTAATATTAATTATAAATGGTCACTAGCTCATGGGATCCAAGTCCAGCAGCTGAAATTTTTCCAAATCTGACCTTGCTAGAGTTTGTATAAAATGTGTTCAGAAGGGGCCTTCTTAGCTCTAAGCCAAAAATAAGTGCAATTTGCAGGCTATAGCATTTAGATTATGTACTTAGAACAAGAGCAATCAAAAAAGGGTAATGGGGGTGTGGGAGATAAGAAAGAAAGAAAATACAGCCTGAAAAGGTGTCCCTTTAAATGTTTAAATCTGTTAGACATTTCTGTAGGCCAGTAACAAGGAGAGGCATTGTCCATAATGACACTTTGCTATCCATTAAACATCACTGTAAATGAAAAGGTTGCATGAATAAAAGGTTGTTCGTCTCACGTTTCAGGAATGTAGCTGTGTTTCATGTCTGAAGCCTGTTTTTCTTTTAAATGGAGTTCTTCAGATGACAAATGGGGAAGAGAATTTCAGAAAGCAAATGGGTAGAAGGAAATGCAAGCTTCAGAACAAAGCAGATACTACCGTGGTTATAAATCTTTATATTAGGGCTACTGTACACCATAGATATAGGCATGGGAGGAATAGATTTTAACCAAGAACTCTAACTAATGGTTCATTTCACTCTTCACCCAAAACCAAAGGGCGGGGGGAGAGGATCCATACTTAATCATTATAACCAGTGCAGAGGGAGCATTAAAAGACTGGTAATGTATCGCCTATTTTTCAGTCGTCCAGCTTTATGCAAGGAAATAATATTCAGATTATTACCATTTTTTTCAAATAAGTTATGAAATGTGATTGCTGTAGTCACTGGAATTCTAAATGACAATTAATTCTTATGGTTTCTTTCCCTTAATTTCCTACAAAGATTATGTCAACAAATTTAGCATAGTTAAAAATAAACATTATTTGTTTAAGGTAATTTTAAAATTAAATTCCTCCATTCCTAAGTAGAGACCAGTGGGCCATATCTTCAGCTACTATAAATCTGACACAGCTCCACCAGTCTATGGAGGTATATCAATTCACATTAGCAACTTCATCAAAATTTCCCTGATAAAATTGTCTTGCCTCTCTGTATTCTAGCTTGTTGACTGTAGGCTGAAGAACATGGTAAACAGGCTGAGCAAAACTTGATACTTTAAACCTCCCATGGCTTGGACAAAGTGGAAAGGGGGTGGCACTCTAGGTTGTAGCTCCCTGATTCAAGGATCAAGCCAAGGAACAAGTTTGGGCTGCAGGGGAACAGAGTTTTGATGTTGATGTAAGTGGTCAGAGAATCAGGACTCCATTGGCATATATGTGGGTGAAGCACACCTTTATAGACAAGTCCTATGAAATTTAACGTGGATGGAAACAGTAGAGTTCTGTGAAAACTTCATAGAAACCATAGAAAGGTAGGGATGGAAGGGACCCCAAGAGTATTGTCCAGGCCCCTGCTTGGAGGCAAGTCAGCTACATGTAGTGACCATATTTGTGTAGTGTGTTCTTAAAGGACACCAAGGAGAGAGATTTCATGGTCTCCTTTTTGGTCTCTGAGATGTATTAATCCACAATAATTTCTGATGTAACACTGGTTAGGACATAATAATGTTCCATTCTAAAGTGGCTGCAGATGCCTTTCTTTTAACAGCTGCAGTAAGGATGCTGGAAAGTAAGTTGCAGGATGGCAGCCCAAGGAAAGAGAGGTAGTTAGCCATGTTAGTCTGAAGTCAGGCAAAAGGCAGGGCAGCATGGAAATTTATAAACTTAATTCATTAAAAAATACATAACTATTTGTAGGCACCAGCCTACTTTATCAGATGCTATGGATGGACTTGCCGAGGCCAGGGGACCAAAAAAAGCCAATGACAGTGTTGGTGATGGAGCTGAGATGGGAAGTGCATTGAAAAGAAATCAAGCTTAGGTACAGATATTCAAAAACCCTAAGGCAGAATTGCTCAAAGTTATGCAGTTTTCTGTAAGCAGAATAGTTTAGATCAGCAGCAAACAGAACATAACATTCACCCTTTGGTTGCAGGGAGAGGCAAATCTTAGGCTGGGTTCCACCTTTTTAAAATCAGTCTGTGTGTGCTAAACTTATGTTCTGTTACAGGTATAGATCAGTTTCTGATCAATCATACTAGTAAAAGTGTAATGTCTGTACCTGGTCCAAAGGTCTAGACAGAGAATTAGTGGGCTGAGTGCAACCAGCAGCTAGAAATCACATCTGTCTCTTCCCTTTATAATAAAGGGATTTTGGATTGACTCCTTCAGAGCCTGATCCAAACTCACTGAACCCAATGGGAATCTTTCCACTGATTTCAATAGCCTTTGGATCAGGCTCAGAAGACACACAGGAATTAATTTAATACTTGAATGAGTACTTTTGCTTTCCATGATTTACAGTGCCACAGCAGTATTGCTATACATGGAAGTGTTCCACAGGCCAGGATTTAAGTCTGATTAAACACTACTCCATGTGTCACCATTAACTTTGAAGCATCCACTGCCTGTTTTACCCTGTGGCCAACATTCTTCAAATGTTTTGCATTCCATGACCATGTTTGTTGAACAGACTAATGAATTTCTTCTCTCTCTCCCTCATGCTTCCTTCCAGGACACAAAGACCAGAACAGGGAGGGGTCCAAGATCAGAGATGGGAGGTGGTAGCTAGAATCTCCCACCACTCCAGGCCATTCCCTTTTTTACCACTATGTGGCAGTGTTACCTGGATGAGATAGATTCATTTACTGTACTTTGCTAGAGAGTCAAGATAAGAACTGACAAGTTGCCCTTTCCCAGGTTTGGAAGGATGGGAAGTGCAGAGGCAGCAATGAGTCTGGACTTCCAGAGCAGATGATAGGAACTTTAGGGTAAAGGACAGAGGAGTAAGGGTTCCTGATGGGGCTGGTGGTTGTATTTTTAACCTCTGTAATCCTGCAGAAAGTGATGAGATACATGGAGTACACTTAGGGATCCTCAGAGTAAGAGGAACACTTTTGTTAGGCCATGTACTTTGTTAAGCCAGGTGGGGAGGATGGATATAGTGTAGTCCATTTTTCACATAGAAGCACTAACTGCTTTTTCTTTTTTACCTTGCTGGAGTCGCCTGACCCTAGCTGTCTTTCCTTCCTGGTGCAGGGGGCTGGACACAATGATCTTCTCAGGTCCCTTCCAGCCTTACAATCTATGAATTTATGGTTTGTTTGCTTCCCAAGAGCTGCTGACAATACAACTTTGTGTTTTCAAGTTTTCAAATGATTTCTCTGTTAGTTAATAAAATTTTGAAGCCATTCATTTGCAGCATGTCAAGTACATTTTTAAGAACATGTTCCAGAAGAGAAGGGCATCTGAGTGACTCCATCTGAGAGACACAAGATATGCTCTTGTGCCTGGCAGAGCAGGAAAGAAAGGAGAATCAGAAAGGAGAGGAGTTACAGGGGGAAGAGGTGAGTATCTTCAAAAGAAGCCCAGAGACTGGGGACAGCCAAATAGTTAGCCAGTCTAAAGTGATTTGGAAAATTCCTGAGCTGTGCAGTCAGCTTATAACCACAGACATTTTCAGACATTTCACAGGGACAGCTTAAAGTAATACATATGATCCTGCACATATAGCATGTGTACACTATATGTATAAAGAGTCGCTGAAAGGGTGGGCCAGTTTGTCTAACCCTTGCACCCAATCCTCAGAATCTCACTTAGAAATTCGGCATAATATGAAGTAACTGCTCATATTAAAACAAAGTTGCCATGAAGAGTAAGTAGTTACTTTTAACTGGGATGTTAAGTCCAGACTTTTAAGTGCCTTAAAGATGTAGATGAGCACCTTATAAGACTGTTAAAGTCATGAGGTACCTAAGTTGCAGTGCAATCTTTAAAATGGCACTAGGCATCTTTCTGTAGATTTAGGCATCTAAATACTTTTAAATATCAAGTGGATGGAGCCAAATTTTATGCCATACCTTGCAATGGTTGTTTGGCCAAAGATGGCTTCACAATATCTTTGCACATGTGCAGTTGTATGCTGGTCCACAGGTCAGTGTAACCCCTACTATAAATTCCAAGAGCTCTTCTAACTTCACTGCTTAACCACCTGTGAGTTGCTTTTTAGTTTAGAATAGCTGGGACAAAAATCCTTTAAGTCAGTTCTCCCTTTCCTAAACTCTCCTGTCCATGGCCACTTCCACGGCATGGCCTTATGAGGGCTCTGAGTATGGGTAGCCTAGTAAAGCCTGTTCCTCATCTATGCTCAAGGTAGTCTCATGAGACAAGTTCAACCATCTTTAAAAATGCTTGCAACAGCTCAGTTGCTGTGAAAGGGTGACAGCTGGAGCCCAGACTCAGGCTCTTAGTCTCAACTGCCCTATTAGAAGTCTGTTAAAGTTAGGGAGTCAAAACTCCTGGAAAGAAAAGAAACAAACCCCTCTTGGCAGGAACAAACAGAAAATAAACAAAAAAACTCTTCAAAAGGCAGATTCCTCAATTATAGTAGCTTGGACTCACAGAGGTCGAAGTTTTGACCCAATGGTGTATACAGAATGTAAACATGAGGATGCAGTAATTAGTTTCATGTTAATTTTGAAGCCTCAGAGCCCTAGTGACTAATCCTACTGCAAGGTCATTAACCATGACCACACTAGTGCCAATCACACAGAGCATGCCCCCTCACAGTAGCACTACAGAGCCATGTTACTATGTGGCTCTACAAACATTTTGGTCCTTGTTTTAAATGTCAGTATGTTTGGGGTTGGATGGAGCTCTGAGACTAGCTTGGATTGGAATATCTGACCCTCGCTATAGGGCACCTATACACGAGTAGCGAGGCTCCTCTGACATGCTGTAATTCCACTGGGTCGGAGCAGACTTAATTAATTGAGTCTGCTGAAGCATGGTAATTACTCTGCTCCAGCAGTCGTCAGCATCTCATGTATTAGTGTCCCTGCACTTAAAAATGGTGGCGGGGCACGTGATCTAAAACTCGTTCGATGAGCTTTAGATAAAGTGCCCCCCTGACATTTTTCAGCACGGGTACGCTGATACATGAGACACTTTGGGCACTTTATTAAAGTAGCTCTTAGAACCACTCTAATTAAAATGCCTCCCCCCCACTCCCAGAGCATGTGTATAAACACAATTAGGTAACACGTAAATGTCTGTAGGTAAAATGTGACTTGCTGAGGGATCAGTATCAAAAATGTCCAGAATTCCTAAAAGCTATGTTTTTTCAATAAGGAATAGTTATCAGAAATATAGTATGTTTGAGAATTAGAAGTCTGAATCTGAGCTCACTGCAGTCGATTGAAAGACTCCCAATTAGTTTAATAGATTTTGGAAAAGGCCTTTGTTTTTTTCCCAGTCCTCCCATGTGGGATGGATTGGGACAGCCTCTTAATTTCCCATCCTTCGTGAGTCAGTTTCAATGCTGATTAAGCAGGTGTTCATCCATTACTAAACGTGCATTGGAAGTGAAAAAATGCTATATAATGCCGTTATGTTAAGACCTCTGGAAAACAGTGAATTTTGCCCCTAATTCTGTCCATTTCCACTTGGAGTCCAGAAGAGGCTATGGGCATACTTTGGAGGTTAGTTCCATTATTTTGGAAACACTAATCTAAATGCTGTAGCAAAAGCGTGCATTACTGCACAGTTTCTCTTGCTCAGCCTATAGAGGAACCCAGTGAGAAACTACAATATTTCCATTTCACAGAGCCAGCCTCTACAACAGCAGGTACAACAGCAGGCCCTCCCTTAAAGAGCATGCCCATAGTTCTATATTTTGTATTCATGAGGAAGGAATATATGCGTCATTGGTGCTACACAAAATACTCTCTTGATATTGAGGGCCAACATTTCAACATCCTTTGCAAGAAGTGAGTCATCCAAAATGCCCATCGAAAATGCCTATACGGCTAATAATTGCACAAGCCTAACAACACTCCATTTGCACATGCAAACTGTCATATGCATGTGCAAATCATCTCACTGCATGGGTAATGCAATGCTCTGCCTGCATACAGATGCAGGGGTTATATTGCTGCATACTTATTTTGTGGCTTTCTGTCCAAAGCCCACTGAAATCAACAGAAAAACTCCCACTGACTTCATCTGGTTTTGCATCTGGTCCTTTGGATTAGCTAAATGATATTGGTGAAATCTTGGCCTGCCTGAACAAGAGTTTTGCTATTAACTTCAGTGATGCTTGGATTTCATCCTATATTTTCAAAATACAATTCAACTCTTTTTTATTCCCTGTCTTGTTTATTTTTTGGTAAGGACTCAGTGTGATTTTTCTATCTGGTCTGCTTGGGACAATTTAATTGAATGTTAATGAAATCCATACTCCTAAATAAGAGTGATCAAGTACATACCATTTTTTCCAAAAGAAGCAGCTCTCTTCAGCTCTTTATGTTTCAATTATATGTGCGACTGTGTGGCGGGAGAGTGAGCATAAGTAAAGGAATTTATCACTTAATATTTTAAGCTTGTTGGTATTATGTTACATTGCATTCAGCTAAAGTAAAATCTACTTTAACCTTGATGAATGGTTTTGGGAATTTTAGCTGAGTAGTGGTTTTGGAAAACAAATGAAAGCCTGATAGGACTCCCGCTATACATATGAGAGCCAACTACATACTTATCAGATCTGGGCCGAAAATATGTTGGAAGCGTTACATGGACACACACACATTAATTAAGGATGAATAAACTAGTTTCATAAAACAACAAAACTGGCTTGAATCCTCGCCTTCCCTGCTATTCAAACTAAGCCTGGACTTTTTTATTCAGATGTGTGAAACAGAGATTTGGAATCTTTTTTCTTCTGTCTAACCACACTGATTCATATATTTCAACATAACTTATTTCAGATTAAAACTACTTCTTGTCCATATCCTCCTCTTTTCCCTGATTTAACTGTCTTTTCCATTCTGCACTTGGAGATTCCCAAAGAGATTGCTTTATTTTGTGCACCGGAGAATTACATTACACGCATTTGGTTTTCCTAAATAACTTGTTTTCTTTCTGAATGATAAAAATATTCGCAGGACACTGGTCAAACGTTGCAGGGAGTTCTCTTTTCTGCCTGTTCAAACACAGTGCTTAGCATAGGCCAGTATATTTGAAAAAAATCTGTCCTCTATGAACTTCATATTAGTATCCTGTTTGAAAACAGCTCAAATGGATGAAACCCAAACTCCATGGCTAGAAATATGTAAAATCTGCTGTCCATGTTCATCTATATGGTCTTACACTTGGATGTTGGGCTTTTTGGCTAGGGACAGAATTTACACATAAACTGATTTACATAATCAGAAATTGGTTTAAACCTGTAACAGAATGTAAGTTCAGTGCATATAAACCAGTTTGAAATGGCTGAAACTGGTTTAAGATAAACCTGGCTGAATGTAGTATCAGACTTAACTGATTTGGCTCAAAAGGTTTATGAAACTTCTGTCCCAGAGCCCTGGGACAGAGACCATTTTTGTTATGTATTTGCATGAGATATAACACATGGAAATCCTGATACATCACCGGCATATCTTCTGTGTAATATTTTTAAATGTTTCATTTAGATCATGAAAACATGAGAGCATTAAAATTAACTAATAAATACGGTTGGTCAGAAAAGTTATACAGTACATTTTTGTTCTCCCTTTGGACAAACTCTTGTCAGAAATATTCATGCATGAAAACTTAAGTTTATTTTTTTCACAAACACTTGTCTATGTATCCTTAATACTTAATTTGTAGCCAGTGAAACTCTTATCTCATACATGCTGGCAAAAAGAAACAATTAAGGGATATGACCATGGCCAAAACCAAGTTTATTAAACTATTAATAACTGCAGATTGCTTGCAGTGTTTGCCATGCTCTATCAATAGTGTTTCCCCAATGTGTCCTGAAATACAATGTCACACCTCTGGTAATCATTGCAACATTTGGAGCAACTGTCAACTTGTTGCAACAGTTAACTTTCAGAGAATTATATTTTGATTAGAAAGTAAAAGCCAAAGAAATATCTACTCAAGGAAAGAGAAAAGAACTATTTTACTAAACCCAAGGGCACTTGTGTCTTGAGGAATATATTATAAAATCACAGGTAAGGGGGGAAAGTTGAGATAAGATCAGTTGCTATAGAGAAAGAATACTGTAGATATGACATATTGGGCCACTGTTGTTTCCAAAGGGCAGAAATATCAAAATACATCTTCAAAAGCCTTGGATGAGGATTGATGTAAAAGTATTCTGCCCAGGATACATGGACAGCTAAATTAGTCCAGTGGAAAAGATTCCTCAACTTTCATAGGCAGCTTGTGGCATTGTCCTACTGTCCTTAGGAATTAAAATAAAAGTATAGTATTGGGAAAAGGGGAGAAAAGCTTTCTAAATCTAGCAGAATTATTTGTATACTGACCCATCTAATTTTCTTAGTTTGCCTGCATTCAAACTCAAAACTTAGTGCCTCCTCCAATAAGACCTTTTATTCCACTCCAGTAAAAAAACAGAGTTTACTTTGACAGCAATCCATCCATTCATATTATCTATCATGCTCGTCACAGGCACATGCAAATGCCTCTGTGAGATACCAGCAAGTTAGCTGACTAATATCATGCCTTTTACCTGAACTTCCTTGACCAAATCATAAAGAACTCTATAATGAACAAACATTATCACTTGTCTTTTGCCAATGTCTTAAATCTCTACCATGCAAGTATGGATAACTATTAGGGATGCACTGATAAAGATTTTTGGGGCTGATTTTTAAGGAGGCATATCAGCCAATACCAGTCTGATTTCTGACACACAGCCGAGCAGCTTGAAGAGTAGTGTCTGGCTGGTAAGTCTGTTGTGGTGGAAGGGGAGGAAGAAGGGAATGGACATGGGGGGGTGCAGATCAAGGTCCCCACGATGAGGGAGGGAGTGGGGTTGGGGCAGGGACAGGTGCTGTCCAGGTGGGGTGGGGCAGGGTGGGGTGCAGGATGGAGTCGCAGCTCATATGGGAGGCATGGAAGGTAGGAGGGGAGGCAGCTCTCACACAGCGTGCAGCCTGGGAGGGCTTGGGGGATATGTGCCCCCAGATCTGCATAGGGTGGGCAAGCTGGGCTGCGCTGGGCTCTTTCTGGTGGGTGCTGGGCCAAGCTGCTCTCAGGCAGGCAGCAGCAGCACTGAGAGTGGGGCTACAGTGGGGATTCAGCCACTCCAAAGTTCGCTGTAGCTCCCCAACCCCCACTCCCAGCACTGCTGCTGCTGCCCTTCAAGCACAGACCAGCCTGCCCCCATCAGGAAGAGCCTGGTGCAGTCCCAGCCTGCAATGGCAGCCTGCGCCATGCCACACATAGATCGGGGGGCACACCCCACTATGCCCTCCTGGGGTGTGTTCAGCAGTGGGAGCTACCCTCCCCCTTGCCCATTCTGCGTACCCCCTGGACGAGCTGTGGCTCCATCCCGTGCCCCACCCCAGCTAGGCAGCACCTGCCCCAGTCCCTTCCCCTTTCCCACTCCTTCCCTGACCATGGGGGCCTTGATCTATCCCCATACACCCCTTCTCTTACCCCTCCCCTTCCACCACAACAGACTTATCAGTTTGACGCAGCTTTCCAAGCTGCCGGGCTGTGCTTCTCACTGCCTATGTGCTGCACTGCAGCTGCGCGCATGCATCAGGCATTTATCAGCCAAATTATTGGTCACATCAGGTAAAAGAAGCCAATTTCCAATACACTCAATTTTCTTTATATTTGTGCCGATCTGATATCGAACCGATGTATTGGTGCACCTCTAATGACTCTGATAAAAAGTTTGAAATGTAAGCCATATGAGGAAAGGTTTAAGAAACTAGGTATATTTAGATTGGTAAAAAGGATGTTAAGAGAGAATATGATATTTGTTTTCAAATATCTGAAAGGACATAAAGGAGGAAAAAAATGGCTTTTCCTTGTTTCACAGCACAGGACAATAGGCAATGGGTTTAACTACAGCAGAACAAATTAAAAGTAAGCATCAGGAAAAAGTTCCTACTATACAGACAGGGGTGTAGATTGTAGCCATTAAGGACAGTAGGACAATGCAATAATCTGCCTATGAAAGTTGTGAAATCATTTTCACTGGAGGTTTTCAAAAAGAGGCAGGATGAGCATCTATCTGGGTTGATATAGAAAAAAGGTTATCCTGTATCTGTGCACAGAATTGCACTAGAGGATTCTTGAGGTCCCTGCCTACCCTACTATTCTATGACAGAGTTGCATTCAACATGGAACCAGCATGTGCAGAACTAGCTAACAATGCCTTTATGACGAGCATCATTGCTAATACACTAGAGCCCAGATCTTTTGCATCCAAGTGGTTTGTAACCTCCTTCACTTGTAGCAGGAAGCTGAGTAGATTTAGGTTGGACATCGCAAAGAACTTCTTCACAGTAAGGGCTGCCAAAATCTGGAACAGGCTTCCAATGGAGATGGTGCTCTCCCCTACCTTGGGGGTCTTCAAGAAGAGGCTGGACTAGCACCTGGCTGGGGTCACATGCCCCCAGCACTTTTTCCTGCCACTGACAGGGGGTCAGACTCAAAGACCCATTGAGGTCTCTTCTGACCCTAGCATCTATGAATCATGGAAGAGCAACTCAGCTGTTTGCTGCAGCTTTTACTTCAAATGGTGCTATTTTTCCACTCAGCTGGAACACATCAATGGTCCTGCACAGCTGATTGGAGATGAGGTGCCTTTGAAACAAAAACTGCAGCAAACAGCTGGAGCACCTCAGCAGTCTCACATAGCCATTTGTATTTTTGTATACTCCAAGTTACTTTGCAAACTTTCTTCACCATGAGGTTAGAAACCCAACCTGAAAAGTATCCAGGTTCTACCTTATGTCTGGCCTGTCGCACAGTAGGCAATAAGGAAGCTGTATTTCAAAACAATGTATACATTACAAAATAAATCCCAAACTTACTTAATCCTTTCTTAATAGTAAGTCCAGTTTAGTTTATTCCCCAAAGTTCCTTCCCTTGCCAACCCCCCCCCCCTTTTTTTTGCTTTTTTTACTGTGTAGCTCTCTGAACATATTTAGTCTATGAAGCTATAGCCAAGCTCGGTTTCTTTTATATTCAATGTGTCATTCAAAGAAAAACAGAGCTACATGTTGATGACTGTAAAAGCTTGGCCGGACCTGCACATGAAATTTAAATGACCAAATTAAAATAACAGTGCATCTTGCACAAGAATGCAAGATCGTGACAGGGACCATGCGAAATAAAGTAATCCCAATTGATTTCATCACGTGTACTAGTTGCAAAAGTACCCGATGTTTTATTACGCTAAACAATTCATAAATATCTGCATACCCCTACTGGCTGTATCCTGGTTGACACATTTGCCCTTAATTAAGGCATGTTTCTCAGAATAGCCATTCAATGTCTGCCTGAGGTTTTGCAAATGCCTCCATAGATCATCACCATGTGAACTATTGTAAATGTAAATTCTGCCCCATTGTTAAAACAATAGCCCAAAGTACAGTAGTTCATTCAGCCAATCAAGATCCATCTTCAGTCAATCAAAACTCATCCTACTTGATTACTGCGTAACCTCTGGACTGGTCAAAAGCTTGCAAAAACAAGTTTCACACCTAGACATCCAAAAACAGGTTCCTCGCAGTTAGCAATTGTAATGTGATGGTCTCTTAACTATCAAGAAGGAATGCTTTGAAGCTATACAATTAAACTGTGTAAGAATGAAACAACGTTGTTAGCAAGGTATGCACACTAGGAAAGAGAGAGAGAGAGAAAAAGCAGAAATAATTTCTGCACCCAGCAGTTCACCTCTTGGACGATGGATCCATGTTTAGTGAAGACTGTAAAGACAAGAACTGCTTTCTGCCTGCTTGGGAGAGAAAAAACTTTCCCTGAGACTTTTGCGATAGCTCATATACTGAATATTAAAAAGGAGTCTTTTTCTGTCATTTATTTTTATAGCTTGTTTGTGGTACTGTTATTAAAGCCTTTCTGCTATTAATCGAATGAGGTGTCATATCAATCCTTAGCTGCACTAAGCTTAAATCCCGCTTTTAACTGCAACCATTTTGTGCAAGAGGATGCAAGTCAGGAGGGCAGGCAGAAGCAGCCTGAAGATTAAACTGAAAAGCTTCATTTCCCCTTTTCCAATGAAAAAGAAGTGTCGACTTTTTGCTTTAATTCTCAGTTTCCTAGGTTCCTAGGTTCCTAGTGTCACCATAATCCAGCTCTTAATGTTATTTTAACCTTGTGTTTTATGTGTGAATTTCCTTGGGTTTATTAAAGATTACCGTTTCTTTTTTTAAGACCATCTGCTTATGGAAGTGCATGAAAGTAGATTGAGTTCATGGCTACTCTTCTACAGGATGGTGTACATAATTGTGGATTTTTAGAACTTTTAAGAAAGCAAGTGGCTTCATCTTGCCCTCAAACACAGAAATCGCTCAGAGACCAAATCTTTTGTAATGTATATTTTATCTAACTACATCTACTTCAAAGGACTTGCTCGCTGGGTATAGAGGGGCAGAATGTGGACCATTACTTGCTCAAAAGGGAAGGTGGGGGAACTTTATGCACTTTGCAAAAACAGATTTATGACACTGAAGGAATTTTGAGGCATGCAGTATTTTGTAAATATGATTTGGCACAAGTGCTGTAAAGTCTATAAAACAAGAATTGGTAGTAATATACATAAGGAAGTTTCTTTACAAGAACTTACTACACACAGGGCTGGATTAACCCTTTAGTGGGCCCTAGGCAAATGAACTCATGGACCCTGGACCAGTTGAGACCGCCCCCCCCCAGCCCAGTGCTGCTCCCCGCGGGAAACAGGGCTTGGAGCCACTGCTAGCAAGCAGCCACCATGGCAGCAAGTCTGGCGGAGGGGAGGGGAAGGGAAGGGAAGGGAAAGGAGAAAGACAGGGCCATTCACTGCTGTGGTGGGAAGGACCAGGACCCCCCTGCAGCACAAGGCCTTAGGTATATGCCTACTTTGCTTGTGCATTAATCCCACCCTGACTACACATGAACAGCAGATACTTTTCAAAGTGAATTGTTCTGTCCAAACTGAAGTTGTTGCTAAAACACCATGAACAAAATACATCATCATCATCATCACCACTCAGAGAAAATCTGTATTATTTACAGTTCGGAATGAAAAGTCAGTCCCTATTTTCCTTTGCTCAAGCTCAACAAAACTGTTGACAGAAAAAAATAAAAACTGGTCACAACTCCTGATTCTTGCAAGCTGACTGAAGAACTCTGGAGTTCTCCAACTATGCAACAGCATACTAACCTCATTGTGGTGCCTTGGATCTGGGGGCACTGGATCCAAGATGCTATGCATGTTGTGCTCTTGTTCCTTTCCAGCAGGTGGAGAGGGAAAGTGCATGGGGCCATAACTCTGCCTCTTCAATGCACTATTAGGCCAATATGGGTTAAGAAACGTGAATTCTGCTGCTCCGACAAAGCAGCAGAAAACTTCCATCCCCATCCCCACGTATGAAGCATGCAGGGACAGAACTAAGGCTCCCTGACCTCATTTCTTCCCTGTGGTGCTCCTTAGTGGGTTACCTGGTACTCACATTAATGAACTGGCAGTTCTGCCAGTAGGACCACATGATCTAGACCTTCTAGGTCATGTGGAAGTGCAGTTTGTGAGTGGTCTGAGGGCATTACTTACTCTACACGAGGGCATGATTCACTCAAGCCAAACTAACCCTTGCAGCAATGGGAGCTTTGGTGAAGTAAGTAGTGCAGGCCCATGCTTTCAGATGCAAGCCATTAAACAAGCACAATACCATTCTCATATTATGATGATGATAACATAGTACCTTTTCCTTCCTTCTGACATCTTTTTCTCTGTACAATACATTTTCTGCTTTCGCTTGTAGTGGGGCATGGATTGCCCCTTGCTGAAGGCTGCTGTACGATTTCTCTGACCCTCACTTCATTTCCTCTTTTGAAACCACACGTTTTTCCTTTCTTTGTGCAAGGGCTCCACGGGCTCCACTCACTAGCTTCACAGTGCACTGTAACAAA
Organism: Crocodylus porosus; assembly: GCF_001723895.1. Lineage (NCBI taxonomy): Eukaryota > Metazoa > Chordata > Crocodylia > Crocodylidae > Crocodylus > Crocodylus porosus. The sequence goes on along the minus strand of NW_017728918.1, from coordinate 102,621,370 downwards.
CATTTGATATGCTGAGCCAGGTCAACAGCCTTAAGTAAACACAATGCAAACAGTATATTCATTTTGCTCGGCATTAGGCAAAATACAAGAAACATTAATGGAGTTACTCTGGGTTTAAAGTGAGACAACCAAGAATGAATAAATGAACGAATCTCATGTGCATGCTCCCATTAAGTGTAAACTAAACCATAATAACTTAGCCATTTTACTGAGGGCTAAGATGGCCTTGTTTAGCTTCCACTTGCTCTGGGGGACACATACTTTTGCCACAGGGCAGCTGCTCCAGGATGAGTCCTGGTGCCTTTTAACTTGCTTCAATTTGTTTGTTTGCCCAAAGCCTGAGAGAACTTGCCTTCTTCAAGATATACTCAACAGCGCAATAATCCTAGATGCTTGTTATGAATAGGATTCCACACTAGATGTATGGTTTTTACAGTTCTAGTTTGAAAAAATTAGGAAAAAGTTTTTGGTGGACTGAGTTGTTGAGCCTAATGAAAATGGTACACTATTTTTTCAGAGGAATAGTTCCATTAACTTCAGAGGAGTTAAACTTGATTCATTGTGAAAGGAGAATCAAGCCCTTTCTCTCAAATTTCTTGTGTCCTAATCCACAAAGGCTAAGTACAGACAGTCAAAAAGTCGAGGCTGAATCGATTAAATCTTCACAGGTTATTCTAAGCCAGGGGTGGGCAATTATAATGGCTGGAGGGCCGCTTAATGAGTTTGGGTGAGCTGTCAAGGGCCACTTGGATAGCCCTGCACCTTGACAGTTGCCCTGACCCCTGGTTGCTATCATGGGACTGGAAGTCCCGTCCCCTAACATTTGCCACCAGAAGCCCCTCCCCTTGACCCCAGAAATATTCTTTTTGGGAGTAAAACCAGGGGAAAAAAAACAAATCATACCCTAAAAATTAAACACCTGCTATAACATCTTAATTTTATTACAAATTTTTTTGGTCATGATTTGTGTTTGTGTACTGTATATAGAGGTGATTGCATAATAACTCAAAAATAAAGTCTTAGTCTTGTATATTGTAGGGGTGTGTGGCTGGGGAGGGGTTGTGTGTGTATGGTGGTGTGCGAGGAGGTTTGGGGAGATTGCGAGGGGGTGTGGCTGTGTGTGTGGGGGAGCAATAGGGTATGTTGGGGCAGTGTATATGTGGGGGGTTGTGGGGGCAGGGTGTGGGTGTCTGGTGTTTGAAGGGTGTGAGGGGATCCCCACATTTCCCCCATGGTGCACAGCCCCACTAGCAACAGCAGCAGATGGCTGCACTTGGGGCAGTCATGCCTGGTGTAGGCACTGCCGCAGCTCAGGTCAGTGCTGCACACAGGGATGGGGAGTGCAGCCTGGCCGGCCTGCCTCTATTGCCAAGAATCTCCACCATGCAAGTGCAACTCCCATATTCACGTACCACCAAAGGAAGCCCTGTGCTGGAGCCAGCTGCCTTCCCTGCCCTCTGCTGCATAGGTCCTGGGACTCCGCAGGGAAGCAAGGGCCAGAGCTCCTTCTGGCGAAGTCATGGGACCTGCATGGAAGGGGTTGAAGAAGGCAGCCAGGTGCAGCATGGGGCTTCCCCCAGTGGTGCATGAGTGTGGGAGCTGCATATGCATGGCAGGGAGCCCTGGTGATAGAGGCAGGCTGGCCAGGGTGCATTTCTTGCACCCATATGCAGTGCTGGCTCGAACCACGTGCCACTGTGCACCAGTGCCTATACCAGGCATGAGCACCCTGAGTTCCCCCACCTGCTGCTGCTGCTGGTGGGGGCTGCACACCATGGGAGGAATATGCAGAGGGTCCCTATACTCTCCACCCTCCCTCGTACCCACAGCTGCCCATCCAAGTTCCATGCTGCTGCCACTCCCTGGGAGTGGGCACTGCCACCAGCCCCAGCCTCACACTCTGCCCTCCCACCAAGCTGCAGCTCCCCCCCAACCTCTATCTCTTCCCTACCTGCTGCTCAGAGCAAGTGGGATGTCAGGGAAGCCAAGCTGGTCCCCTGGCGGTTGCAGCAGTGGCAGCACCAGCCCCACCTGGAAGCTGCATGCTGGCAAGGCTAGGCCCTCCTGCCCACCAGAGTTGGAGCAAGATACTATAGGATATGTTGGGGTAGGGGGGTATATACGCGGGTGCCTGGCAGGTGCCAGATCTGTGTATACATGGGTGCCAGAACTGGCCTGCAGGTTGTATTTTCCTGCCCCTTGTCTAAAATGTGTAGCTTGAACTGGTAAACAAGTGAACAGACATTCATACCTATAGTGGCCCAGGTCAGAACCTGGGGGGTGCTAGGGCATGCCTTCCTTCTTGGCCGGAGCAGATAGCTTGGACCAAGTCTAGCCCACTCACTCTGCCAGAGGTGGGGTTTGCGAGAGGGGTGCAAAGCATCCTGGGATGCTGGAGGTGTGAGTTAACTTGAATCTGGAGGGGATCTGGGACAGAATTTTAACCTAAGTTTAACCAGAAGTTTAACTTAACCTAAATCAGTTAAGTCTGATACTATATCCATCCAGGTTTATTTTAAAGCAGTTTGAGCCATTTTGAAAGTTGTTTATGTGCACTGAACTTCTGTTGTGTTACAGATTTGAACCAGTTTCTGAACACTTATACCAGTTTATATGCAACTTTCGTTCCTAGACAAAGGGTTTCGGCACCTCACCACCATTGAAATAGACTGAGGGCTAAGTTATCAACTGAAATCACTGAGAGTCAGTCACTTTGATCTTGGCAGTCAACAACATAGTCAAGGGTCATGGAAGGGCTGCCATTTATAATACAGACAACATAAAGATGGGCAAAACTGGAAGAAACTTTAATTCCACAACCAAAGGGCCTGGGGTTTAGTAAAATATAATCCAGGGTGATTTGGATCCAGCTCAAGATTACTTTTAAATAATAGGTACAGTTAGCATTCTGTGGTTTGCTCATAACCTAGCACATTTTAGATGGAGCTTTTAAAATAATTCTCTAACTCGACATGCACAGTTTTGATTAACTGCCTTAATTTATGCCTATGCCCCATTTCTTTATCTCCAGAACAGGTGTAAAATAAATTTAATGCCATATACATCCTTTGTTTATGACAGTGGCACTGAGTCTCTTGCTGTGATCTCACTCAGGAATTTACCACTAGTTGGCTCACAACTACATGTGATCTCACTTCTGGCTTGAGCACATTAAGGAGATATATATTTTTATGGGCTTCACCACCCATGTCAGATTCTGACCCCTAGTTTGGGAACTGCCAATGTAGAGAACTACTGAGTGTCTCTAAGGATGATAGATTTAATGATCTTATCAATTTTTCCATTGGTATATTTTTTCCCAGTTTATTAACCAAAAAAAGAAACTAACATCAAGCACTTTCTAAGTCTATTCCCCTTAATTGTTATGTAGATCACTTTTCTTTGCATATTAGGCATGAGGCGCTCTGAGGCACTTCTGCTAAATAACGGGCCTTTATGTGCACAACAAGGATCTGGTTTTCCACTGCAACTTTAAATGATTTTTTCCGAGTTGAGACTGACTCATTGTTAAAGCAGCTAAGTCCTAGGCAGTTTGAAACAGACATTAAAGAAAAGGAAATGATTCTTCAGGCTTCTATGCTAGCATGAAAATCCTCACTTGAAAATGAAATCATGAAAACCATCATCACCAGTTGACCTAATATATACCAGGAAAAACAGATGCAAAACTAGCATACATTATTTTTATTCTTTTTGAAATTGAAAGAGCAGTGCCTCTCCTTCAAAATACATACGGTGAGTGTTATGGGCACATGAATGTGGGGGCGTTGAGTTCAATCTGTGCCAGACAGTCCCTTTGTGCTTCTTGGTTTCATAATATGAAGAAACACAAGAAACATATATAAGTCGCCAAATCAGTAATGGCAACTTATGATGATCTCAGTTCTTCAGTTCCTAGAGTCAAATGATTACACTAGAATCTCAGCTTTCTTTTTTCCTACAAAAGGTAAGATCTTAGCCTTTATGGTTGTAGGGAAAAAAAACCTTTAAAATATGACCTGGGCTTACATTAAACTTTCAAAAATCAGAAGGCAAATAAAAGAAACCAAAACATGTTTTATAATGATACTATTATTTTTAAGACAAGCTCATGGTTTTGGGAATCTGACTCATAGTTTTTTAATGTAATGTAGGCAATAGTCACAACATTCCAAGTGCATTAGGAAGAGAGTCACCCTCAGCCCTGCATTGCTCTTATACACCAATTAGTGGATCTGGTTCAGTGCAGAGGATAGAGCATGGTGGTACTCCTAAAGAGGTGAAATGCAACACATGGTGAAATACAGAGCATACTCACCTGTTTGCTGGAGAGTTTGGGCTGCAAACCATGAGGCAGAATTCATAGGATGCTCTGTACTGCCCTGAGCATAGAGTTGGGCCTATGTCACAACAGAGCCCTTAATAAATGGAAATTAATCTATCCAAATTATTCAGAAAGGGCAAGATGGCAGATTTGGGAAATTTCTTGGGGACATGGTAGAGGGAAATGCTTTTTGTTACTGAGCCTTTCTATTTAAGAAAAAAGAAGAAATAAATTCAGGCACAGTTTTGAGTTTCTCTTTCCTAATTTTGAACCTGATCTGTTAATAAGTCCTCCCGGCATGAATTCTCAGTGAAATCCATGCAGAAAAGGTATACCCGTAGACCAGAGATTCTGCTTACCAATACTGGTGCACTCCATTGTGTGATTGTTGGTTTCCAGCCCTTCAGGGCAATTTTCAAGGCACTTTCCACTGTATAAGTAAAACCCACTTTTGCACTTTGTGCAGAAATTTCTGGTGAAGCAGGTTTCACAGTCAGCTTTACATTCTGTAATATAAAAAATAGCAGTTACATCCTGTCACTCATACTTAATAACTCCAAAGTATCTGATACATATGTTTGCTAAGATGTAGGTTTATGCATGACACAAACAACTATAGCAAAGTAAAAAGGCCTCTGAGTAGGAGCAAATTATTCTTTAAGGCCTCTTCACTATTTTAGTTTAGTAATGTACAAAATATAGTACTGATATGCCTTGGCATAAATAAGAATTAGGTCAACAGCTTTGTCTTAAAAGCCTTGCATTTTGTGTAGTCATTTCTACTGATAAAAAGTGAGTGGAAAATGCAACCAAATCAAAACATCCAATTTCCATTACACTCATTTTCCATTAAATAACTACATAAGGTGCTGGGCAGTGAAGACTCACTTCCATCCAATGTATTCATTGAGGAATAAGAAATCATTCAGAATTTAGAATTTGCTTCATATTATTATTTTTATTATAAGCCACCTTGAATATCTGTTCAGGATGGCAGCATATAATTTAAGTAAGTACATAATAAATAAAATGATTTTGCATCTTTTTCTAATATTTCATTTTTTATGATACATTATGTTCTATTATACTCCCTTCAAATTTTACATATACTTTTAAAATTATATTTATATCATTTATACAGGGCAGAAGCAGTATACCATGAGAAGTATTTTAACACTATAATATAACCTTTTCATACAATACAGTGTGTGTGTGATATGTAAAGGACAAGTTCTAAAAATGCTCTTATAGAAAACTATGCAAACATTTAAAATTCTTTAATGACTCAATATAGTAGGATTTTTTTTATCCAATCAGATGACTTATAGTAGAATCTAGATGTCTCATAAGGTTGGGCTCCCTTGTGAAAAGAACAGTTCAAAAACTAACTGGTGGGAGGAGACAGTGGTATAGAGCCATAGATAACAATTAGGCAGGATCCCTGATGAGCTCTGTCTGATTGGCGACTGAAGTAAAAGCTGCACCAAGTAGTTGACTGACTCATCTTTAATTCATCAACCCACTGTGAACAAAGGAGCCTATGAACAACTTGGATATGTATGAATGATCTGGGCTGCACTGTACTAGCAAATAAAATCTAGGAGAACTACCTGGGTATTGATCCATATGTTCCATGTACACACTGAGGGTACATGCACATATTCTATGATCACATTACTTACGTTAAATTGTGTGAATATAGATCAGGTTTGGCTGATCAGGTTTGTGTATGTATTCACTGGTACTGGGAGCTATACCAGGAACCCGATCTACATAAGTCAGGGTGAGAGAAGGACAGGCAGGTTAGGAGTGGGATTCTGGCAGGTCTGGGGGCAGGGAGGCTGGCAAGATCATAGGGGACTGGTGGGTCTGGGGGCGTGTTGGTGGGTCTGCTGTGGGAACTTTCCATCCAGAGGTGGGGGGCTCAGAGGACTAAAAATAGCCGTGTCATGGTGGAGGGGAAGTATGAAGAGTGCAGCCTTGGAACTGGGGAGAACAGCTGGGCATTCTCAGCTCAGGGTCTATACTCCAAACATGTACAGACGTTTGTTAGCTTAAGTTAACCTGTTCCTGATCTAACTTAGTTCACCACCTCAGGTGAACTAAATTATATCAGGCTAGCCATTTTTTGCCTGATCTAGTCTCTCTGAATGTTTGTACAGATTGGCACTTAGATTGACCTAACCCAAGTTAGGTTGACCTAAGCATAAGATCTGCATGTACCCCTAGGCTAGGGACAGAAATACACATAAACTGGTTTAAGTGATCAGAAACTGGTTTAAGCCTGTAACAAAATAAAAGTTCAGTGCACATAAACCAATTTAAAAATGGCTGAAACTGGTTTAAGATAAATCAGGTTGAATGTAGTATTAGACTTAACTGATTTGGGTTAACCAGTTTATGAAGCTTCTGTCCCAGACCCCTTCCTGGTTCAAGTCCCCCAGCATCCCAGCATGCTTTCCAACCCTGGGCTGGGCTGGGCTGTCTGCTCCTGAGAGCAGGGCTGGCCACACCCCTCTGCTCCCTAGCTGGAGCAGTGAGGGCTGGCTAACAAGGGGGGGAAACCCTGGCTGGAGTCTGGGGCCAGGGAGGGTGGTTAAACACCCCTTCCCAGGCTCAACTGTGAACTACAAATCCCAGAGACTCCTGGAAGCAGGAAAAGGAAATGATGAGCAAACCTGCAGAGTCCTGCTGCTGTAATTCTGGATTGCAAATCTCAGAGACCTTGGGGCAGCAGGCAGAGGAAGTGAACACACAGCCAGAAAGCTGTGCCCTACTGCCTTTCCAGCTTCTGGTCTGAGCCACTGCAGGCATGTGGCTACATTTCCCAAATCAAAGGTAAATGCCTGTTCACTTCTGTTGCAATTTAATCTGTTCAGCTTAGACTAACCTGCAAAAACTGAACTGATTCAGCCTTGAGCTTTTTGATGCTCTGTACTTAGCCCTATAGGCTAATAAAGAACTGATTAAAAGGCAGTTGATATTTCTTTTTAAATTTCCTTGTTCCTTTTTTTCAAATCTCAAAAGCCTGTTAACATTTTTAAAAACTGTTGTCCAGGAAGGGGATTTTAAAAAGAAAAAATAGTAGTTATGTGTCTATTTAGCTTTGAGAATCAATTTAAATCTTCCCTGGTTGGGAAACTGTTGACCAAAACAGTGTAAAATTGCTGAAGTGCTATTGTGTTTAGAACAGGTTTGGAATATAGATTCAAAAGAGCTCTGAAAATCACATCACGTTTCTTGTTACAGCATAACAGAGGTTAGGGAAGGGAGATTGGGAAGAACATTGCCAATTAATTTAAATGTTATAGTTTGGTCTCAATTCAGATTGAGCAAATTTACAATGTCATCTTCTAGAGCACTTACTTGTACACTTATTTATGTCAGGATACCGTGTTCCGTAGTATCCACTTGGACATGAAGAAAGGCACACCCCAATCTGTTTCATGCCGATCCTCTCCAGAACAAAAAAGAGTCTGGGTTTACATGACAAGCATCCATTGTAGTCAGAACATGTTGCACACCCACCTTGGCAACCCTGGCTCACATTAGGATGCACTAGGAGGACAAATTATTAAAAGGAAAAAGAAATTAGACAAGGCATTGGTATGACAGATGCTTCTGTACTTTGAATGTTGTGTTAAATGCCGTGTATTCTGGAGGCTGGTTCATTTTGTTTCATATCTCTCATGACCTGACATTTCATTTCAGTGTTCTTTTCAGTTGCCTTCAATTACATTAAAATGAGAAGTTCAATTAATCTGAGGAGCAAAGATAAATAAAGTTTTTTGCACATTAATTTATTTTTGCATTTTATTTCTTATTTATATAATTAAAACACAACCTCATTTATTTCAGTGATGAAGTGACTTCTTAATTGGATTCTGTTATACAGGAATATGTTCCTGTTAGAGCTCATATTAAATTGCCTTGATAAGAAGACAGAAGGAGACATCCTCATCCTCTTGCTTTCCTTGGAATGCTCACTCTGGCATGTATTTAATCTCTATCAATTGCAACCTGATGTTCAGACTTAACTGTGGCATCCAGCCTACCCCCATCATGGCATGAAACATAGGTAGGATTATACTTCACTTTCATTGTATCCTTGTAATTCATCAGGAAACAGAAAAGAAATTGTTGTTGTCTTTTACTGCACATTAAGTTTTAAAAGAATTAATGCTCATGGTATTTACAGGAACTAACTGTTATAAAGTAGAAAATAATGAGACACTGTAAAGTACCTTTTTAGTAGCAGAGACCTATCAATGAAATATTTCTGTGAGGGACACAGTAAAATCTGGGGACCATGGTACTATGCCTCCTTGGTCAATGCAGAAGTTCTTACATATTGATGATTTAGTCTTTTGAAGCTGGGATTCTACTTGTCTCAAGCAATGGCAAAGCTGCACCGATTTATTAGGTACAATATTTGTAATGGCAACATCCCTAGGCACCTAGACTAGATTTTTTGAAGAGTTTAGATTATGGAATTGAGTGCTCTAAATACTGCATCTGTGGTATAGGAGCCTTAGACATGCATTCATTCAATGGTGTACTAGGATCTGATTCCCAGTCCCAAAATTTGTGCCTTCTGCCACACCACGTGTATGGCAGGAGATGCATCGTTGGGATTAGGGATCAGATTCCAATTATGCTATTACTACTTGCTAGTGCAGGGGAATCATAATTCTGGGCTCTCCTTGCACTGGCAGTTTGAAAGCCAGGTGCCTCGCGGTCCCACATATGGGGCCAACAATTAGCTGAGTGTTGGCCACAGCACAGACAGCCCTGTGTCCAGTTCTAGGATGGGCCCAAGGGTTTCCCCCCACTGGGGACTGCTGGGTGCAGGGTTTAATTAGGGCTGTGAGACGTGGGGTGTTATAGGCTCCCAGCAGATGCAGCTGAAGAGTTCCCCCTGTTGGGGACTAAACCTTGCAGGCAGTAGCTCTACCAGAAGCAGAGCATCAGAGGCTCTGGTAGGGAGGAACCCTATAATTGCATTATATATAACACTGAAAACCAGACAGGTGCTCACACTGAGGTCATTTTCAAAGGCAGGACTAATAAAATGACAGAGAAACTAATATTATTTAAAAACAATCCATGACTTTCTTTGAATTAATCTGACATAAGGATGAAAAAACTGCTAAAACACAGCATTTGTCATTAAAGTTGATATACATAAAAAGTGTGAGCAGTTTTGACAGGAAACCTATTAGGTGTGATCACATATGAAAGGTAGAAATCTATTTATTTGTATGCCACCCTCCCCAACAAGGCTCAGTGTGGCTTACAATAAGAAACAAAAAAATTTATCAAAGCAGGTAGAATAAGAAGGCTCTTTTGACATAGAAAACGTTTAAGTCAAGCTTGAAGTATAACCTCTTAGGACAGAGAAGTTTTATTATGAAGAGGTGATAATTGCTCCATAATTGAGATCCATTATGTGATGAATTTTCAGCTCCTTCTCATTTCAAAGCATAAAAAAATCCTAGACACTACTTCATTTTCCTCTTCCTTCTTGTACAAACCACACAAATGTTGCACGATAAAAACCATGCTTACCCACTAATGTGCAACTGTTTTGTTGTTATCTTGAGGAGGCCAATACATTTAAGTCAGTAACCCATGTCCCCATTATAAAGTTGATTATGTGCTCCATTGTAACCCAATATGCAAACCAAAAAGCTCATATGCTTGAAAATGAAGTAAAAGTTTTGAATTTTTAAAAGAAATTAAGTAAGTACATTTTTTTAGATTAAATGCCTTAAATTGGATCCTTCATCATGACTTTTTTGTTTTGTGCCGAACATTCTGTAGAGCTCTTGTGGCTACCCACAAGAACTTGTATTATACCACAAGATCTGAACCGCAGGTAGATTCTTATACTGTCTCATGCAAGAAGCAGTACTTAAGGACATTGCCCCTAACTTTGTGGCAAAGTCCCAACTGAGCCCTTAGGGCATGTCTCCATGGCCTCCATGCCAAGCCTGGGAGCACTGCCAAGAAGCACACCCTGCCCCTTGCTCCTGCTCCCTCTGTGCCAAATCCTGGAAAAGAAGCAATGTAGCTGCTTCTTTTGTAGCAGTGAGCACATGTCCAGTGCCTGAGTCAGGCTCTCCAGCTCAGGGCTACTTCTTGGTGCATGGGCACTATAAATTGGCTACATGGCTTCATTTCTGTTATTTGTGATATATTCAAAGTATGCTTCTTGGCATTTGTTCCTGGGCCTAACACAGAGACAAAGCAGACATGCCTTTTAACAAGTAGCTTAATGTTCTTCCTTGGAAATGCTGTTTAAGAGCTGTTTGCTCCCCCCTTACTCCTCATCACTCCCAGCTAAGCAGGAATTCCCCCCTCCTCTCTGTCTTGCTGAGGAGGTACCTGTGTATTAGCTAACAGACCACATGCTGGGTCCGTGCTGAATCAACAGGTAGAGTTAACAGTCTTAATGGGACAATAAAAACTGAGATAAGGGTGATAAACACTGTTATGAGCACCCCCTCCCCAATCCCGGCTTGCTTGCCTGTCAGTTTGCTGCAGACAGTACATAGAAGCAGGGAGGGAGAGTGAAAAACTCTGTATCATCAACAGATGCATGTACTGCATACCACCCCTCCCCCCCCGACACCATGCCTCAGAGTGCTAGCCCAGGCTGCAGGCTGGCAATACTCCTGCCCCTTGAGCAGAGAGCAGGGAAAAGCCTGGGACTGCAGGCAGGCTGGGGGTTTACTGTCCTCCCTAATCAAAGCCCTGCTGGGTCCTGGCCACACCCACCTCAGCTCAGCTGTGAAAGGGCACAGAGGGGTGCTCTAGCGCCCACTGGCTTCCAGCCTAAGTCACTGCAGGCATGTGCCTGAATTTCCCCAGTCAAGAGGGACTGTCTGTATGGTTGGAAACTGGTTCAGCCTAACCAGGCTAGACTAGCCTCCAAAAACTGAATGAATTCAGGCTCAGGCTTTTTGAATGTCTGTCCCTAGCCTAGGGATGGGGCAAAACAGAGGGCATCGTTTCTGTCCTTTTGTTTAACCAACATAATTGTACCCCAGAGGGCTTAAATCAGGGGCGGGCAATTATTTGGGCCCATGGGCCATACAGGCAGCACTGGGGAGCTGCTGCAAGCCGGTCAGCACCCCCACCTCCTGCAACAGCCTGGAGCCCACGTGCCCTGAGGTTCCTCCCCAGCACTGCCAACAGTGCACAACCCCAGTCCCAACTCTGGCCTGGCCCACCTTTCTAGGCATCCCAGGCAGCAGTGGGGGCTCCTTCTGGATGCCACTGGCCCCAGCCCTGTGATACTAATGGGGACCCATGTACAGAGTCTTGACCCCAGCCTGCCCCATGCCTGCTCCAGATTGCCTCCTCACACTCAGCAGTGGCAGCAGTTGGGCAGAAGCTGCTGCTGAGCCCAGAGGAAAAGTACCTCCTCCCCTCCCCCACCACTGCTGGGCCCTTCTTGCTGCAGCTTCCCACAGCACATCCCCCACCCCCTCGCACTTAGGCTGCTCTGCTGATTCTCTCCACAACCATCACCACTGCCTGTTGAGGTAGCAGTGGCAGTGTAGAGGAGCTGTAGGGGAGTTCAGACACGGGCTCCAGTGGCTGTAGCAAGAAGGGCCTGGCAGCAGTGAAGGGCAGGGGCTGCTTTCCCCCCATGCCCAGCATCAGCTTCTGCCCAGCCATTGCCACTGTTACCGTTGCTCAGCATGAGTGGATGAGTCTCGAGCAGGCATGGGGTGAGCTGGGCTGGTGCTCTGCTGGTTCAGAGATGGTCTGCTCCTCTGGGCTGAGTCCAGATTGGGTGCAGGACAGGGTCAGGGCTGTGTGCGTGGGTCCCTGCTAGTACCACGGGGCTGGGGCAAGTGGCAGTGGCTGCTGAAGGGAACCACCACCACTTGGGCTGCCTAGAAAGGCAGTACAGCTGCAGAGCCACCTCAACTCCACTGCATGCCCAGGGGTAGGGAGGATGTGCTATGAGCTGGATGCTGCTTGTGCCAGGTGGCACCAAGGGACCTGTCGTGGGCTAGACAAAATCCCTCTGTGGGCCAGATCTGGCCCTTGGGCTGTATTTTCCCACCCCTGATTTAAATTATTTGCCACAAGAAGCTTATGAAAGTGCTAAGAACAGAACTCAAACATTTTAGAATCTGGCTGTGGGGCCCCTACCAAAAATCATTTCAAGCCTCTGTACTTAGGTCAGTAGCAAAAAAAAAATAACAATAAAGGGGACAATAATGTATAGCTTCCTTGTAAAGTGCCTTTAAACCTACAGGTGAAATAGTGCAATATGAGTTTTGTGTGTTTTTATTAGCTACAACTTGCAGATATAGTCACTAGGGCATAGGGATGTCCATTTTCTTGGCAGAGAGGCAGTGTGGCGTAGGGGGTTAGCTACTGGCAAAGGAATCAAGAGATTAGGTTTTTCGTATTGCAGATAAGTCCAAGAAATGCTGTCTCTCAAAACCACATGGTATTTGGTGTAATTTAGTTCATTCCGAAAGCAAAACAAACAAAAAACCCCACACTCCTCAAAGTTATCTTTGTGAGCCAGAATAAAAGTAAGCCATTGCAGGGTTGTGATATCCGTATCTCAAGATGGGGCTAAATTCACCACCAGCTCTCTCACCTCCCTGTCCATGAGAACACTGTTAGTGTCACCACTTACCATCTTATGCCATATACAAGAAAAAAGTGGTAAAATAGCAGGTTTACCATAGCAGGTGAATCAGGTGAAGAGGTAGAGATTCAGGGCCAAATTCCTTTCATCTACTTATCCAGGTGGAAGCCTGCTATACTGATTTAAATGAAGTTACATATGTGTGCATACATTTAGGAGCAGTCTGCTCTTCTTTTTTAAATGCTGTGAAACCTTAACCTCTGCAACAGATCCCAGAAAAACTGAACTAGTTATGAATGTTCTTCTCTTCCTGGCTTTAATGTTTTAGCCCTTGGAGGGCTTTTGCATGCACTGTTCTGATATGAGTTTGGAGCATCATTAGCAAATAAAATTACTATGGATTTTCTTTTCTCAGACTATTTTCCAAAGTCCTACAATGGAAACAATGAGTAGAGTTTTTCTCATTAAAAGTAGAAAGTTAGGGACATGGAGCTATTTAACCTTAACTTAAAATGATAGCTTAATATGGAAATTTCAAGCAAACAATATGGAAATTTCAAGCAACATGAAGCAAATAAATCCTACAATCTGAAAAAAGGGAAACTTTTAAACCATATAAGGACTTTGCAATCAGATTTTGTGCTTTATTTTCTCTGTCTTTTCTATATAGATACATGTGGAAGCTAGCAAAAAAAGAAAAGGTATTTATAAGACTTTGATTGGGAAAATAGTTGTTGCCACAATAGGCCACACTTATTTCATTCATCTTATCAACCCTATTCACATTCAAGTCCAAGATGTAAACATAGAGACCAGTTCATGAAATGGTCCCAAGTCTCAATCCCCACTAGAGGGACTTTGTTGCTCATGGCCTCCTATATCAGGACATTCTCAATATCTATGTCCTCACTGCAGTTAGCCTGGATTAACCTTGCCCAGATGGAACACCCACCACTGTAAAGCCTCGCTCAGGAACCCAGACCCATGAAACTGTATTCACAATGGTGCTGGGCACTTCTGACGGGATAGCCCAAGTTTCTTAGTGGGACTTAAAGTAGAACAACCCTGTAAATTCACTTTTAATTTACTCTCTCTCCTGCCTACCATGGAACTGATGCTCCTCCTCCAGGAGCAATATAAGAATGACATTTTAGGTAAATAACTTCCAAGTGGACCTGCTTATTATTAATCTGAACAGTCCTGAAGACAAAAGCAAACAGCACTTGGCAGTAAGAACTTTTAGTAAGAATGCCATTAAGGAATTCAGTCTGCAAGCCACTAAGTGATTCATAGCACTTGGACAGCATTTCTATTAGAAAGTGGTAGAAGTGCAGCATAAATGAAACAGGCAAACATGGGGCCCATGGAAGTGACTTACAGTGAAAATGAAGGGAGGAAGTAGAAGCCCAGATGGAATTGTGGGATAACATTGGAGGATTAAGAACACCTGCGCTTAATTAAGGGTGAGGGGAAAGCTGAGATCAAGCTCTACCCCTAGCCAGACCTACCACCCTACACTTAAAACATCCTCAAGCCTAGATTAGAGCTTTTTCTGTGGAGAAGGAGTAAGGCAGGGAAGTGAAGGGTGACAGCCAGTCCAACTCTACAATGAAGATATCGCTGTGCAAGAGGCACCTCAAATTTGATTTCACATAGGGATTCTAGCCCATCTTGGACCCCTTATCTCATCAACACATTAGCAGGAATCCTCTATGAAGCTCAGGTTTGGAGGTCCCATATACAAAACTCAGACTTGAGAACAACTAGAGAAGCCCTGGTAATTCCTGTTTTAAAAGAGAAACAGAAACGAAACTAGAGCATTTAGTCCACTTGCTAATGGTAAGTTTCCTTGCTCTCCTCCCTGCATTCCCCAAACAATTGTGGATCTTATTGTGAAGTGGATAGGACTGGAGAGATCTGTTCCAGAGACTTAAAGTTCTTGTCTGACTTTAGTCTTACTCTTGAGTATTGTTATCTTCCTTTCATGGCACAAGGCTTACAAAGAAGAGGCCTGAAGTCTCCTGAAATGGGTTTCAGGAAAGAGATTCCCCAAGGACTGGAAAGCTCTTTTCCTCACACATCTGCCTGGATTGATGGAGCACCTCTGCTCTCAAGAGGCACATCTCATCTGAAGGCGCAGAAACCAACCTCTTTTGCATATCAAGTGGTAGCAGTTCCAAAGAGCAACAGAGGCAGGAGTTTGGGACTGCACCACATTCTCAACAGTATCTATCAACAAGGGGGCCCTCGTCACAAATGGCCAAGAACTCACTGGGGATGCCTCAGCGTTATATATGTCTGGCATGATCCTGATAATGAAAAATACTGGCTGCCAGGAAACATTCCATTGAATTTGGTTAGAAACAGCATCAACAGACTGAAAAAAACCTCACCAGAGGGTGCAGAGAGTTTAATTCAATCTACTAGTATCTTCAGCACAGCAGAAATAACCCCCAAACTAGCCACAGGAACCACAAATGGCTCACTCTCATTCCAGGAAGTTTTGTAAATAAACTGAAAAATTCTTTGTGTGGAGACGGAAGGGAAGTTGTTTTTTTTCCCATGCACTCTGCATAGCTCCAGCAAAATTCTGGGATGTAGGAAATTCAGGCAGAGCAGGGAGTGAGACAGATACACAGAGTAAAGGTATTTTAATATGCTAAGCAATCTTAAGGCTGTTGACAGCATTACACCACATATTTTTCTTCACAAAGTACAGATATTAAAAAAAAAATTCCTACAAAGTGCCAACAGATGCATTTGGAAGTAACTACATTCGCTTCCAAAATGCATATCTGACCTCAACCCTCAGGACAAGTAAATCTTTTCTAAGTAGGAAAGACTGCAAATGGTTTATTACCTCTCTTTATTTGTGGGCAAGATGATTGTTATAGAAAGGAAGGTGAGTGATGTAAAAGGACTGTAATAAAAAAGTTCCAGAGATTATGAAACCAGTGTCACCGCCAGCCAGAGTACATACCTCTCAGCTACTAGTAAGGAAAGTCTTCTTGCTAAATGAGGTAAGAGTGAGACAAGGGAAAATGTGAGTGTTGGAGGGAAGTCATATTTGGTATCAATCTCTTCTGCCAGATTCCTTTTAATAATCAAATCATCCTTCTTGATGATTTAATAACCAAATCATTAAGATCCCCAATTAACAGTCTATCATTGAAAGGTGCACAAACCGTAACTTCCCTTCCTTCTCCTCACTAAAAGGTGTGGATGAAGTAAACCTCTAAGCAGAGGGCACATGACAATCACCATAAACTTTCTTTTATATTGTCCATCTGCCACTAACATTTTGTCCAGCATTAAACATTGCAATTTTGGGGAAGTCTGGTATACTCAGTGAGGTTTGCATTGATGAAATCCAAGTCTGGGCTCATCATTCTACTTTCCTTGTCTGTGAATTTGCCATGTTAGAAACTTCTATTTTTCAATAGCACACTCATTTACTGCACAAGGATCACTGAGCTCATACTGTCAGTGTTAACTAACTACAGTAGTGTTTTCAAGTTTCCCATTTCCCACATGGTCTTTTGAAACAAGAATACTTCTTTCCATGGTTTTTGAAAGAAAACTGAAAGAGAACAGATTTTACTTTATTCAGTGGGGGCAGGGAGAAGACCACTAACCCATAATGCCATGGTGAAGTTATTATTTTCCAGTACCATGTTTGCAGTATAAAAAACTAATAAGTTATATAGCCAGTCAGGCCACTGCCTTAGCTTTACCCAATAGAAAATTAAACGTCACTTCCCCTAATTCTGTACATTCTGACAGGTGTCACTGATTAAATGTTTAAAGTGAACTTTTTAGTTTAAAATTTGTTTTTAGTGCCGTATCATCCTTAAAGGACTATGACCCTTATAGCAGATTTGTAAAAATATCGGTATGTTTCCTATGTGTTATCTGATTCTGGTTGAATTGGTACCACTCTCCTCTGTGAAGTAGAAAATTATGGATTAAATTATATTCTCACTTAAACCAATGAAAGACCAAAAACTCTGTTGGTTTCAGTGAGGCTTTCCTGGTTTTCATTCCAGTGGGAGCATCTACACATGCACGTTTACTGTGCAGTAGCCGAAATTACTGTGCAGTATGGGCATGTGTCTACACATGCATGACCATATTGCACAGTAAATATAGTGACTTATGCCAACTTGAGCATAAATTTGATATTTGTGTCATGCAGGTATCAAATTTATTCCTGATTCATTATTGTTCAGTAATGCACTTGTAGATTTCTTACTGCACAGTAACACTGTGTCTGTGGACGGACTGGGGACTAACTTTAGTCCCCAGTCAGTCCACATATGGTGTTAATGTGCTTTAACGCCTGCACATGTAGACTCCATCCTATTCCTGCTTACTGCGCTGTAAATTTAAGCCAGCATAAATACACATGTACCCAATGTGTTATACAGCAGTCCCCATGATTTCAAGCTCTACGCTAAGCTTTGGACTCTTATGTAGTGCTCATAAGTTAATATGAAAGGATACCAAATTTTCAGAAGTGATTTTAACTTGAGGTCCTATCTGTGTCTGGGACATATTAAGACCTCAAAGTTTTCTAAAAGAATAGGGGGAAATTCTGAATGTTGGCTCAACATTCTATTTTCCAGTGAAACAAGCTATAATATCCAAGGCTCCATGCAGGAACTGTTGTACATATTTAGTATAATTGCAGCTGTTCACAGCCACCTTCTTAGATCGTCACTGTACAAGCTGTCAGTGTTTAGCAAATAAAAACTTACATTTCTCGTTTTACTCATATGCCACTGAATTTTGTCCATATAAAAAAATTGTCAAGTGCTTTTGAGTACATTATGAATAATATGATATAACATAAAAACTCGACTTTGATAGGAAAGCTGGGCAAAAGAATCTACCACCAACAGGCTTAAAGTCACAGAGTTAAATCCTAGGACGCTGAAATATATGACAAAAATTCACACTGGGATTTCACCTATTTTCTAAATCAGCCACTTTACGGTTACCACTGCTTGACTTTCAAAAACCAACTTTATTAGATATCCAGTTTTTGCTAGGTATTAGTTATTTGATAAGTATGATTTAAACAAGTTTCTGACTCATATAAATTTACTCAGTTCTGCTTCCAAATTTCTTGTTTTTTTTTTCTTTTGAAGTAGATATGAATGGCATCTACTTGGGGCTTGCTTCCTCACTCCTTGGGCACTCCTTCCTCCCTTTGAATCATGTTCCATGCCCTACATCTTTAACTCTGTCTTCAGGACTTATACATTACCGACATGGAAGAAACTTAGCAGGCTATGTACCCAACAGGAACACAAGCATGTCATATAGTTTACCATAAAGCAAAAACACCTAGGATTATATTGAATATTTTCAGCAGCAATCAGTGTTGTGATTCTTTTGGTTGCTGGAGTTCCATTCTGTGTTTCATCAAGGATTCAAGTCATGTTTACATATGAAAAAATATTCATAATATTTACCCCCACAAAATCAGTGAGCACAAAATCAGTTTTTTGAGAAATTACAAGCAAATTTATTAGCTTATGCGTTAAAATTACTTAAAAACTTGTTGTTCAACATCTTAACAGCCTTTGTTCTTCATCCTAAATCAGTAAAATCCTAACACATCAAATTTTCCACAGAGTTGGCATTAATTGAACTATGGATATTTAAAGAAATTACACTCTAATTATATTGAGACTTTAATGACTTGTGTGTGTCCTGGTTAGGGCTATTAAGACTACAGGCAGGTTTAAGTCAACATCTCAAGATAAACTTGATTGCAAATGTTATAACTTCAGAGATAATAACTTAGCCAATCACTCCTTTTGTTTTTAAGCTAATTTGCATGCAGTTAGCTTCATTGGCTATTGGCCATCCTGAGCGATATGAAGGATTGTGGACATGAAAGTACATTTCTCCTGTTAGTTTACTTAGCCCAGCAGCCACAGTTCTTTAAATGTTTTGTGGCCAATGTGTTGATTAAAACATTCTCCATGATTTTGCCACTCCATTTCTATTGTGAAGAGGCAGGAAAGTTAGGGGAACTGAAGGGTAAAGCTAAGGTGAATCCTGAAAGCACAGAGATGCTGAGATACTCAGACTGAACTCCTTTCAGGCCCCTCCTTCATGTAGTTTTACTGTTATTAACACTGTCCCCCCCAAATAATACATCAGGTACAAAATGGGCATGCCTATATATGCTTTTATGCATGCCTAAACTTAATGTGCATTTGGCTAATGCACATTAAAGTGATTTAGGCACGTGTCTACACAGGCATGTGCTAAGATGCATTCATAGATTCATAGATTGTAAGGCTGGAAGGGACCTTGAAACATCATTGGGTCCAGCCCCCTGCACCAAGCAAGGAAGATAACTGGGGTCATGTGACCTCAGCAAGGTTACCATCCAGTTTTCACTTGAAGACTTCCAGAGTAGGTGATTGCACCACCTCTGGAGGGAGCTTATTTCACAGTTTGGACACCCTGACTGAAGAAGTTTTTCATAACGTTGAGCCTGAAACGGCCTTCCAGGAGTTTGTGGCCATTACCCCTGGTTTTCCCCAAGGGTGCCCTGGTGTACAGTTGTTCACTGAGCCTTTGATGTACTCCCCTAATGTAGCAGTAAGCAGATACCAAGTGCCTTCTCTTTTTCAGGATGAAGAGTCCCAGCTCCCTCAGACTTTCCTCATATGGTTTGTCATGCAAGTCTCTGATCATATGGGTGGCCCCTTCTTTGGATTCTCTCAAGCTTGTCCACTTGTTAAAGTGTGGTGCCCAGAACTGGACGCAGTACTTCAGCTGTGGTCTCACCAGTGCTGAGTAGAGTGAAAGAATGGCTACCATGGTTTTGCTGGAGATGCATCGATTGATGCAAGCCAGAGTATTATGTGCCCTACTGGCTACAGCACTGCACTGCCAGTTCATATTCCTACTCTGGTCTATTATTACTCCCAGGTCCACTGCCAAGCCTCTACGTGAGCAGGGGGTTGTTTGTCCCCAGGTGGAGCACTTTACATTTCTCGATCTTGAACTTCATCTGGTTCCGATCTGCCCAACATGCTAGCCTATTTAGGTCTGCCTGAATCTGTAGCCTATCTTCAAGTGTGACCACATTAATGTGGTGTACAGACTGACTTGCAACTAAAGTTAGTCCCAAGTCAGTCAACATAGCATTAATGCACCTTAGCACATCTATATCTGCTTTTACAAAATGCTTAGTCTTTGATGGAACTGTATGTTCTGATGAAAAAGTGTTTCATCAGATTTTCTATAACCAACTCTAGTCAAAAAAAATTAAGGGCAATGTTATAGATCTTCAAAATATTAAAAATCTCAGAGGGCAACATTTTCTTTTTATTTATACCACATGTATCACGTTTATTAAAAACAGGGAAAATGAAAGTTAAAAAAATTATTAAAATGAAGGGATGGTTAAGAGGACAGACTCATAACTCAGGAATAAAAGTAGAAATGTTATAATGAATGAAATGCAAGCGTTAAAATCCAGGAAATTCAGATGCAAACTTACATATAGAAATATTTTGGGGTATGAAATACAATGTTAAGACACCTAAATGAGCTTAGCAGTCTCCTACTGTGGCATTAGAAGGGGCAAAATATGTAAAAAAATGTGTCTTTAATAATGTAACACAAACCCTTGTTATCATAGATACTACACTCACTGCTCCCTCAATTAGATTGATTCTTCTGATACATTATGTGATGAATGTTACAGTAATAAACCATTCTGCAAATAATTTTCTTGCTGAATTTAGCCAGTTGGGTGAAAAGTTTTAGTTTAATAAAGTGTTTGACCAATAATAACAGTATTGCCAAATGCCTTATCTATAATTACACCATTGCCCCTGGGAAGTATAAAGTTTTAACCTAGCATTGCACATCTAAGTTCAACTTTCAAAAACATCTCTTTCTTCCCAACACATGTCACCATGGAATGGTCCATTGGCTGTTTCATGACCTAGGATAACTTCTTTATTCAGGTGTTGGAATACTCAGCCAACTTGCAAAATATTCTTGGCACGTCATAATAGTGCTCTGTAGCAGAACATTTCTTCTAAGAGCTATGGTATTAGAAACATTGGAACATTCGGTTCTATTTTGTGATGAAGTAAAATAATTAAGTTAAGATAATGCAAAATAAACAATAGACATATAATACATTCCTATAAACAAAACCATGTCTAATACAACAATTAGGTAGGCCTCAGTGAAATCCAAAACATCGCTGAGATATTAGGAAAGCTTTAAATCATAGAAGCTGTTTTGAAAGTCATAGAAGCTATTTTGAATAAGCTGAATATTTGGCAGCTGGACTGGTGGCTAGTGGCTTGCGGCATGTACTGGGCTGCCATGAAACAGAGCTTGGATGTGAAGTGACCGCAAGGCCACCACTTCTAATACTGGGCTGCTGCAGCTAAATTGTGTTACAAGATGACATATTCTATCTCCAAAACATGAGGATAAAGTTATAAATAGAAGGAAAGGTTGAATTATGCTCTGCAGTGAGAGTGCCCCCTGTTGATTGTTGAAGAAGCCTTGATGGAAGGACCAGATAGGGTCATGTATCTTGTTTTTTTAGGGGAATGGTAATTTCATACACAATAAATAAAGCATTGCCTGAAAGGAAATCTTTTGTGCTAAGAAGGGAAAAAATTTAGGAGCAATTTTTTCAAATCTGGGTGCCTGGAGTTAGACATCTAATCTCTTATTTAGACTCCTTAATAAATGACCTGATTTTCAGAGTGACTTGTCGGTGCTTGGAATTCTTGAAAATGAAGCCTCTTATTTTGGAGTTTAACCATAGGATTTGTTGCCTAATTTTAGGCACCAGACTTTGAAAAATTGGTCTTATTTTCTTTGCACTTCAGTTTTTGTAGCTGCAAAACAAGAACAGTACCTATCCCATAGCAGTGTTGTAATTCTTAATTCGTTAATATTTACAGCATAGATTTAAATGCCCCAACTTTGCTGGCACAAAGCTTTTCCCATGCAAATTGAGTAGTTACACACCCATCCAGCCCATATGTGTACTTAAGTGTATATGACCATCATATGCACAACATTCTTGTGCACAGATTTAAAGTCTCTGTTGAGACTGGCTGAATATTCAGGCTCCCCTCCCCGCAGTTATGACTACTGCTGCATGATAGGAAATGTAATAATTGGAAAAAAGGGATGGCTTTACATACAAGGGAGACTGTTCTGCCTTCTGCAAGGGGTGCTGTAATTCCTGTAAATGAAGCCGAAGTGCTGGGTAAGTTACTCCAACAAGACATGTTCCTTCTGGGAATTACCCACAGCAATCTAGGACTGTGATTAGTGTGCAAAGAGCAACAAGGGAGAAGAAAAACAACAGAGAATGCCAGAAATTTTAGGGAAATAAGAGGCATTTAATTTACAATACAGTCATTCAGTTAACCTTAAAAACTCCATTGATTACTGCCCCAATTATACTAATCTCTAATCACATGATAATAATTTGGAAAAACCCTACATTATATACTTTAATTCAGGGGTTCTCAAACTTCGTGATACCGCAACCCTGAGTGCTGGATGGTGGCGGCAGAGGACTGGGAGCTCACACACAACAACATTCATTTATTCATTTTCATAGTTTTAACCACATTTCTCAATTTCAGAAAACCTGACTCTAGATTTTTTAATGCTTTATACGCATGATACTGTGTCCTTGATCTCTTAGCAGAACTAGTGCAGGCGATAATTTTCATGGGTTTTTTTATGATATACTTTTTTACTAGAAATAACTAATTTCACCAAGAAATTATTGTACAACTGAGAGAAAGGACAGAAATTTGATTATGTGTGAGTTCAGCTAGCATCAAACAGGTGACCTGGAGGTAAAAAACTTGAAAACACATGCCTAAATATCTCAACCATCTCTGCCTTACAACACCTCTACCTTGCAATAGTTGTTTCCTCCTTAATGCTGTGCACACAATGACACAACTAGTCTCCTGCATAAAAAATGACAAATATAACACTGTTTGTCACAAACAAATAATAAGAACATTAAATGATTTTTTTTCAATGAGCTTGAATAGGGAAAATATGTTAAGACATGTTTCATTCACATCAGAAGGCAAAGCATATATAAAACATTATAAACCATATTCTGACCTAGGATCTGCTAAAAACCCCCAAACCTGACAGCATAATCTAACACAATTATCATCATTATTCAACTAAAATAAGCAATTACATAGGACTTCCTCGGGACATCTACATGAGATGCTTTACTGTGCAGTAGTGTAGTTTACTGCATAGCAAGAGAACACATCTACACGTGCGCACACTTACTGCACAGTAAATGATGCTAATTGTGACCAAATGCAGGTAGCAAATTTACTTGTGATTAGTTACTGTGCAGTAACATACATATAGATGCCAATGAGGAGCAAATTTGCTCCTGGTCACCCCTGCCACTAGGGGGCCAACCTGAGGCTAGCCCCAGAACGCTGGGCTGGGAACCTTTCCTGCCCCAGGGCGGGGCTGCCTGTATGGTGAACCCAAACTCAGGCCCTTAAAAGCCTGAAAACATTTTGAGCCCTGGTGCACACATGCAGGAAACCTAAGACCACTCCAGGCCCTTGTGTCTCCCTGGGCAGGTTGCTGGGCAGGTGGAGCACTGCAGGTTGCCTTCCTGGCACTGCAGTGCTCCACAGCTGCTAGCACCCAGGCCCAGCTGTAGGCAGCTTCTGCCTGCCAGGGCCAGTGCCAGCTGCCCACAGCCCACCCCCAAAAGCCAATCCACAGCTTGCAGGTGCTGTGGGGCATTACCTCACTGTGCAGCTGTCAGTCCCACACTGTGCTCCGGCCTTAGGTGCTGAAGGCAGCACAGGGATAGCCATATGGAGGCCCAGAGACCCAGTGCAGGAGCCCCAGTGGTGACATCCTCACCCTTGCCCACCATCCAGAGCCCCAACTGGTCCATGGAGGAGACTGACAACCTGATGATGCTGTCAGGTGAGGTAGAGGTGCAGTGCCAGTTTGCCTGGGGTGGGCACTACAATGCCTAAGTCTATGAGGGGCTGTCAGGCCAGATGCGGGAGCACAGGCATGACCGATTGGCATGGCAGTGCCACATAAAGGTCAAGGCCTTGTGGACACAGTGAGTCACTTTGACTGACCACAGTAGTTAGTTGGGGAATGCCCACAGGTTCATGACAGCCATCCTTGCACCCCAGGACCCAGGCCATAGCGGTGCTGTATACAACAGCGTGGATGGCCTGCCCAAGCCCCCACCCTGGCCTGACAGGCAATGGTGATATGTCACCAAGGGATAGCCCCTTGGGCCTCCAGCAGTTCATCCTGCTAACCTCCCTGGTCACAGCCTCTATCAGCAGCTCTGAGACCCTGAGCCCACACTTGCCTTGACAGCTCCGTAGCCTCAGCCCCAGCCCCAAGGCATAGCTGGCCATGTCACTGCCAGCCATCTTCAGCATCAGCTCCTTCCCAGGGGGACCCCTGGCTGGGTACCTGCACACCACATCTTACCATCCAAAAACACTGCCTGGAGCCACATGCTGTCACCGCCAGCTGGGACCGAGTGGAGCTGCTGGCCATGCCAGCCCTGGCCATGTGGTAAGCCCTGCACTGTGGGAAGGGGGGAGGGGTTGGGTGCATGAGCCAGGGCAGGTCCAGCACCCCATCCCCTGCCCTTACCCACCCTCCATGCCTGGCCTTCCAGCACTCCCCTGGCCTTGGGGTCCACCTTCACAGCATGCAGAGAGACAGAAGACAGTACAAAACTTCACTGAGCAGCCTGTATCCCCATAGTTAGGTGGCACAAGCCTCACATATGCCAAGGAATGTGTTAATGCTGGCAGCAATGTCCTCCTCAGTTGCAGGGGCAGGGACATGTAGCACAGCCACAGGTAAACCTTCAGGCAGTGGCAGAGGTTGCAGGGCAGCCCGGGCTCCATGCCAGGTATGCAGGTGTACCCAGGCCACCATGGTGATCAGCAACAGCAGGGGTCTGTACGAATGGCTCCTTGTGACACATGCAGCAGGGGTGCAGCACCGGTGCTGTGGAGGAAGTGGGGGAGGCTGGCCCTGGTGTACCTCCCCAGAGAGGCCCCCTGTGTGGAGTGTGGAAGCGTGGGCAGCTCTTTGTCCCAGTCATCCAAGAGCCACATTCCCCTGGTGCCTGGATGCTGTGGGCTTGGCAGCAGCACAGGAGAGCAGCTGGCTTGAAGGGGGAGGGGGCAGTGGGATTTACTGGGGATGGAAGTTGTGGGGGTGCTCTGCTTGATGTAAGGGCAATAAAAATTTGTTCTTCTGAGATGTGGCTGCAGTGAGCATGGGGGTGGGGGGTGGAGGGGAGTCCATGGGCAGCAGTCCAGCCATGCTACAGTGGGAAGTGCAGGAGGAGGTGGTAGACTAGCACCTCTCATACCTGATGCCCTTGCCCCCAATAGTGGGGCCTTGGCAGGGGGACCATCTCCTGTTGCTACCATGTCTTCACTACCCAGGCCTAATGGAAGAGCTTCTCCTGGGCCTCACAGATGTTATTCAGCATGCAGGCTGTGATGATGATCCAGGGATGGTTGTCCTCACTAAACTTGAGGATGGTGGTGAGGGTGTGCTAGCATCCTTTGAGACAGCTGAAGGTACACTCCACCAGGGCTTGGGTCTGGCCCAAGCACTGGTTGAAGTGGGCCTGGTGGGGGTCCAGCTGGCCAGTGTAGGGCTTCATGAGCGAGGGCAGGAGAAAGGGGTGGGGTCCCTGATGAGGAGGGACAGGACAACCACAGTGACCAGCTGCAGGTCCAGCACCCCTGGCATAAAGCAGTCACTCTGCACTAGGGCTGGCAGGGTGGAGTTGTGGAACATGTGGGTGTTGTGGGCACTGCCTGCCCAGCTGGCACTGGTGGTCATGATGGCCTGGAGCATCACTGAGTGAAAACCCCTCCAGCTGTAGTAGGACCATTGCCATGGCACGGGCGGGTGATGAGGCTGTGTGGCCTGTCTCCCAAAGCACTAGGAGAATCCCGTGGCATGGAACCCCAATACCACCACCAGTCGGTTGTGCAGGTGGAGCACCGTGTGTCCTAGCACGTCCTGGAGAGCATCATACACTTCCAGGATGGTGTCCCCAGCAATGGCCTTGCCCACCCCAAGAGATGGCCCATTAGTGGAGGCTAGCAGGTATGGTCACCTTGAGCAGGGTGAGGGTCAGCCAAGTGTCCATAGGGAGGGGCAGGTGAGGCTGCGTGGCAGTGTCCTGCCACTCCAGGTAGGGCCAGAGCTCCCCCAGGAAGTCCAGGAAGGTGGCCAAGTTAATTCTGAATGCCTCCAGCCATTGCTTGTCATCCCAGGTTTACTGGACAAAGTGAAGCCACCAGTCCTGACTGGCTCGGTGGACCCAGAGGTGGTGGTGCTGGAAGCTAAGGGGGTGAGGGCAGTCCTGGTGGTGGCAACCAGCAGCACATTGTTGGCATCCCTGCCATGGTGTACCTAGCCAGATGCGTTCTGGGTGGCAGGTGCGTGGCAGCAGCTGTGGGATGGCATGCTGTGGATGGCAGTCACTGCATGTGGGGAAGCTGGGAGGACCCAGATGGCTGTGGGCCAGCTGTTGGTCAGCATACCAGGCCAGCACAGTGGCCAGAAGGAGTCCAGGGTGCTGGTCATCAGTGCCAAGGGCAGGGGCTGGAGCAGCCACAGTGCAAAGAGGCATAGTTAGTGAGGAGAGAGCTGCCCCTGCACTGTGCATGCTTCTCCTGGGCTGCCTTTTCAAGCAGACTCCCAGCTGCTGGCAGCTGCAGCTGAAGCCTGGAGCTCCCTCCAATGTTGGTAGGGGCCCACTGAAAGGCTGCAGAAAGTGGCACCAGTTTGGTGCTAAGAGCAGCAAATATGCTGCCAAGTCCCTGAATATGTAGATGCTTGCCCAGGAACATTTACTTTCAAGTAATTTACTTGCAAGTAAACTGATCTTGGATCAAATGCATGTCTAGATGTGCCCCTTAAGTAAGAATCTCAAGGTACTGGGCAATAATCAATTAAGCCTCCCACATCTCTGAAATTAGATATACATGGATCATTTCACCTACTTGTTGGATGAATGCAGCTGTTCTAATAGCACACAAATTTGAGGGGGAAAGGAAAGCATTTAACCCAACTGAAATTCTGTTGAGAATTTTAAAGAGAACTTTTGTAACTGCATTGAACTTCAGTTCATGTGGACCATTAGGGACAAGACTATTGCTTAATTTCCCTAAGGTTTTGATCACTCAGTGATTTCTGCTCATGACAGGATCTTGATCTGGAGAATGTCTCATACCAAGACATTTGCTCAGGACTTTCAAAAGGATAAGCAAATTCTTAATACCACTTTTTCAGCACCTACTTGGCTAGGTACAGAAATTACACAAAAGTGATCAGAAACCAGATCAAATTGTAACACAACAGAAGTACAGTGCACATAAATTGCTTTTAAAATGGCTGAAACTGGTTTAAGATAAACCTGGATGGGTGCAGTATCAGACTTTACTGACTTAGGTTAAATCAGTTTATTGAACTTCTGCCCTAGATCCCCTCAAGATTCAAACTAAATCACAGTCCCCCAGCATCCCAGGATGCTTTGCACCTTCCCTGAAAACCCCACTTGGCGGGGTGAGCAGGCTATTCTTGGCCCAAGCTGTCTGCTCCAACTGAGCAGGGAGCCATGTTCTAGCACCCCCTGGCCTCTGGACAGAGCCACTGCAGGCATGTGGCTGCATTTGTGGAATCAAAAGTGAATGTCTATTCACTTGCTTATTGGTTTAATCTGGGGTGTCCAGCCTTTTTGAATGTGGGCCAGATCATGAACTTTTTATCACCCAGTGGGCCGGCGAGCCATATTCAAAGACCTCACAGGAAGTGGTATCACATCACGCCCCCCCCACAAATGAAAGTACAGTGTTTACTTTCATTTCACATCACAGCACCTTGGGCCTCAGAAAACAGCTTGGAGGGCCACATGTTGGACAAGCCTGGTTTAACCTATGTAGTTCAGACTCACCTGCAAAGATTGAATCAATTCTGCCTCAGGCTTTTTGATTGTCTGTACTTAGCCTTGGAGATCTCTCATCTAAATAACTGATTTAGCTTGTTTGTACCTTATATGTGATAATTAAGGAAATCATAACATCAGGTGGCATAGTCATTAGAATGGTAAATGTATTGAAAAATTTAAAAAGAGGCTTTCCTTCACATCAATCAAAGTATCCCTTTGCATCCTTCAAAGCAAGTTCCAGCCACATTACAGTTTCATAGTTTCATAGTTGGTAGGGTCGGAAGGGACCTGAGCAGATCATCAAGTCTGACCCCCTGCCATGGCAGGAAAGAGTACTGGGGTCAAACGACCCCAGCAAGGTGTTTATCCAACCTCCTTTTAAAGACCCCCAGGGTCAGCATCACTTGTCTTGGAAGTTGATCCCAGATCCTAGCTGCCCTGACACTGAAGTAGTGCCTCCTGATATCTAGCCTAAATTTACTCTCTGCTAGCTTGTGACCATTATTTCTTGTTACTCCTGGTAGTGCTCGGGGGAAAAGGGACTCCCCCAATGCCTGCTGATCCCCCCTAAACAGTTTGTAAATGGCCTCTAAATCCCCCCTCAGCCTTCTCTTTTGGAGGCTGAATAGGTTCAGGTCCCTTAATCTCTCCTCATAGGGCCTGCCCTGCTGACCCCTGATCATGTGGGAGGCCTCCTCTGGACCCTCTCCATGTTGTCCACATCCCTCCTGAAGTGTGGTGCCCAGAACTGGATGCAGTACTCCAACTGCGGCATGACCAGTGTCGCATAGAGGGGGAGGATCACCTCCTTGGACCTGCCTGAGATGCAACTGTGGATGCATAACAAAGTATGGTTGGCCTTCCTGACCGCTTCCCCACACTGTCGGCCCATGTTCATTTATGTTCATTTATGTTTAAATACAAATTAGTTGCCTAGTCCTCATAAATTTCAAAAATATTGGCTGGAGTATGATGTTTAGCTCAGCCTCTTTCTTAGACCTGAGAAAGGGTATTTGATACCTGAAAGCTTATCCAACAACTCTCCCTATTATATAGTTGGTCCACTGGTGACCTGTAGGGGGTGCACGTGAGTTCACATGCATCCCCTGAGCTTGGCAGTTCACCCCTGCAAATATGGCTACCGACACTACCAGCATTGCCTGTGGGCAGTCCCCAATTGCTGCTGGCCACTGCCGATGTTGCCAGCAGCATCTGCGGGTGGTCGCCAACCTCTTGTCAGCGCTTGCCCCCCACCACTAACACCTCCCTGGCCACCTGCAGGAGCTGCCCACTCACCTGCGGGTGGTAATCATGCCCCCCCCCCCAACCTCTGGGGGCACGCAGTGTTCATGAGTTGGTCCAATAAAAGATATTGCAAAAAAATCCTTGCTTCAAAATATTGACTTTAATTTCTTCTGTGTAAAAAAAAAAAATCTATGTGAAACTGTGGGCCTGAATCTTTTCTCAGTTGCATCTGTATGAAATAGGAGTATCATATGGTTTAAATCCACTTTAAATCCATGAAGTTACACTGTTATAAAATTGGTGTGAACCATAGTACTATTAAACTAGGTGTCAAGTGTGCCTGCCAGTTCAGATATACACAAGTGGGTACATGGAAACCTAATTCAGTTTAATATTCTATGTTTTTTCCAAAACTGATGCTAGGGTAAAATGAAACCCTTAATACCATCTTCCCCTTCATCCTTAAACTTACTATACTCTAGGCAGTGTAAAACTCATAGTCAATGGGTGCATCTACATGTTCATTCATGTGCACTAGTTACTGCGCATTAAGTTTAATACTTGTTTAACCAAGTACTAATTCAATGAGCAGTAACTCAAGCTACTGCTCAGTAGCACTGGAACACTTTTTTTTTATGCTTACTGCACAGTAGCCTAATAACTGTGCAGTAGTGTGTTAGCACTTTTTTTGACCAGCATGCTACTGTGCAGTGTTATTAGGTTACTTGCAGTAAGAGTCTCATGTAGATGTGCCCTATAAATACCTCCCCAAAGAGAAAATCTTTGATACCAGAAGCCTATTTAGTCTACTAAACAAAGGCAAAAGAAGATATACTGCCTGAAAATTCAAGTCAGTAGAATCCAAATATAGTTAAGACATGCATTTTCAATAGCTAGGATTTTTAATTACTACAACAGAACCACAAAGGGCAACAGTTCTTCCATCTCAAGGGTTTTTTTAATTAATATTGGAATTCATTTCAAAACACATGTTCTCATTTGACCATAATTTTTTTAACTAGATGGACCAGTCACTGGGTAAAATTCTAACACCTGTGCTTGGCAGGGGATCATACTAGACCAGGAATGACCAACCAGTGGCACAAGCAGCCTCTGTGTGTGGCATGCAATAGATCAGGGACGGGACAAGTAGCACTATGTCAGATAGGGCAGGCAGCAGAAACCAGAGCAGCAGATATGGTAGGAAGCAAGAAGCAGAGCAGCAAATCAGGTAGAGGAAGGGGATCAGAGTGGCACTCAGGGAGCATGCAGGGCTTATTTATGGCACACCTGCCAAAAAAGTTGATCCTCACTGGACTGGATTAGACAATCATTTGTCTTTGAAATCTATAAGGCAGCATGGGTTTCTTGCACATTTGGCAGAGTAACATACAGTTATTGAAAGCACTTGTTGCATGTTCCTCAAAACTTAATCTTTATAGTTCTTCCGGCCTCTTCAGATATCACCAGCATCATTTATCTGGCTTGAGCTACCACACATGGATGAGCCAGTGGGTGGTATTTTCATTTCCATTAGATAGCATCAGCAGCATTAGACTTTCATTGCTAACAATACACATCAGTCTGACCAGGAGGACAGTTTAAAAAGAGAGAAAGAAATAACTGTGGATATAAGCAGATACAAAAATTCTAATGCTTTTAGTATGAGGTGATGATTCAATATTTCCTTTGTGATTTGAGAACTGCCTGCTTCATAGGAGTTAGCAGTAATAAAATAAACTCCAGTTTCCTTAACACAAACTCCACATTGTTAACTTATGAACAAAATTGGATTTTTATGTCTTGGATGCTAGGAGAGTTGTTGAATTAACCACGTAGGAGGTGGTAGGAGAGGAGAGTGATCTCAAAAAAAAAAGTTAGAAAGCATCCTTTTGATTTCACACTTTGTCTTGTTGTGTCTAGTTCATTAGTCTGATATAATTCAATAGATGTTCCTTCCTGCATGCAATTATTGGCATAACAAAAGAAAAAATGACAAGTACTCTTTTTAGATACAATTTTTAGAACATGGGTACGTAGAGTTTGTTGGTATCACAGACCTGTTATAAGATGTGTATTTTCTTTATACCAGACATGTTTGATTAAGTAATAGTTACTTGTCTGAGGGAATATAAGGAACTTTTTCATGAGGAATTGGAAAGAAAATGGTGATGTTCTCCTGTTCTTTCAAAAGGCAAAATGAATACATTTTAAGATCTATAAAATGTTGGATCTACAAGCCATGACATCAGTTTTTTATATATACCTTTTCTTTTCTGGGACACATACATATTAATAATGAATTCCTTTCTCTTCTAATCTTGTCATATGAAGTTCTGATTTATCTGAGATTTTGATGCAGATAGCTAACTTGCACAAATTGCTAATTTACCCAAATAAGAAAAGAGACATTTAACTTTATTGTTCTAGTCCTCCCGTTTGTAGTGTCTGTTCATTGCTTTCAGACTACTGGAAACAGAGAGCTGGATTATCTGTTGCCTTCTACTTCATTTAATCATTATATGAATTCAAAGAGACTGGAAAGCCCTAGCACTATAAAAGTGGAATGTGGATAAATGTTTCTACAGCCAAGATGCACTCTTACACTGGCATAAATTACAATGTAGGACACAAGGAAATGAAACAGCATTTTAGTTTTCACTGGGATGTAATCACAAATACTAAGACATGTGACCTACAGAATCATGAATGACAGCTGAGTTGGTCTAACAGTTAATGTCTCTAATAATTTATGGTCCATATCACCAGAAGGTCATTCCTTCATATTAATAAATGAATATAGAGTTGGGAACTGGAAGCTCAAGAGTTCAACCCCCTTTTTTTGACTCTTCCTTACTTTGTGAACCAGAGTATGTTATACCTAGACCAACATTCTCAAAATTAGGCACCTTAATCCATATTTACAGCCAAATTTGCCACTGATGCAAGCCAGTACAGTTTCACTTAAATCAATGTATTTGTGCCAAATTGCAACAGTGAAGACTTTGTTCCTTAGTCACTTAAATAAGGTACTTAGTTCTTAGGGAGACTGATTACCGGCAACTCTCATTGATTTCCATAAAAGTCAAGCAAGTGCTTAGCATTCCTAGAAATCAGGCCACTCATTTGTAGATGTTGGCCTCAGACATCAATCTCAGTGTCTCTTTCGCTAACAGTGATAATATCCTGTTAATCCATATGAGTATGGTGAAAAATTATTAATAAATATTTTTACAGGTTTTCAAGAAGGAAAACTATCCAATACCTACTAAATATGATTTTGAAAGGTACATGCTCAGTGGGTGAGCAGGAAGGGCCAGGAGGGAGACTCCTGCTAGGGCAGGGTGAAGGCACTGCACCAAGCTATAAATAAACAGCAGCTCCTGCAATGGTGTTGACACGGAGTGCTGCTAGGGCCCCTGCTCGTGGGGTGCAGCCTACCCGGGGCTTGTCTGAGGCCTCCACCCAGACAGAGCCCATGGGAGAGCTGGCATCCCCCCAACCCTTGGCCTGCAGGAGCTGCCCAGCAAGGCCCGGGGGAGCAGGGATTGGGGACTCCCACACCTGTTCTGCAGGCGTCCACCTTAGGGTCCTGGAGGCGCAGGTGAGGGAGCTCCAGGAGGAGCTTAGCAGGCTGAGGGAAATCAGGGAGGCAGAGGATGAAATTGATGGCTATTTCCTTTCCCTGCAGGGCCACACACCCAAGGAAGAAGCACCTCAGAAGGTGTCCTCCACTGCAGAGTGGCAGACAGTCACCTCCAGAACCAGGGCTGCTCGCAACACAACAGTACCAGTTCCTCCAGTCCAGCTGGAGAACAGGTATGAGGCCCTGGCAACACTGAAGGAGAAGGAAGGAGAGGAGGCAACCGGAGAGGACGCAACTCCACACCCTCCATGCTCTGAACAGACCAAAGAAGCTAAGCAGTCCCGGAGGAGAAAGCATCGAGTGACTGCCATAGACGACTCCATCCTGAGAAGTACAGAGGGCCCCATCTGTCGCCAGGACCCCTCGACACACGAGGTCTACTGTCTACCTGGAGTAAAGATTCAGGACATGACAGGGATGATCCAGGCCATGATCCAGCCCACCAATTACTAGCCTATGGTCCTAATCCATGTGGGTACTAATGATGTGGCTAGGACAAGCCCTGATCACCTGATGCTACCATGCTCTGGGCGGGGGGGGCGTGCTGAGGGAGGTAGGTGCACAGGTGGTATTCTCTTCTGTCCTACCAGTGAGTGGACGTGGAAGACGGCATGAGACATGCATCACAGAGACCAACTGGCAGCTTCGGGAATGGTGTCTTGAGGCGGGCCTTGGCTTCTTTGACAACGACCCGCACATAACGACAAGAGACATGCTCGGATGGGATGGGCTCCACCTTTCACGTAAAAGTAAACATGTGTTCTCTTCTAGGTTAGCAGATCTCCTCCGGCGGGCTTTAAACTAGGCTCGTCGAGGGAAGGGGAAGACGAGGGCAGAGGAAGCCTTGGACTGCTAAACTAAGAAGCACTCACAAGTACAGCCCAGCCTAGACCAACGAGTGGAACATATACACAGGTAAGCAACAGGGGCCAGGGCAATGCTGAGATTAGGAGGCCAGTGCACACATCCTCAGGAGGCCTCAAATGCCTCTACACAAATGCTTGTAGTATGGGAAACAAGTAAGAGGAACTTACCTTCTGCTAGCTGACACCAACCCAGACATAGTGGGGGTCACTGAAACATGGTGGGACCCAATGCATGACTGGGTGGTAAATATCAAGGGTTTTGGCTGTAGAGGAGGGACAGGACAGGGAGGAAAGGCGGGAGTGTGGCGCTCTACATTAAGAAGGAATAAACATCCTCATCATGTAGCACAGAGTCAGAGGAGGGGCACACTGAAGTGCTCTGGGTTAGAATACAAGGCAGTCAAGAGGAAAGAGACTTAATGGTAGGGGTCTACTACAGACCTCCCAAACAAGGGGAAGAGCTAGACTGATTCTTAAGTCAGCTCACAGAGGTAGTTAGGTCAAAGGACGTGGTCATCATGGGTGACCTGAACTTTCCAGACATCTGCTGGGAAGAGCAGTCAGTCAGAGGAGAGGCTATGGGACCTGTACCTGTTCAGCCTCCAAAAGAGAAGGCTGGGGTGGGATCTAGTGACCTGTTACAAACTAATCAGAGGGGACCAGCAGGCACTGGGAAAGTCCCTGTTCCCCTGAGCACTACCAAGAGTGACTAGAAATAACGGTCACAAGCTGGCAGAGGGTAAATTCAGATTAGACATCAAGAGGCGCTACTTCACTGTTTGGGCGGCTAGGATCCGGAACCAACTTCCAAGTGAAGTGGTGCTGGCTCCTACCCTGGGGGTCTTTAGGACAAGGATAGACAATCACCTTGCTGGGGTCGTTTGACCCCAGTACTCTTTCCTGCCATGGCAGGGGGTCGGACTTGATAACCCTCCCTCACAGTGCCCTGAAACTTGGCTCACTTTGCCCCTAACCCTGCCTCCAGCCAGTTGTCACCAACAGCCGGGGGGGGGGGTGCTGAAGTCCTGGCATCTGGGGCCCTGCATGACAGAGCATCAAGGGGAAGCGCAACTGCTCCCCACATGCCCAGAATTACAGAGGGGCATGGGGGAGCAGCCCTCCTCCCCTCACTGCTCTGTCATGCAGGACAACAGATGCAGCTGCAGCCAGGCAGAGCTAGGGGGTCGGGGGGTGAACGCTGGTGTCTTTGTCTTGCGGGGCCAGGGCCTCCCTCATCCCCACCACTATGGCTGCCTCTGAGCATCACCTGAGCCAGCACAGCTTGAAGGGGTCCCCTCTGCTTTCCCCACTCCCGCACTGCCCACCCACCATGGCTGACAGTTGGCCATTGGTAGGAGGCAGGGGTGGGGCAAGGGGACACACTGACCAGTCAGGTGTGGCCAGCTGCTGGCTTTGCTGGGTATTCTCCAACAGCCTGCCTGGAGATGTACGAGCATCCTCAACCCATTGGCCTTGACCAGCACTGGCAGCCTGTGTGTCCCCCAATACCAAGCAACCAACTTGTGTTGTGTTTGCTCCCAAACTAACCTAGTCAGCTTACAGAAACCTGCAAAAGTTAGTTTGAATCCACCTGAGGCTTTTGAATGTCTGTACCTAGTCCAGGGCAGTCCCATAATTTTAAGGTTGTTCCAGAAAACTCAGGATGGTTGGCCACTTTATCTCTGCAAAGCCAATCCCATATAAACCTTGGCTTAATACTTTTTTCCTGTTTCCCATAGTGTATATGCTGCAGGATCTAAAGTCCCTCCAGTCCCTGTAGTCCAGATCTAGTCCTGGCAGGACTTTCCCAGTCAGTGCCAGCAACTGGTACTATAGCACTTCAGCCATACTATGCAGCTGTGAAATCAAACCTGACTCAGCAAGATACTTAAGCATGTGCCTTAATTAAGCTTTGTGAATTGTTCCACTGAAGTCTAACTATAAACAGTTTGCTATTTACTCACATAAAAGTGAAACACATATTCCACCAGCATACTATTATGGTTGAGGTTTAGACAGGAACTATGATAACATAAACAAAGATGAAGCAAGGGTTGAACTCCACCCACACCCTCTTGATATTGTCCTTCTTTCTGAGAGAGGAGAGTAAAAGACTTTTTTTTGCAATCTATTAGGTTTTGATATGGAGCAGTTTCAGATTATGACAAGCAGCACCATTCTCTATCTTTATCTTATACCCTTGCCACTCTCTTGAGTCCTGGGATGTTATAGCTTCCTTAAAGAGTTTCTTCTTTGTTCATCAACATGCTACTGCTCTTCTAGCTACTGAGCCAAGCAATGTCATCATTCAGTGTGTCAGCACATGATTGTTCAGCAGACCATTTTGGCCTCTTCCCACTATTCTGCTCTATTTTATTTATTTCTTCACTAAAACATCTCAACTCTCATAGTGACCCTGAGTGAAAAACTGGATGTGATTTCATGAGACTGAAATGAAAGTATGAACAATACAAACAATGTCTTGGACCCAACCAGAAAGTTTTCTTATGAAAAAGAAGAGATGAGAAAACAGAGGGCAGTCTGGTCTTGGACATCTAGATATTATGATAACAAATGGACCAGAAATACCTTACCTCATAGATGATTCATATATACTAGACCTTGAAAAAAGAAATTGAAATCAAAGGAGATCACTTAGGTTAGAGGCAAACCTTCCAGCCCTGGGGATCTAAAACACTCCATGTTGCAATGCTATCTTCTGAAAGCCACATCCATGTTCATGTTGTAGTCCTCCCAAAAATAGCATGTCAACAGCATAGTACCAATGCATTATCATGCATAATTCTGCATGATGCAGTGGTTTCCAGTGCTATCTAAGTTAGATCACATATTTTAACCAATATAACCACATGAGCACAATGCTTCATTTAGTCTATTATACATACAGAGAACAGATATAGCAGCCCAGAGGGAGCATCACGCTAATGTGGTTAAATTGATCCAGTGACCTGAGCTAGCTTAATTATTGCTGCACAGTACTGCATTGTGCAATCTAGTTATATTCACAGTGGAATAAAATGAAGAGTGTGAAGTTCACAATGAGAATTAGAGCAATTTAGTGAGGAGGTCTGTATTGTGAAGCTGGGGTCAATCTTTTTTCTTACTCAATCTTTGCTCTGGCAAATCATAGAATCATAGAAAATGAGGGTTGGAAGGGACCTCAGGAGGTCATCTAATCCAACCCCCTGCTCCAAGCAGGACCATGCCCAACTTGATCATCCCAGCCAAGGCCTTGTTTAGCCGGGTCTGAAACACCTCCAACGATGGAGATTCTGCAACCTTTTTGGGTACTCTGTTCCAGTGCTTTACTACTACTTTCCCCAGCTTGGTGTCATCTGCAAACTTGCTGAGGGTGTACTCCATCCCATATTCCAGGTCACTGATGAAGATATTGAACAAAACCAACCCCAGAACCAATCCCTGAGGCATTCTACTTGATACCAGCTGCCAGCTAGGCATTGCGTCATTGACTACTACCCTCTGAACCCGACGATCCAGCTAGTTTCCTATCCACCTTATAGTCCATTCATCCAACCCAGACTTCCTTAGCTCCACACGTTCATTGTCTTTACACTGTAAGTAAACAGACTGAGTTAAGATAGCAGGATCAGTATCACAATCCTTCACTGTTGGAATAACTACTCTGGTAGTAGTAGGCATCCATCTGTCTCACAATGCATAGAATTACAGGGCATTTTTACATGTGTAAGTGCTGCAACACTTACAGTTGTATAAGTATTGAAATGTGCATCAGTGCAGAGAAAATGGTGACAGTGCACTTTTGAACTAAAGCACCAGGTACACACCACTGACATTTTCTCTGTGCTGACACGCATTTCACCATTTATACAACTGCAAGTGGTGCAGTGCAGTGCATGTCAGCTCCCATGAAGAGCAGATTCGATTAATTGAGCCTGCTCTGAAGCAGTAGATATCCGGTGCATCGGAGAACTCAAAGGTATGTGTTTGCCTATAGTGAGTGAGACATCAGCTCCATGAATGTAATCCTTGCCTGAAAATAAAGTGAAGCTGGAGTGACATCTCCAGGGTGCAAAAGCTTGGGTAGTGAATATGGAGACACTGAGTTGCCCGCGCACCAATGTCCCCCTCTCAGCTTTTAGGTTTACTTTTACAACATATATAAATATACATGATGTCATCCTCTTCACAATGCATTGTGTACATTTCCAGCAAGCAAACTGATCAGGGAGTAATGGGTCTGTAGCTTTTCATACATTTCAGCTCACTGTAAATACATCCTTCCCCTTCCCCTCTGCACAGTCCCCGGTCTTTATTTTTAGCTTCCATTTTTCACAGATGCTTACCATGTTAAGAAAATGTCCAAACTGGGACTCAGGATTTTTTACATATGTGCACTATAGCTTGAATTTACTGGTTAGTATACTTCCTTAGCGTGGTCTACCAGATACTATTGAAGATTTGCAAACATTGTATGCACACATTACTGAGTGATGTCTGTGCCCTGATTATTTATAACGATAACACACTGAAGCTTAAATTACACTTGTTCTGGCTCCTGCCTTCTATCTTATCTTTTCCTACACACACTATTGAGGTACGTTACATATAAGTTTGTATAGTGCCTATTGCTACAAACATTAATAAGAGCTATCACTTAGGAACAGTTACTTACACTTTGTTTAATCTCTAATGGAAAGGATTCTTCTAAATATTTACAACAGAACAGTTGTCAGAACAAATGCTGGAAATCACTGGCATTTTCCCAGTGGCTAAAAGGGGAGAGGGAGGAGGGATACTCTTGTTGCTATATTCTTATTTTGGCCTTTATATTTCAGGGTCTGCTCTCTGTAATATCATGGGATTGCATAACAGAAAGGTTCTTCAAGAATAAGAGTCATTTACATGCAGTGTTTGAGAGCCACTTTTGTATTTTACCCTTGTAAAAACTTCTTTGTTGTTGCTAATCTGAGGGAAGTGACTGTTTGTTTTGTAGATCCTGAAATAAATAAACTGTATGAAAGGGAAGCAGCTTCTTCAAGAAATGGAAGAAATTCCAGAAAGTGTTGGGTGTTTACTTAGGACCCCAATTGGCAAGGTGCTGAGTACACTGAATCTTATCTTGACCTGACGTAACTCTGATCTGGGGTTCACCACACTGCAAGAGTAGGCCTTTCCTTTGCAGGCACTGATTCTGCATTTTACTCCAGTGAAGAGGCTAGCTGAAGTCACTGCGACTATGCACATGAAAAAAGTTAAGCTCATGAGATCAGGCCAACACTAAAAGGGCTGAAGATCAGGACGCTGTCTAGGAAAAATTGCAACTGATTTGAAAACAAGAGCTTGGTCTGATTAAGAATCTGGGGATTTGTCCTAGTAACTCAAATCAGAGTAGAACTCTGCTCTAATATTTACCAGCGTAAGCGTTTGCCCTTGTTATAAGAACTGTGTGCATGTGTGTATGAATGTGTATGTCCATCTGCAGAAGAGAGAGAGAAATCTCACTGACTTAAACTGTTCTGCCAAGATAAACGTTGGAGCATTTTATAAATTAACTTTGCTCTGTGTGTTTATTTTTCTTCTGGAGATTCTAAAAGGAGACTGTTCAACTACTCTTATTGGTGGCAGCACTTTTTTTTTCTTAGGGGAAAATAAGTTACTTCTCTGCACTGGAAAGTATTTGGTATTTTCAGCTGAAAGTATTCTTCCCTTCTGACCTGGCATACTAGATAAGATTTATATTTCTGACCTGACATTAGGTAGTTAAGATTTATTCCTCTATACTAACTTTACTGTGCTTGCAATCTATTCATTTACAGCATGGGGCATATATTGAAGGCAGAAGCAAAGAAAGTTCACTACAGAGTAGTAAAATATGTTATAGCAGAGTCTCATGGACTGGTGAAAAAAAAAGAGTTCTGTTGCAGCTGACTCCCTTCTGGCTCTCTCTCTCTCCTCCCTTTCTCCCCGCCCCGCCATTCTTTGTTATTTCAACTTTCAAATTTGAAACGTGAAGTCAGTTTCAATGGTGAACAATCTTTGAAAGTCCAGACAATTCCAATATACCCATATGTATATTATGATGGTGAGAGAAGGAAGCCAAGTGACTTGAATTCTACCAAGTTTCTACTGGCAGTCACCCAGGTATTGGACTTAGTTCTGTCCTCACTTTTGCCAGTATACATTAGGGCTAGGGACAGACTTTCAAAAGGTCTGAGCCTGAATTGATTCAATCTTCGCAGGTTAGTCTAACGTGTCTAGGTTGATCTGGTTTGCAAATGGACAGACATTCCCACTGGACTGAGGAAATGCAAGCACATGCCTGCAATGGCTCAAGTTAGAAGCCATGGGATGGGGGGAGGTGGTAGAGCAGCCCTCCCTTCACTTCCAGAGTGCTGAGCTGAAGTGGCGGGGGGGACCATTGCCAAGCCCAGCAGGATGCTCTGATTACGGAGGGGTTTAAATCCCCATCCTGCCTGTACAGTTCCAGGCTTTTTTTCATTTGCTGCTCAAGAGGCAAGAGTGTTGTCAGCCCCCAGCCTCACCTAGCACTCTGAGGCAAAGAGGGAGGGGGTGCAGTGTATGCATCTGTTGATGATATTGAGCTTTTCAGTCTCCCTCTTCCTGCTTCTTCATACTGTCTGCAGCAAACCTAACAGGCGAGGGAAGAAGCACGGAGCTGGTAACACAGCATTTATTAGCCCAGCAACAAACCAAAAGGCTCTTTTATTAGTGCAAGCTCTTAAACAGATTTTTCCAAGGAAGGAATGGAGAGACATTACCAGTTCACCTCTTGATTAGCTCCAAAAGCCCTGTCCTGTCTGCCTTTGTCCTGTCCCAGTGAAATTGGAGACACACACACAGACAGCTCTTAGCATACCACATGCTCGTGAGGGTCTGTGGGGTTGGGGTCCGTGCTGTGGGAGATGGGAGGGAGGGGAGATCCCTGCTTCAGTAGCAAGCAGCAAGGGAGGGTGGGGCAGGGGGAAGCCAGGCAAACCCTGCTGTGCCTGCAGTCTCTGCTAGAGCTCCAGCTAGGGTGCAGAGGGGAGGGGCCAGCCCCACTCTCTGGAGCAGATGGCCCAGCCCAGGGCTGCAAAGCATCTGAGATACTCGGGGACTTTGGTTTAACTTAAACCAGGAAGGGGTCTGAAACAGGCATAAACTGGTTTGACCCAAATAAGTTAAGTCTGCTACTAAATTCAACCGGATTTATCTTCAACCAGTTTCAGACAATTTGAAACTGGTTTATGTGCACTGAACTTACATTCTGTTACAGATTTAAACCAGTTTTTAATCACTTAAACCAGTTTATGTGTAATGTCTGTCCCTAGCCTAGGAATAATTTCATAGAGGTATAAAGTTGGTGTGTGAGAGCAGATCAGATCTAAAGGGCCTGTTGTCTTTTTTAATAGTCAAACGTGTGGACCCAGACAATACACTAATACCTAATTTATTAAAAAAGGAGAACCACAGGCTCTAATGGAAATTTGGATGCACTTCAATCCTACATGGACAGAGCATTGGAAAGTTAAAGGCCTTTCCTTGTACCTACTAAAGTCAGTGACAAAATTCCCATGAACTTAAACAGGAACAGAATCAGGCCCCACAGTGGTTGCAGGCCAAAGAACTAAATGGCTCAAGGAATAAACATCCCAATATGACAACTTTCACCAATAAATCACTAATTCAAATCTGTCCCTGATTGGTTTTGATTTAAAATTACTTTTGGCTTATATATATTTGGAAAGGTCCATATTATAGAACCAGCTATAAGGAAAGGCAGTGTTAATGGCTGTCCCAGCAAGAAGCCAATCATGAACTGGGTGTGCAATACACTCTCACCGCCAAAGTCATGGTAGTCCATCTAAAAAAAGTTCAGAAATGTGCCAAAATGTACTGAGAGCAGCACTGTTCTCCAATGTATTCCTGTTCTTTTCAGAAAATCAACTTGTACTGAATATGTTGGGTTTTTTTTTTAATGTGTCAAAGCACACCAAGAAGAGGATGTAGCTCTTTCCATCAATGGTTATTATTCCATTGCACTCATGACAAGGAATGCAGATGGACAAGGTTCTAAAGAACAAAACCAATGATTAGCACGACAGACTCAAATGTGGACTATCTTGTTAGTTAGACATCCCTGAGACTGGGAGAAGCAGGGAAATGTTTATGGACGGCAATGAAAAGTCCTCCAAATCTTTGTTCTTCTGACAAGAATGGAAACTGTTCACTGTAAGCCTTTCCACAAAATCCATTACTGATGTAGAAGATTCTGCAGAGAGTTTTAGAGGGCCAGGGAAGGAAGCAAGCTAAAGTGAGGCCAGTGGATCTGGAAAGTGAAGTGGTCTGTAGCACTTAGTGAGGAAGGTGTGGGAAACAGGAAAAGTTATGTAGTGGGTAGAGTGATGGAGTGTTAGACATTTTTACAGTTCTATATAGCAGAGTATATCCTCTACAACAAACTTCCTTCCCAGGCATCTAGCACCTACATGGGTCCTATCTAACTTCCTCCTCATCCCCAGGCAGCAATAGATTCCCTAGAAAAACCTTTCTGGGCATGGTAGCTCCATGAGGGGAAAAAACCCTTGAGAATGGTGACTTTACATGATAATTAATATAAAATAATAGCCTGTGAATTCATGACCACTCTTTCTGGGAGGAGGGAGTTATGGGTAAAGCACAGAAAGGATAAGAAACTGTAAGATACTACATGATATGAGACCCTCAAGCTCAGCACATTTTCATTTATCCTACCAAAGTTCAGTATTGTTACTAATGCACCTTGCACCTTGTTCTGGATAAGGTTTCGTGCTAGGTACTCTTAGGAACCTGGTCACTTTTCATACTTGGCAACTGGGAGATTCAAGGGCAGATAAGAAAAAGGACCGTTTTAATTTTGTGAATATCAACACCTTGAGAGAGAGCCATCAAATTCTATGCTTGTAAATTAGGGGAAGAGATTCATGATACTTATGACTCAGAAGGTGGCAGGTTGGAAAACTGTAAGAGATCAGAGAGGGTTCAGTGTTCATTATTTGTATATATTGTAGGCGGGGTGAGAATAGAAAGCAAAAGGAAAGCAGCTCAGGCCTTGCTCCCATCTTGTTAAATGACAATTTGCAGATGTTTTCTTACAAAAGTCTGTAGTGGGTGGATATCTCCCCAGTGTCTACTGGCACCTTTCTTACAGGAAATGCAGATTGCATTGCTGTGCATCTTCCCACTGACTAAGAACAAAAATCCCCCACCAACGTTCATGATTTTTATTTTCTGAATCTGCAGGACAATGTTAATGTAAAAACACTTGGGCGGGTTTCTGAACTCATGCAGGTTTTCTACTACTACAGATCTTCATCTTGCTTGCTTCCTTAACTAAGTGCAACTGAAAGCAGAATCATTAACATCACCTATGTGAGGAATTCATCCAGATCTCATTTTCAGAAAGTTTTAATAACTACAGTGGTATTTGGATCATGAAATTTCAAAAAGTGTTTAGTAAAAAATGACATGCCCTTTCTGATTTTCCAATGTAACAGTGGTATATATTAGGGCTGTGCAAAATTTTGGCAGCCGTTTCATTTTGGAGGCGTTTTGGGCCATTTTGGCGCCCAAAACACTGAATCCAAATCAAAATGGAAGCCTCAGAAACTTCTCCAAAATGAAATGAAGCATCTAAAATGTTTTGGAAATGTTTCGGAAAATTTTGGAACCAGGCTTTTAGGGAAACAGCTGTACGCTGCTGTCTTGCCATGAGACTCAGCTCCACAGGGAACAGAGATCTGCACCGGGGTCTCCTCATTGCTGCTTCCTGCCCCATGCTGCCCTGGTGACGCGGGGCTGCCTGGGGCGGGGAGTGGCGGCAAGGAGACCCTGGCATGGATCTCTGCTTCCTGTGGAACCAAGTCATGCAGCAGTGCAGTGGTGGTCCCTGCTGTGTGACCTGGCTCTCCAGGGAGCAGAGTTCTGGGGCTGCACGGGGTGGGCAGCGGCAGTGAGGAGACCCAGGCATGGATCTCTGCTCCTTGCAGAGCCAGGTCACTTGGCAAGGCAGTGCTGGTCCCTGCCATGCAACCTGGCTCTGCAGGGAGCAGAGATCCACACCGGGGTCTCCCCACCAATGCTGCCTGCCCCGTGCAGTCCCAAGTTGCCAGGGCAGTGCAGGAGGGGCAGCAGCAATGAGAAGACCTCTGACATGGATCTCTGCTCCCTGCAGAGCCAAGTCGTGTGCCAAGGCAGTGCTGGTTCCTGCTGCATGACCTGGCTCCACAGGAAGCAGAGATCCATGCCAGGGTCTCCTTGTTGCTGCTGCCTGCCCCGCACAGCCCCACATCACTGGGGCAGCATGGGGTAGGCAGCAGCAGCAAGGACACCCCTATCATAGATCTCTTCTCCCTGCAGAGCTGAGGTGCTCGCCGCTCTGCGCTGCTTCCCTGCTCAGTGACCCGGCATGACAGGGATCAGAGATCTGCATGGGGGTCTCCTCACCTGCACAGAGGGCAGCGACCCTCCCCCTCACCCAGATGACCCACCCACAGCCCCATCCTGCTCCCTGCTGGTGCCCTGCAGCCTCTGGCCCTAAGCCCTGCCCTCGGGGGCAGGGGAGGCTGTGCGATGCTTGCGGTCCATTCGAAACAGATTCAGAAGAGATTTGGCAGAGCTAAATCTTCAAAACAGATTTGGCTGAAACAGGACAGTGATCCAAAACACTGAAATGAATCACTGTCCTCCAAAATGGCTGAATCTGAAACCGAATCAAAGCACAGCCGTTTCGCACAGCCATTTCACACAGCCCTAATATATATGCTTTTCAATAATCCTGTTCTCCCTCTAGACCACACAATCAGACACGTATACTAATGAAAATATTGCATGGTTATCATTGGAGCAGTCTTTTCATCATCCTTGATGCCAGATTCTCCCATCCTTCAGTCTATCACAACTATGGTAGAATTACCTTCTACATAACAATTTGTCCAAAATTTTCAGCACTGCGGCTGAAAATTTATCATGGGCTCATAGGGCACCTATACACATGCAGGGAGGCTGCTCTAATGTCCTATAGTTACAGCACATTGGAACAGACTCAATTAATCGAGTCTGCTGGAATGTGGTAATTATTGCGCTACAACAGCCTCCAATGTCACATCTAAAGAGTTTTAGTTAAAATGCCCCATCACCTTT
Organism: Crocodylus porosus; assembly: GCF_001723895.1. NCBI lineage: Eukaryota > Metazoa > Chordata > Crocodylia > Crocodylidae > Crocodylus > Crocodylus porosus. Next base: position 102,576,451 of record NW_017728918.1, on the reverse strand, counting down.
TCTGACCATGGGGACACTGATACATGTGGCACTCCGGACAATCCCACCGCCACCACTTCTCCCCACACACAGACTCCCAGAGCACATCTATAAATGCCCATAATGTCTTCATCAGAGACAGCAAATGCATAGCAAATGTGAATTCTGGCACAATCTTAAAGTTACTAATCCCTACCAAAGGTAATTGGTGAAATGGAGATCCCACTTCTAAGCTTCTCCATTGCTAGCAGGGCAGACCTCATAAAAGAAAGTTTGCTGTATTTCTGTATCTGATTAGAAATGTGTCTCTGTCACACTGAAATGTGGTCAAACTGAAAATAGACAAATATTTTGTTTCAGGTCAAGTGACCATTTTGTTTTATCTTATCAGTTATTTTATCTTTTTTTTTACCTAACAGAAATATATCATTCTCAAAATAAAATAATAAAACGATGCTTTAAATTATTTGAAAACAATTCATTGACCCTTCCAAAATCTTATTTTTTTTATAGCAAATTTGAGCTGAATTCATAGTTCAGTCATCCTAAAACTGCTTTTTGGCAAATTCATTATCAGGGAATAATAAGAAACCCCACTGATGGATAAGTTTTCAATGTTTTAAAAGGCTTATGGTCTTCCCTAATTTGTGTGGTTTTCTGATTAGCTTTCTCCTTTTTGTATACTGAATGAACCTCAGACACGTAAGAGAAGGCAGCCCTCTAATATTAATCTACTTAGATTTACCTATCTTATGTCTTTTTTTAAATTTACCTTGTTCTAATTAGTATAATTCTCAAGAATTTTTTAAAAGGCCTAACAATTTTCCATGCCTAATTTACATGAAGTAGCGTGCATCCCATAAGAATGATCACCCTCATATCCTGTTATTTTCAGTGGAAATAAAAGGGCACTCACCGAGTAATTGTTAGCAGAAGCAAACCCATATTCTTTTCCTAAATGGGTAATGTAATTGAAAGAAGCATATGATGCCAAAAGAAGGAGCAGCATTTTACAATACATTGAAAATATGATCAAGATTAGGAGAGTGATTCATAATGGATATTTTAGCCTGTGAATTTTTCTGTTCATTAATTGTCCAAAGCTGGTAGCAATTTTCTTGTACTTATTCACTAGTCAAAATTATTTGTAAATTTCCATTGCAAATATGCGACTTGAATTGATTGTTGTGAATACTGAAAAAGTTAATTGTTTAAGTTAATTGGTTAATTAATTTTGTCATGCATTATTGTTTTTGTTCCCTAGACGGCTGACTTAAGTAAAATACATAACCAGATGCCAATCTTGCAAATGTTTGCCCATAAGTTATAAAATTTATGATATAATATTGAATTCTAAATTCCTTTTTGATATATGGAGTCTAAAAATATGTTTTCACAAATATTAACACCACATAAACTAGTTTTCTGGGAATACCCATGAATAACATCATAATAAACATAAAATAACATAAATAAACTAAAAAGGCATGAAAAATAATCAAACCCAGTTTATTTAGAACTTGAAAAAGACATTTACATACAAATAAGGCTTACTATCCTTCTCTTCCTTTGTAGGTCTTGTCTATTTGGATTTTTAAATTATTTAGGGAAGAGACCATCTCTTAATATATGTTCTAAGAACACCGTTCTAGCACAATGAGAGCTGATTTCAGGTCAAAGTTTTAGGTACTGCTTTAGTATTTACTTCAGTCCTTGTCTAGGACTCTGTCTTACAAATACATGTAATTATATTGTTCCTCCACCTCCTATTTTCAATAAACACCCAGTGGCCCTGCTTAGTTCTCTCTTTAGTAGAATAATTCTTTTTGCAGTAATATAATATGAAAAAAATGCAACCCTTTATTCAACAACATAGAAGTATAGCGAGATTTATTACACACATTCTAGGAAAGAGAAGCAGCCAAGGTTATGAAACACTTGCTGACACTGGTATTTGTAACCTTAGTGACTAAGTAATGCAATAACAGAGGGTGAGCGTGTGTGGGAGGCCAGCTGTGAAGAAACTGGCTGATTTTCCTCTCCCTGACTGGTTGAACTGTTATGAATAAAAAAGTGTTGTTAAAGTAATCTACAATAAATCCTGTTGGGATTATTATTGTGCTGATAGCATACATAAACTTTATAAACTATTAAAGTGTCATGTTTTTGGAGCTTTGTTCTGATATCTGTAAATGAGAGTTAAAAGATGCAATGCAGGTATTGCTACACCAGTTGGCTACTCCTACATCTCTGGTTTGAATTTGGATCCAGTTACAATTATGTCCTTAAAATAGGGCTTGATCTTAGATGATACTGGGCCCATCTAAACATGTATTTGATCCAGCCTAAATTTACTCTGATGTAAACTACTCCAGAGTAAGCACTTTCAGGCAGTTATTTACACATGCAGGGATTAGGAAGTAGATTTGCAGTTCTTTGCACCAAATTCCCTGCATCCCTGCAATGGGGTCCCTGCTGCCACCGTAGGGGAGTTCCAGACCCCCCCTGTGTGATAGCCGAGGGGCCTGTTGAGAGTACCGGGCCAGGAGACAGCTATCTCCTGGCTTCCTGCTGCTGGGGCAGGGACAATATTCTTCACTGTGAGGGTTGCCAAAATATGGAATACGTTTCCAAGGGAGGTGGTGCTGTCCCCTTCCTTGGGTATTTATGAGGAGACTGGACAAACACCTGGCTAGGGTCATCCAAACCCAGCACTCTTTCCTGCCCAGAGCAAGGGGTCAGACTCAATGACCTAATAGGTCCCTTCTGACCCTAAAATCTATTAAATCTATGAAATCTATGGAATAGCCCTTTGCCCCAGCAACAAGGAGCTCCTGACCCTGACTCCCTGATCAGGGGGCGGGGACTTAGAAAAAGCTGCAGGGGAGGGGCAGGTCCCAGCCCTCTGCCCTGCTACACTGGTGGGGCAGCTAGCTAGGCTGAAACCTTCCCCACCCCTGCAGTTCTTTCCAAGTCCCATGCCTTGATTGCCCAATTGGGCCATGGGCTTGGGACCTGTCCCTGACCAGGACAATTCCCAGCCCTGCACTGCCTGCTAGATGGAGGCTGGGCAGCTAGTTTGCCACTCAGCTCGGCAAGCCCAGACCTGAGGCCAAAACAGGCTTGGGGTCTTGTTTCCCTTTCTGCCCCTGCCAGCAGGGACCTCCCGGAGCTCTTATCTCCCAGCTTGAGCTCCATGGTTGCAGGGCTCAGGCTGGGAGACCCTTATGTCTCAGCTTAAGCTCTGCAGTCATGGGGCTCAGGCTGGAGGACCCTTATCCCTTATAAAGATCTCCCAGCCCCCAGCTCCCCAAACATGATGGTGGAGTAGGTGCTGGGAGGTAAGGATCTCCCATCCCCCACTCCCCAATTGTGATCTGGGAGTAGGGGAGTTGGAGGTCCTTGCTGACAGGGCAGGGGGATGTAGTTCCCATCTGGGCTTCTGTGGCAGACCCCATCCAGGCAGCAGGCAGCTCCCAGGGGCAGGGAGCTATCTCCCACCCCTGGAGGATGACTGATCAGTAGTATATTTTTCTCCCTGTCAGGCATCTATACAAACACTACTGCGCGATTGTTAATCTCAAGTAAATTTGTTACTTGCATTTGCAGGTAGAAAATTTACTCAGGATTAGGGAGGCTTACTGTGCAGTAAGCATGGGCATTTATACACATACTTTCTGGTCCCATGACATGCTGGAGATCCACTGCTTTGGAACAGACTTGATTAACTGAGCTCCATCCGAGGGTACTGCAGGCACTGGCCGACATCATTGCAGAGCCACTGGCAGGAATATTTGAACGCTCGTCGCGCACGGGTCAAGTCCCGGAGGACTGGAAAAGGGCCAATGTGGTTCCCATTTTCAAGAAGGGGAGGAAGGAGGACCCGGGTA
>NW_017728918.1:102564507-102571597 GCF_001723895.1 Crocodylus porosus | reverse complement strand
TCTTTCCTGCTTATGCAGGGGGTCGGACTCGATGATCTATTGAGGTCCCTTCCGACCCTAGCATCTATGAATCTATGAATCTATGAAACTGAGTCTTCTCTACACACGAACTGACACACGCTGTGCTGCACTGCATGCAGTTGTGTAAGTGGCAAAATGTGCATCAGCAGTTAGAAAATGGAGGTGGTGCACTTTTGAACCAAAACACCTTCTACGTGTTTTAGTTCAAAAGTGCACTGCCACCATTTTCTCAGCACTGATGTCCATTTCGCCACTGATACAACTGTATGTGTTGCAGCGCTGGGTGCTTTTAAAAGCACCCGGCGCTGCAGCGCTTACATGTGTAAAAATCCCCCATGTACTTACTTTGCAGTAAACTATACCAATGAGAAGTTAAATGTCTCATGTAGACATGCCCACTGTGGTAAAAATGATTAAGTCCTAACTGAACTACAGTTTTGCACCACTGCTACTACCAATGGAACTACACCACTGGTGAAATCTGCCTAGGAAATTTGCTTCAAAGTGTGCACAAAGGCTTATGTAGAGGGAGAAAAAGTGACAGAAAGAGTCTGATCCTTGAAAGAATGACAGTACTGTTAGCAGTATTTCTACCTTGAGTTTGCCATATCTTCCAGTAGTTCTGTGGACTCTGTAGCTGTCCCAGTGAAAGTTTATTGCAACTTCCATTAATGACATGGGTAAATTCTATTAGCTAGAACCCAAAATCCACAAAGGAATTTAAGTGCCACAGTGCTGAGTATTGCAATACCTAATGACTTTGTCCTTCATTTTCCTCTCCTCACAGCAGAATCAAGAGCACTGAGTAAGATACCTGAGCTCCCTAAAAAGAATAAGAGAGCTATACCTCAGAATGGGATTCACTAAAACTAGGATATTGAGTAGTGAGCTGCCAGACCAGCCGGTGAGGAAATGCTGAGGACAAGGGTGTTTCTTAAATCCTACCTCTCTCTGGAATCACAGCCCCAAGTCATCTTCTGAACCTTAGTCCTTTGTTTAAAAAACTGAGCAGGGGTTGTTTTCTATTTTAACACACAGCTATAGCAGGCAGTGATACTGTCCCCCCTCTGCCCGCTCTTCATCTAATTTCTTAGTAATTACAGTATTCACCCAGGAAGTGAGAAAAATATTTCAGTTCCCTCAGGTAAATCCCCTTCAAACCCATGACTTCCACCTCCCTGTAGCATGTCCTAAACAATAGGCTATACCTATTGTATCGGCTATACCTATACTTATTGTATAGGTAACAAACTCCACCATTCTTGTTCAAAATGTAACTTTGCATAAAAAGTATCTTTAAATGGGTCAGACAAAATCTGTAAGGGTACATGCAGACATTACACTTAAATCAACCTAACTAGGGCTGAGTTGATCTAAATACTGAACTGTACATATGTTCAGTGACTTTAGATATGGCAAAAAATGGCCAGCCCCACCTTACTTCACTTAAGCAGGGGCACGATATAGTTTGGGCTAAACTGTGTCTGATTTAATCAAACATGTGTACACATTCAGAGTGCAGTCCCTGGACTGGGAAAGCTCAGCCACTTGCCCCAGCCCTGGGGCTGCTCTTTTCCTATTTCCCCCTTCCTCCTGACTGGGCTGTTTTTAGCACTTTGACCCCCCCTTCCCCCCCCCCAGATAGGGAACCCCTTCCATGGACCCACTAACCCCCTCAGCAGACCCAACAGTGCCCTCCCTCCTCCTGAACCCACTACCCCCCTACCTCGACTTACTTAGATCGTATTCCTGGCATGGCTCCCAGCACTAGTAAAAATACGTGCAACTGGGGACCTGATTTACAATCACCTGGCTTAAAGCAAGCTACATGATTGTAAATTGGGTCCCATGAATGCATTTGGTGCCCTAAGAGTGAGTATGAGTCCACAATCTAGTGATATTGATTACTCATGGGGAGAGTGCAGGGGCTCTGGATTCTGGTACCTGTCTGAAGGACTTTTTACTAATTTATAAAATGGTTATTTAAGGCAAAAGCAGTGGAGAAGAAAGACTTCTCCAGCTCCCAGGTAAGTCGCATAAAAATGAATCTTGTATAACTGAAATGCCTTTGGAGTTTAAATGCCTAAAGGATTATGTGGCAGTTGAGTATGGATTTTAATGACTACAATTTTGGACATGATATTCTCAAATATCATTTTAGAAGTCTAAGTCTCTTTTAGCATCTACACTCAGATATTGCTGTCCTGACATACTTTGGGAAGCCATAGAAAGCAAGAAGATGTTCAACTGTATTCCAGACCAAAAAGTAAGATACTCTTATTTTATAATGTCCCAAAATCTGCTATGCACTAGACAAAATATATCAAAACTCTTGATCCTTGTCTAAGAGCTATTCAAGTTTAAATATAAATCATGAAAATCATAGGGCCCGGAAAGATTATGTTCACAGCAATATGTTAACATAAGCCTGTTTAGACATGTGGTCCAAGGTTTTATTTTCATTTTTAAATATAAATATATACATTTCTTCAAGTTCTCACCAGTCATTATTCTGTTCAATGAATTTCTAACATGTCCGCTTATTATAATGGCACTATGCAGACCAAATTAGCTTGACAACTAGAGTTCTATTCTTTTCCAACCAAAGGCAACTGCACAATTCCCTGTGACTTTAATCACATTAGAGGCTCACTCTCTTTATGTGGGGACTGTATTCCTAGTTCAATGAACCTTATTTTTAATCATAAATAAAAAGTAGAAATACATGTACAATGAAAATATATATTAGCTAGTCCATCATAAAATACAATTGATCCTCATCTTTTAAATAACAACCTGACTTACTATGCTATTTGGTCCTTACTACAAAAAAGCGGTTAAAGCAATCTTGCGTAAGTCCTTTTGGAAATTATTATGATGAAGTGTCTAAAAGTAATTATTTTACCATTGCCAGAAGTTCTTGCAACTACTTGCAAAGCATTGTTTTCACATTTGTTAGAAAACTGGAGTGCATTTGACTTGATTAATTTTTCTGGAATTATTTTTCTGCAGCATTCCTTATGGTAGCAAGAGACAGTCTTTCATATAAATATGTTTATGGTTTCAGCAGTCTCCTGTCATCTGATAAGAGGATTTTGTTATGAATAATTTGGTAAAAGGTTGGCAAAGTGAAGTTAACTAGCTCTGATGCCAAAATTACAAATGAGATAAATATTTTTTTTAATCAGATATTATCTCTCTTCAAAAAATCCTTTACATTTTTATCATTCATTTCAGGGGCAGAATAAGACAATAGACTCAGCGATTTGGTTAGAAAAAAGTTCTTAAGAAACTCTTAGATATTAGAAGATAAGATTTCCCAATAGCTATAGGTATTACAATTTTAAAATTGAGTGATGGGCACCCTAATAATCTTCAAGAATTATAATGGTAATTTAAAGTGCTTGTGTTATTAGCCAGTAAAGGAAGTGAACAAGCTAAATAATGGATACTTAATAAGTTGGATTCTGAAATTCTTATTCACATATTGTTCAGCAAAACTCCCATTGCCTGCACTGAGAACATTACAAAAGTAAGTAATCAGCTAGTAAATACTGAGTAAGTACAATAATACTTAAAGGAACACATTCACCTTTATCTAATTCTTTTGCCGTTAGTAGAATTTCAGTGTGTGAGTTTGATAAAATTGGTGAAAGTTGTAAAATCATTAGTCTTTTCATATGTACAAGGAAGAGATGAAAAAATACATTTATGAGATGGACTATATACAAATTAAAAAATATATGGTTCTTCAAATTGATAAGTCGTATTATACAAGGGTTGGGAAATTTTGCAAATGACTTAATACAGGATTTCTCCTAAACTTCAACTCCTGTCGTGAAGACCTGAAGAATAAGGGAGAACTCGAGCTCGACTTAAATCAGTGAGAGTTTTCCCACTGCCTCCAATGAAAGCAGGTTCAAGCTCTAAAACCATTGTATAAAAAAATAATATTTACTATCTTGCTTTGCAGATAGACTGAGACTTTAAAAAAAATCTGAATATACAATTTTTTGTCAGGGTTTCCGGAATGTGTATATAAACCTTTTTCTTATTCAGCTCTATTTTAAATATAGTAAGAGATATCCTTGACAATATAAGGAACCTCATTTGAAATGAATATACTGTTAACATTCACGGTACTTCGGATAAAGAAATGCTGCCTGTAGGGCTGCTTTATATAATCATCAGTTCTTCATTGCCAGTAGTATCTTTTGAATTTAGAAGGCAGGAATATTGTAACACGCTGTTCAACATGTAATCATTATATCTGACACACATCTATGTATTGCGACCTACAAAACATGAAACTAATCAAGCCCAATATATAGCCAAAGAAATCATACTAAGAATTGGCTTCAGCAACATTTTAACGTTTAAATATTGCCAGTGCTGAAAATGGCTGCGATTTGTGAAAGTTTAATGAAACATGTTTATAGCTGTTTCGCAAAGGCCCTGCCCTTATTTCTAATTAAAACAATGAGAATAATTCTCTATTACAAGATGAACAGAATCTGATCCTGAAAAATATGGAATATACTTTCACCAGAAATAAGATGTGCCTGCCATCAGAAAATTATTACCTCTGACAATACAATGGCATAAACATCAGGAAGAAAACATCATCAACTGAGTACATAATCTTTTCATTTGAAAGAAAATTAACAATGGATAATTTAATCCCACTCAAAGATAGATTCAGGTTGCTTCATAGCTACTTGGGTATTTATATTATTACCTAACTTGTTTCTTTAATAAATAAAAAGTCTCTGGGAAGACAGCACCTACATCAAACAGATCATGCAATATCACCTGTCAACGTTTTCAGTGTTTCAGGGGTTTTTAATTTATTGAAATATTTAGTAGGCAAAAGCAATATTAAAATGAATTTAACTTCCAACGTGCTGTATTTATTTTAATTATACTGTAGATTTTGTAGTTTATCTTTTTTGTAAAAAATGTACATGTAGATGGTGTTTTCTAGTGAGGGAATAAAAATGCATATAAATACTTATGCTGGAGTATGTCACCATTTTTTATTTTGGGTGTACAAGTGCAGCAAATATAAATGAGTTTTACTTTCAACAGAACTTCTCACCTACTTAAAATTAAGCACATGTATAACTGTTTGCAAGACTAAGGCTTAAAAACCATAACCATGATCAGCTGAAGATGCCTACAATTCTACATGATCACTGGCTGCAATAAATGTTCAATCAAACCATGTAGAAAAAAATAGGAAGGAGGTATTTATACTGAATATTGATGAGTTACCTACATACCTTCATAATCCACACCTACATGGTCATCCTACTAGCTCCTGCTTATATACAGAACTACTATCCCAGGTCCCAATCTGAGATACAAAGCCTGAATTTTGAACTTTGTTTAATCTTTCTGTGCTAATATTGTATTCACTACCATGTTTGTAGAAATGCTCTTTATTATCTATGTAGGTCTACACTCTGAGCAAATCAATTGTTCTTGCAGAGCCAAAGTAAACAATGTAATTTATTATTCCAAAGAGTTTTTTTATTAGAATAAAAAGTGTGATCTCTTTGCCAACCCTATCTTTGTGTTTCAACTGGTATCCATCGTGTCTGATATGTCTGAATTATGATACAGTCCCTTGTCCACACGCTGTTGTAAGGAGTTTTGCTTTGTAAGAACTATAGGACGCAGCAGTTTGGGTTGACCATACAGTGAAATAGCAACTGGGTCTATTAACTTTGGAGAGCTGTAGGTGTACAAACAATGCAGTATCACACTTTTCTGTTTATAAAGAATTCTTTACAGAACTTTGTTACTACATACAATCAACCTAGCATTTCAGGGCCTGATTTTCCCAGTGATATAAATAAGCATTGCTTTACTAACATCAACTGAACTAACACCAGCCAAGCATTTGGCCCAACATCTTTTGAGTTACTCATATCCGGCCATTTCCCTCCACTCCCTAGAAAATATTCCAATCTAAAACATAAATAATAAAATGGTTTGGATACTTTCCAAATAGAGAAAAGATTAGCTTCCGATTGAATGAACTAACAGTTTAAAATTGACACTTTTGTTAAAATACCCTGACATTGCAGTGTTTCCCTAACAACAGGTTTAGAAATCAGTCTTCCTCATAAAGGCAATGGATAGGGGAAAAAAAACATACAAAACTGAGGCCCAATCTTATGTGGATGAAAGATGAATTTCACAACTGGTTTCCATGCCCACGCTTTGTAATTTACAAGTCCAAAAACTCACTAGTGGCACTTCACAGATTTTCAGCCTAGATGGTCATCCCCGAGTCTGGCATACATACCAAACACACCACAAATTCACTCAGTAACCTGCGACACACTCACAAACCTGTGCTGGAACCTCTGCAGACAGATGCCTAGCTTGATTTAGAAACGTGAGCAAACAGAAAATTCAGCATGTCTCTAGGCTGACTTTTCCAAAGGTTAGTTTCCCCTCACTGGGATAAAGCATGATTTATTTCCAACTTGATAATTTTTCCCATCCGGACTGCTGCCATTGGATCTTGATGCTCCATACTAGGAGGCTCTCCAGCAGATATGTAGCTTAACTGTGGCAGTTGAGACACAGAGAAAACTACTGAAATCTCTCTGTACTTGAGACATAGGGAAAACTACAGAAATGTCTCTGTCCTGTCTTGTGTGGATCAGTTCAACACACGGAGCCAAGCTTGGCAGCTTCCAATGAGGCAGCCAACCTCAGAAACACCGGAGTGAAAAGGGTCTGACTGGCAGGAGTTTTGAGCCCCCTTGCCTATCCTGAGGGGAGCCAGGCTGGTAGTAAAGAAGACTGTAGCAAAGCGCAGGTCTAATTCTAGGCCCTGGCACTGGAAAAATCTGTCCCGGGCTCTTTGGGAGACAGAAGGCTCCAGTCATGGATTCATAGACATTAGGTCTGCAAGGGACCTCCCAAGATCATCAGGTCCACCCCCCCTGCCCTAGGGTCAGGAAGTCAGCTGGGGTCAAAGGATCCCAGCAAGATAAAACTTCCAAATGTTCCTTAAAAGTGCCCAGAGTAGGTGCTTGCACCACCTCTGGGG
>NW_017728918.1:102560557-102563764 GCF_001723895.1 Crocodylus porosus | reverse complement strand
CGCCGGCTCGCCTCAGGGAGGGGGGAGGGGAGGGGACCCCTCCCCGGTGTCCGGCCAGACGCACACTCGCACACTGACGCGCACATATACACCACCGCGCGCACACTCAGGCACGCGCGCAGGCACCACGGATATAGAAACATACACACGCAGACACACTGACACAGAAACACCCCCCCATCACACAGACACATACGGACTCGAGAAACACACGCACAGACACACCGACACAGAAACACGCCAAATCACACACCCGCACACACACAGGGGCACACTGACACGCACATACACACAACCGCACGCACGCAAACGCACACCCCCTCGGACACACGCGCACAGCCACACCGACGCAGAAACGCGCGCGCTCACCCGCACAGACACACTGGCACGCGCATATACACACTCACACACGCACAGGCACGCCGACACAAACGCGCGGGCACACTCAGACACACTCATATACAGAATCCCACACACGCACAGACACACCGACACGGACACACGCAGCACGCGCCTCTGTCTGAAGCGGTTCCAGCTCCCGCCCCGAGCCCAGCCCGGCCCCGGCGCTCCGGCCGGCAGCCCGCGGCCCTGCTCCGGCACAGGACCCCCGGGCGCACCCAAGGGCCGTCACAGCTACACGCTTGCCCTAGCCAGCACAGCACGGGCTCCGCACTGCTGCTCCCACAGGGCTATGGGGGAGAAGGAAGGGGGGACGTTTCCTAATTCCAGATGGGAAGGCAGGAAAGAAAGAAAGCAGCTCGAGGCGATGGAACAGGGTAGCCTTCAATCCTGGAAAGCCAAACACACTGCTGCCAGGGTCTTTCCTGGCAGGACTCTGAGACCCGTGCTTTGACGTCATTCAGGTGAACAATCCTAGTGACTAATGATGACACAGGCAGGATCCAAGTCCCGGGTGCCCAACCTGCCAGTTACTCATCGCCGCTGGCAGGTGATGCTGAGGGTACCCGGGAGGGTGGCCCGGCTAATCCATAGTGAGGGAGCAAAAAAACCCCAACCAAACAACTCCCTCCCCCGCTTAAACTGAAGTGAGAGCTGGGAGAAGGGGCACACCATAAAGCATCATCCCCCTCCCCACCGAAGTGAACTGCAGTTGAATTCCGAGCTCATCTGGAGGAAATGTAAGAAGACGTTTCCCTAGCAGACAGAGGAGCTCCCAAATCACTGCACATCCTTTTGCTCAGTTACACGAGGTGGATCCCCCTACTAAAAAGCCCATAAGCGGGGCTGACTACCTTATCCGGGAGAATCTGACTGCAGATCTGCTTATCTGCCCGGGTGAGACTGCGATTTTGTGGCTATATATAAACACACATCTCTACGTGCATATAGATATAAATACATACACACACACACATATATACATACATGCATGCACACATGTACATATATATGTGTGTGTACATGCATACATATGTATACATATATACGCATACATACATATATACATAGATACATACACATACATGCATATATAAATATATGCACGCACATGCATACACACATATATGTATATACATATATACATACATGTATATGCATGTGTACATAAATATACATGCATATATACACAGATATACGTGCATATATATATACATACACACACACACATATATACATACATGCATGCACACATGTACATATATATGTGTGTGTACATGCATACATATGTATACATATATACGCATACATACATATATACATAGATACATACACATACATGCATATATAAATATATGCACGCACATGCATACACACATATATGTATATACATATATACATACATGTATATGCATGTGTACATAAATATACATGCATATATACACAGATATACGTGCATATATATATACATACACACACACACATAAATATATGCACATATACGTGTGCATATATGCACTTGGGGGATACATGTATACAAGTGCATGTATGCATGCACTTACACATATACATGCATAACCACACATGCATACATATACACATAGATATACACACATAGAGATATACATGAATATCTATCTACCTATCTATCTACATACATACAAATATATAAACATATATATAAACATATATATATATTTCCCATGACAGCAGAATAGGGGGACTCGAGAGCTAAGTGAGCAGGTGATCAGCACAACAAGGGACTGGAAGTGAGCAGGGGATATCAATCTCTTCGCACTTACTTCTTCCCTGTCGCCGTACCCTGGAGGCGTGCTGGCTGCCAATGTATTCCATAAAGTTCAAAGTGATCAGGAACCAAGAGATCAGTCGCAATTGCATAGTAACCCTGTGATAGTTGCCTTCTTTCTTTCTTTCTTTTGGCTAAGGCTGGGGGGAAGGGATGAACGCAGCAGTGGAGCTACCTGCACGGATGCTTCCCACTGAGATCCACAAGCGTTTTTCCCCCCCCTTTTTTTCTTTCCCCCCCCTTTTTGGTGGGGAGAGGGAAGGGGGGAGGGGGGTCTTGCAATCTTTCCTCTCTTGCGCGCTCAAATTGTCCGAGCAATCCTCTTCGGAGGGATGTCACCGGCGGGAAGCAGCCGTGGAGCGGAGGCGCGGGTGCCCGCTGGCGCGGCGCCAGGCAGCATGTTGCGGGGTGCGCGGGGCGGGGAGGGGGGCGGCGAAGGCCCGGCTAGGACTCGCTCCCAGCCTCCATGGGCAGGTGGGCTGCGGCGCTCCGGGGCCTCCTCGCGCTCTCCCCCCGCGCCGCTGCGGGCTTCATGCGGGAGCGGGCGGCCGAAGGGCTCCGGGGGAGAGCCCCATAGGCGGGGCGGGCTCTCCGCGCAGGAGCAGGCGGGCAGCGGCGGGGCAGGAGCCGGACCCGCACACACGTGCGTGTCAAAGAGCCCCTGGCCTGGCGGGGCAGGGAGTCAGGGAGCCCCTTGGAGCGCCGGGGGCGGAGGAAGCATCTTCCAGAGGCGCGGCCGGGCTGCGGGGTCCCACGGCGGCCGGCTCCCTGCACGCCGTGCTCCTTCCCTCCCGCGAGCACTGGTGGGCTCTGCCTGCACGCCGCGCTCCCTCTGCCTCTCTCCCCCCGCCCCCCGCCCTCCTCCATGGGATTTTTTAAGCCCGCACCAAGTGTGCAGAGCGGGCTGCAATAGGACGCGGGGCAGTCCTAGCCCGGAGCCTCCAATCGCCGCCTCGCGGCGCCGCCGGGGCTCGGCAGGGAGGCAGGGCGGGCGAGGGGCG